>NW_008246061.1:2982672-2997727 GCF_000691975.1 Corvus brachyrhynchos
CCCCCCCAGCCTGCCTCCAGAGCAGAGGGGCTCCAGCCCTTGGAGCAGCTCCGTGGCCTCCTCTGGACTCCTCCAGCAGCTCCAGGTGTTTCCTGTGCTGGGCCCCAGGGCTGGGGCAGCTCTGCAGGTGGGGTCTCGCCTGAGTGGGGCAGAGGGGCAGAATCCCCCCCTCCCCTGCTGCCCACGCTGGGGATCAGCCCAGGGCAGGGGGGGTCTCAGGGCTGGGGCAGCTCCAGCTCTCACCCACCAGCACCCAGCTCCTTCTCCCAGAGCTGCTCCATCACTTCATCCCCTGGCCCCATTTTCAGAACAGCTGAAGTGGTTTTTGTATGGAACTCTCAGAAGGAACACACAGACACTCCTAGACTGAGACGGTTAATATGGGAAACATCAGCCCCATCCATCACCGAGTGACAAAAGCCACTGCAAACAGGAGAACCTGGGAGCATCAGCTGTACCAGATCCATCTGTGACACAGCTACAGACCTGTTACTTATTTTGGCTGAGGACAATTTTTTCCCCTCAGAAAATGGAACTATCAATGTAAACCGTTTGCAAAGCTGTCAAACTGCTCCAGTCAAAAGATGAAGTTTTAAAAATGCCCCCGAGATCCAAAATTTTGCAGTTTTTCTCTACAGCAGTTTGGGGTTTTTTTTCCCTTCACTTCCATCCTTTCATTTTTAAGTGCTTTGAAAAAAATGGTTACAAAAATGCCCTGACACCACACAGATGAAACATTCCCTGGCATGCTCTGGTGAAATCCTCTGCTCAGCCCAAAATTATGGCTTGATTGGTCGAAGAAATGCAAAACCTGAATTGTTTGCCCAGCTCAGGGCAGGAATTAAGGTGGATCCTTGCTCTGATTTTTTGTTGTGAATGTTTGGGCACTGGGGACTCTCAACACAAGGAACCGAAGGCAATTTGAGGTCAGCTGCAACACTCACTAAACAGGAAAAATAGAAATATCCATGGTTTTTCCAAAGGAGCCCTGACAGCCCCCGGGTGCTGACACTGACTGGAGCAGTGGGGATGGTGGCAGTTAATCTGTAAATGTCTAATGAGCCCCTTGTCCCCCGCCGCCAGCCCAGCCATGATGAGGCCACTGTCAGTGGTGTTTCCAAGTCCAGCCCACGCTCAGCCTGGAGCCTCTTTTCCTCCACATTTGCCAGAGGCTCTCTTTAGCACACCAAAATACTACGGAGCAATCTGAGCTGATTCCTGAATTTTATTTCCCAAAATCACAGCATTTTGATTGACTAAGCAGCAATTAGCATCAGAGCTGTTTTTATTTTCTATCATGCCAGTAGAAACATTGAAGTCAATATCCATCAGATTTGTGAAAAATGAGCAAAACCTGGCCCTTTCCAAGCATAATTAGACTTGGGGAATGGCGTTGCTTTCATCTGTAGGTCAGTACCAATATTAGCAATTTGGCTCAGTCTTTTATTCTCATTTCCAAAAAAATTCCTTTTTAGTTACATCCTCCAGAAAGAATCTTCCAGTGACAGAAGCACAACCCCAGGAAGGCCAGGACTTGAGGAATTAGAAGCAAAACTGATGAAGCCTAAATAAACTTGCATAAAGCTGGATGCAGCTTGGTTGTGCTGTCCTCAAGGGTCAACATTTCTCATCTGGAGTCCTGAAGTTCATTGAAGCGACTGCAAATTCCACATCATTGTCACCATCATGGAATTATGGAACGGTTTGGGTTGGAATGGACCTTAAAGCCCATCCAGGGCCCCCCCTGCCAAGTCCCTGACAGGGCCACCTCCCACTGTCCCAGGCTGCTCCAAGCCCCAATGTCCAGCCTGGCCTTGGGCACTGCCAGGGATCCAGGGGCAGCCACAGCTGCTCTGGGCACCCTGTGCCAGGGCCTGCCCACCCTCCCAGGGAACAATTCCTCCCCAGTATCCCATCCAGCCCTGCCCTCTGGCACTGCCCCACATCTGCCCTGGAGCCAGAATTCCCTCTCACCTTGGGGAAGGTGTTGGAGCTGCCCCTGGGCTGTGAAGCTGCTGGGCAGTGCCCAGGTTAGCAGCAGCCCCAGACAGCCCTGCAGAGAGCCCAGGGGTGGATCCTGGGCAGAAGCAGCTGTGGGAGCAGTTCCAAAGCTTTGTGGGAGTCCCACAGCTCACCAGAGCCCCAGTTTCTAGACACTGAAGCCCCCTGCAAAACAGAGCTGGGGGATTCTGTGCAGGGCCCTTTAGGGATTTTAGGGCCTGCTCTTCCCACCACAGAGCTCACAGGGCAGGGCTGGGGAATGGGAACAGCAGGGAAATGGTTTAAAAAGTACCCACGTATTTAAGTGCTTTATTCCACCACAGCTCCCATTTTCCCTGATCAGGAGTCCTGGCTCTGGTAATTATCAGTTATGTGCATAACTCCTGCCCACAGACAACTTTCAATTCGCAGGCAAGCTGAGGCTGCTCAGCTTTGTTCATCACAAATAAAGATTTCCCATATTTGACAGAGGAAGCTCAGCTCAGGCTCTCGTGCTCAAAACAGGAAAATTCAGCCACAAAGTGCTTCCCCTGGTTTTTAATGGTGGGTTTTCATTTCTCAGTCTGGGCTGCACTGGGTTACATGTTAGGATTCTTTTATATATTTCTTATAGTAACACCTGGGTTTATCTGAACACGCGATCACATGCAAGACACAGTTTAATTACACAACTAAGGACACATTGCTTGGTTAATTTTTACTCTCCTGGTGCAAAAATAGACAAAGAACGGGAACAGAAAGACTGGTTTTGCATGAGCCCTTTTGCTGAGAGAGAAAAGGCTTTAAATTCCACACCACTGCTCTGACAGAGCAGAGAAAAGGCACAGGATGGGCAGGATGGGATTGCCACGGGCAGAGCACATGGGAAGCAGGCTGGGCACACTCCGTGCAGTCGCTGCACATCCATCTCTGCTTTACAGGGTAATAGTGTGTGGTGTCTCCGTGCTGGGGAGCCAAACTGCCTGAGCAAGCAAGCTGCTCCTAATGATCCTGGGATTGCTGCTGATGGATCCGAGTGAAAGCCAGGCCCGGGAACCTTGCTGGCATCCTGCAGGAATGGAGATCATCCCAGATGGTAGAGACAGGCAGATGGAAGCAAAAAATCGGTTGTGAATAATCTGCAAACAGAAGCTCCTCAACAGCTGCTGCTCTGAGTCAGGGCATCGACACCGTGCAGCTCCTGTGTGCACAGAGCAGGGAGTGATGCTCCAAGGGCTGGAGCCCCTCTGCTCTGGAGCCAGCCTGGAAGAGCTGGAGAGGAGAAGGCTCCAGGGAGAGCTCAGAGCCCCTTGCAGGGCCTAAAGGGGCTCCAGGAGAGCTGGAGAGGGACTGGGGACAAGGCATGGAGGGACAGGACACAGGGAATGGCTTCCCAGTGCCAGAGGGCAGGGCTGGATGGGAGATTGGGAAGGAATTGTTCCCTGGGAGGGTGGGCAGGCCCTGGCACAGGGTGCCCAGAGCAGTTGTGGCTGCCCCTGGATCCCTGGCAGTGCCGCTGGATATGGGGTCTGGGAGCAGCCTGGGACAGTGGAAGGTGTCCCTGCCCACGGCAGGGGTGGCACTGGATGGGCCTTCAGGGCCCCTCCCCCAAACCGTTCCATAATTACATGAAAAATGAGGGCAGAGATGCCACCGCCCAGCCCCAGCATGTGCTGGAGAAGGCTTTGCCCAGAGGGAGCCCTGCAGCTCTTTGGGTGAAGCCCTCGAGCTGATCCCCCCCAAGGGCTGTTCCCACTGCTGGGACACATCTGGACATTTGGGCAGAAGGAAACAATCTTGGTTTCTGTAGGCCATGGCCAGAGCCCAAAGTGCTGCTCTCCTGCTGCTCATCCTGTGGGAACTGCAGCCCCTGGTCCCTGGGCACCACCGCTGGCTGACACGGAGCCAATTAGTGGCTCATTAGCAGTCAGCAGCAGCCAGAGCAGGGACAGAGCTGCTGAAGGCAGGGCACAGACAGACTGCAGAGGAGCTGCTCAGACCAACCTCTCCCACCCCCAAAGCTCGGCCACAGCAGCAGCTCAGGGGCCAGCTGGGGGTCGGCCTGGGCCAGGGGGGAAGGAGAGGCCCGGGAAACACAGGATGCCTGTCCCTGACTGTGACAGCACTCACTGTGGCTCTGCTCATTATCCCAGGTCCCTTTAGGGGAAGCACCGCTAAGAGCAGAGCCTGAGGCACCTCCCTGTTCCAAGGTTCTCCAGGAAAACACAGCCCAGCAGCAGCCCAGAACCCCTCAGGGACAGCAGTCACAGACACTGTGCTGGGCCAAACCGCCACGCCTGGGGGAAGGATGTGCCAAGAGATGGTTCACAAAGGAGTTGGTAATTCCTCGGATCAAAGGCCGCGTGTAGAGCTCCCCCAGCACCCTGTGGATGTGCACAGCCTGGGCTCCTCCTGTACCTGTGCCCTTCCTGTCACCCTTCCCATGGCCACAGCAGCTCCATTGCAGCTCAGGAGCCTCCACTGTCCCCCAAAATTCCAACAGCCCTGCCAACCCATACTGCAGCATCCCCCTTCCCAGGGGCACCACAGCCTTCCCCACACCATCTGGGGAAGCCCTCACATCCAGAAATGATCCTGCTCCAGCGGTTGTGGAGGAGCAGTCTCAGACATCACTGTATAAATTGCTGCTTGTAGGTTAGAAAAAACACGCAGAACTCTGCCACTTACTCCCAACGGGAAAAAAGAAAGGGCTGTGCATTTTTCCTCCAGGGACTACCCTTTTCCCATGGAAACTGCACTTTTCATCTTAAAAACAAAATCCAGGGACTGAATATCAAAACTTGTAATTCAGAAACAGAGCTGAAGCACTGCACAAGAGCCTTCCTGGGGTGCCTTCAGCTCTCCTTCCCCTTTGGGCTTTTTTGGGAATCGCATTAGAGCAGGTTTACATCTCTCAGCACTCCCAGAGGCCACGGTGACACTGGCTGCCCCTACACGGTCTGGAGAAGGGTCCAGTGGCTCCTGGAAGCTGCAGATCAGTCAACAAATCCTATCCACAGAGAAGAGCCGGGGCCTGGAGGGGTGAATGACACTTCCCATTAGACACAGCAGCAGTCTGTAGTAATAAAACCCCAATTTTCCACTCAGATATTTAAATTTTGCAAGGAAAGTTCTTATGCTTCAGTTCCTTAGTAGAGTTTGGGATTTTCTAGGGTCCTGCTGTGATTTCTGCTGTGATTTCCGGCTTCCTCTGCCAGTTCTGCCTGGGCTGTGCAGCATGTCCATGCGCTGCGTGTCACGGGGAGCACGCTGGAGCTGCTGAGGGGCCAGCAGCGCCTGTGGGGCTGGGTTTGTGTCCTGGTGGCCTGAGGGCTGCCCCAGCCATGGGCACAGTCAGGAGCTGTTCGGAGCAGCTGTCTAAATACCCACTTTCAAATAACACATCCTCTTCTTCTCCCAGCCCTCTATGGGTGGCATCCAGGAGGGAGACAGGCCAATCATCCTGCCAGGATGTCACCTCTTGTGCCAAGGGGACAATTGGCCAAATGACCAAAGCCTCCTGGCAGTGTCCCTGGGGCAGGGACACTGTGCCAGGTCTGTGTCACTGGGTGGGCTCCCAAGCCCCTCAGTTCAGGAGCAGGCTGGGGTAACCTGCACCCCTCAGGCTTTAGGGGCTGCTGCCTCTGCAAAGCTCTGCCCCAGGACAGTCCCCAAATCCCTGACCCTGACACCTCCGTGTAGTGCTACCAACCATTCCAGGTTTTCCTCAGTGGAGGAGAAGGAGCTCCTTGACATCTGTTCTAGGAGCTGTGGGAAGCCAATTATCCTTGAAGGCAAACTGTCCACAGATAATTGGAAATATAGACTTTTAACTGATGGAGTGTTGACTAAACTGCAGCACCTGCTTTGCTGGTGTCACATTGAATCTTGGAAGCCTCTTGTAATGTTTAGCAGGTGCATTATCCTGTCACATCCAGACAGGTACCACGGCTCTGCCCCTAATTGGAAACCAGGTTTGGAGCATCCCTTCCACAACTGCGCCTGCGCGAGTTAACTGGAGGAATTCTCCTCCCTTCCCACCCCAGGCTGAACAGACACAGCCAGGGGCTGCAGTCTGGGACGCAGTGCAGCACCGGGCAGTTCCGCTCCTGGCTGCAGAGCAGGAGCAGCACTGAGAGCAATGGAAGGTGGGAAATGGGATGGAGGATGAAGGAGAGCAGCCCATGCCACCACCCCCTGCCCAGAGCCTGTATTCTGCAACTTAACCTGGCCTGGGGACTTCACGGGGCTCTGTCACCTCTGTCCTGGCTGTCTTTGCTCTGCTGGAGTGTTCCAGGTCTCAAGGGACTCTGTGGGAAGGCAAGCAGAGGTTTTGCTGAGTGTCTGTGCAGGGGGAAGCCCTTCCTTGGGGAAGAGCCATTGCATCCATGAGGGAACGGC
Source organism: Corvus brachyrhynchos (assembly GCF_000691975.1). Classification (NCBI taxonomy): domain Eukaryota; kingdom Metazoa; phylum Chordata; class Aves; order Passeriformes; family Corvidae; genus Corvus; species Corvus brachyrhynchos. The sequence continues at coordinate 2,989,054 of NW_008246061.1, forward strand.
TGGAGCTGGGCCAGGGCAGGCTCAGGCTGGAGAGCAGGGAAAGGTTCTTCCCCCAGAGGCTGCTGGGCACTGCCCAGGCTCCCCAGGGAATGGGCACGGCCCCGAGGCTGCCAGAGCTCCAGGAGCGTTTGGACAGCGCTGCCAGGGATGCCCAGGGTGGGGTTGTTGGGGTGTCTGGGCAGGGCCAGGAGCTGGGCTGGATGGTCCCTGTGGGTCCTTTCCCACTCAGGACATTCCATGACTCTGTGAATCTGTGCCATTCCAGTCACTGAACCATGTACCAGTCAAAGGAGAGTTGGGATGCAACAGCTACAGCAAAAAGATAAAACTCTGCTCCCTGACCCTGCAGGGATCCCCCCACCCAGGCTGCACTGGGACGGGAAGGTTTGGCCCCAGCAGCTGCTGCAGATTCAGCTCTGACTCTTGCAGGAAATGGAACAGGCACAGTTTTCATGATGCAGGAACAGAGAGTGCCAAACTGCACCCAGCAAAACCATCTGGTCACTCCATGGCCAGTCAGCCACAGCCACACTGATGTTTTGCTTCACCATGATGCCTTGGACACTTGTGAAGGAACATTCAGCCAAAGGGAAGAAGCTCTTGAGACCCCACCTGCAGAGCTGTGTCCTCAGCTGGAATCCTCAGCACAAAAAATACATGGAGCTGTTAGAGCAGGTTCAGAGGAGACCATGGAGCTGCTCCAAGGGCTGGAGCCGGTCTGGGAGAGCTGGGGGTGTTCACCTGGAGCAGAGAAAGCTCCAGGGAGACCTCAAAGCCCCTTGCAGAACCTAAAGGGGCTTATGAAAAAGAGGGAGAGCAACTTTTTACTCAGATAGAGAGTGAATGGACAAGGGGGAACATCTTTAAAATAAAAGAGGAGAGAATTTGTTCCCTGTGAGGGTGGGCAGGCCCTGGCACAGGGTGCCCAGAGCAGCTGGGGCTGCCCCTGGATCCCTGGCAGTGTCCAAGGCCAGGCTGGACATTGGGGCTTGGAGCAGCCTGGGATAGTGGGAGGTGTCCCTGCCCAGGGCACAGCTGGGATGGGATGAGCTTTAAGGTTCCTCCCAACCCAAACCATTCCATGATTCCATGAAGACCTGTTTTTCCTGGTACAATGCTCCAGGTCTCCCAAGCTCAGGCACTGGCATTGTGCGGTTTTACCCAACAGAAAAAACCTCTGTGAAAATATCAGTGTCAAAACTTCAACATCTCCACCAGAGGTGGAAGCGTGGTATTGCTGCGGGACAGCCCCTGGAGACAAACTATCCCCAGGGAATTCCCCCAGGACAGCGGGATATCCTGCAGGGATACCTGGGGATTTCCATTACTCTTAAACCCTCTCAACCTTTGGGCACCTTGCTTCAATCAGGTGATCAGCTTTTATTAAAAAAACCCCAACATGTTATTTTCCAAGGCATTCCCTTGCATCCCAGCACCTTCCTGGAGGAAATGGGAAATCCTACAGCTTGGATCCTCTGAGGGAGGAGGAGAATGTGCAGGTGGAGCTGTCCGGGGCTGCGGGAGCGGCTGCTTTTCCCGCAGAGCCGGCGGGAAGGGCTGCACTGAGGTCACAGAATCGACAGCCCCAGCTCTGCTGTTCCCCTGGCAGCACAGCCCATTTGTGTTGGTAATTAATGCCTTGGCTGGGAGAAGATAAATGCTCCAGCTTTATTGTGAAACAGAAGTAAATTGTTAATAAGGTCCAATTAGTGGCAGTTTCCAGTGGAAGCAGCTCTGCACCTTCCCAGCAGCCCCCCGAGGAGGAGGCAGGAGCAGCTCAATGAGCCCCTTCCTGAAGGGCCCCCGACTGGCAGGTCCCTGCAGGGTCTCCCTGGTGGCTACCAGGCTCTGCAGCATCCTGCAGATGTGCCAGAGTCCTCTCGTGTGTCAAAGCTTCCCCATGGGCAGCTGGGAGCTGAGGCTGGGGGCAGCTGTGACACACAGGGATGTCCCACTGTGCCCTGGTTCGGCAGTGTCTGCCCACACTGCCCTGGAGCAGCTTCCCAAGGAAAGGCCCATCAAGCTATGAACTTCCAGCACTACAAACCAACCCCAGCAGGAGCAAATCCCCTCTGGATGAGCCAGACGGGTGTGGGCTCCCTCCAGGATCTGCAGACAGCCTGGCACAGCTGCACTGACACAGGTGTGCCAAAATCCTCCCCTCGGGAAGGGAGGGATGGTCATTTGCCGGGGGACAAAGTCATATTTCAAGTCAACAGCTGGGCCAACACCCAGGAGGAGAGAAGGACAATGAGGACATCAGCTCCATTTCCAAGGGGCCACCTCAGAGAGGCACAAGGAGGCAAAGCTTTTCCAAAGTATTTGCAATGCTCTGCTCGTGCTGGGGAGGTTGTTTTGGCAAGGGAAGTGAGACTGCAGATCCGGTGACCTCCACAACCTGCACTCTCCTCAGCTGTGCCAGCACTCACAGCAAAGGCAGGGCAGAGCCTTGCACGGGGCTTTGTCCCCCAGCACGGGGGTCCCAGGGTGTCTGTGACCCAGGCCAGAGCCAGATGCACCAGAGGAGGGGCACAGAGCAGCCCCACATCAGGGCTCACATTTAACCCTTTAATCAGAGACCCAAAGACTGCCCTGATTACTGTGAGCTGCCTCACAGAGGGACTCAGTCAGGAGGGGACATCAGGAGTCCTCATTCCATCTCCAGACCCAAATCCTGTATCAGACCAGGCTGCTCAGGTCTTTGTCCAGCTGGGGCTTGAAATCCTCCAAGGAGGAGATCCCATTATCTGCTTGGGGCTCTATTCCACCATTTCCCTGCTTTTATGTGGATTTCTTTTCTTATATTCCACCAAAACCTCCCTTACTTCAGACTTTAACCACAGACTCTTATTTTCCCACCGAATTTCTCAGTAAAGATCCTGTTTCCATCTTCTCAAAACCTCCTTATAAGTACTGGCAGGTTGGTATTTAGGTTCACTCTTGCCTTCCCCAGGCTGAATAAGGAAATTCCCTCAGCCTCTCCTGGGCTGTCACATGAGCACCAGCCCCATGACCAACATCTTTGTTTTCTGGAAGACACCCCTCAGCTGAATCCTCTTTTCTCCCAGGAGCCCAAAGGGATCAGATTTCCCAAGAGATCCCTGTCTCAGCCCTCCTGCACTACTGGAGTTGTTCTCTTTTTCTCTAATCCCAAAGATCCGGGAGACGCCAGTGGAGAAGACAAAAAGAGACAGGGAGTCCTTCCACCTCCTCTGTCCCCACTGAGTCACCCCCTTCTCATTCAGCAGCAAACCCAGTCTCCTTATTACCTAGTTTTGCTGCTGTCACACTGGTGGAAGCTCCTCTTACTGTCCTTGACATCATCTTCCAGCAGAACTTTGCCCTTCCCAACACTATCCCTGCCTGGGTGTTACTCACTCTCCATCCCCTGCCCCACCTGGGCCTCCCTTCAGCACTGGAGCTCAGCCCTGAGTTCCCAGTTCAGCCAAGCTCCCTCTCCCTCCCCCTTGATGATGTCTCATCCCGTGTCTTTGGCTGCCCAAACCCCAGCTCAAGTGAGGCTGATCAGCTTTTATGTGGCCATTGCTCCTCCCCTGGCCCAGCAAACCCCCAGCTCCCGCTGGCTCTTGGCAAGCCCTGCTCAGCACCAGTACCTGCTCTGGGCTCAGTGAAACTTTGCAAGGTGCCCTATTATTTAAGGAAAATAAAAATCAATGTATAGCCTTTAGTCCACAAGGTTGAACACTATTATCCTAGGTGGGAAGGTACCTGCTGTCCCCTCCAATCTCCCCAGCATCCATAGCCAGCCTGGACTTTGGACATCGCTGCTTCCATACCGTCCATGCCGTTCTGCCGCCCCCACTCCTAAAATGCCACCAAACTCAGGGAAATGCCAAAGGCCAGCTGGCATCTCAGGTCCCTTCTACACCCTGTTCCTCTTCCCTCCCCCTGCCAGCAGAGCCATCCCCCGTCAATGCCCTGCACTCCATGCATCCCGAGCTTCCCTCCTGCAGTGCGTTCCCTGGGCAAGGAGCGTGGCCCTCTGCTTTAGGGAGCAGCTTTCGACCTTTCTGGCTTCCAAATATCTCCTTTTCAACCTTTTTGGCCTTTTCCAACCCTGCCTTCAGTCCTGCTGCCAGTCTCAGGTTCAGGTCAGCAGGTCCAGGGCTCTGTAGGTCCAGGTGGGAGCTCCTATCCCATGGGATTCCATCTGCTGAGGAGGATCTGGGCTCACCCCACCCCACGAGTGGAGCAAGGAGGGACCAGGAGTCCAAAGGAAGTGCAAGCACCAGCAGCAGCTGTTCTCTCCCCAACTTTCATTTCCTGTTTCTCCCAGCATCCCTAAGAATGTTTCCTGTCTCTTTATTACACACAGAAACACAATATGGGTTTGCAAAGCATATTCTGGGTAAATAGGACAACTGTGCCAGGGGCCAGGCTCAGAGATAAACACAACACACCTCTCTGGTGGGGCTCTAAGGCAGAGCTCACCCCAAGCACTGCATCTCCAGCTGCAGTGATCCCGGTGCATCGAGGAGATGAGGAGAAACGCCCTGTCCAAAAGAGGAGAACAGGAAAATTCGTCCTGGCAGCTGCAGGTGGCCAGCTGAACCCAGGAACCTGGGTTTTGAGAGAGACATTTTCCCAAAATAGAGCAGAGCAAAGCCTCAAGCATTGCTCAGGCTCAGGTACCTTTAATTCTCTCTCTCTCTCTCTCTCTCTCCTCTCTGGCTGAGCAGCTCAGCCCCCAGCCCTAAAACAGCCCTTCCTGCTTCTGTGCCTTGTCCCCCAGCTGATCCTGACACAGACAGGGCTATGTGAGAGACCAGGAGGGCGCAACAAAGTCCTGGCTCCTGAGTTTAACTCCCAAACTGAGCAGCTTAGGCTCAGCTCTGCACATCTGCTCTGGGAGAGGCTGTGCAGCTCTGGAGTACCCAAACTGGAGTCTGTCCTTGCCAGCTTGAACCCCTCCCAAGGTGTTTGGAGGATACAAATCAATTCTTAATACATTTTTTTTTGATAATACAGGAACTGTCTATATTGTCACAACAGCATTTATTTTTAATCCTATTATGGACATTTTGAGGCCCTTTCCCACTTGCTAAGTCCTTGCCATTTTCCAAGACAGAGTTTATCCACGGAATGGAAAGTTTCTTCAACAGTTTTAATTTAAAACTTCATAATTATTTGAAGAGCCTGTTGTTTGGGTTTTTTCATAAAACGATGAAAACAATCTCCTTTCCTCTCACCCTACTAATCAGAAACTGTAAAAAAGTGATCTTTAACAGCAATATAATTCCTTCCCCTGCAGAACAAGGCTGATTAATGCCACTCTATGGGGGATTGGCATCGTGTAAGATATCCCATTATTAAGGTAATTTCAGCCAAAGCAGTGACAAACACAGGCTCTGCGATTCCTGTCAAAGGATGTAAATTTTTTTTGGACTTTATTGACGTGGAGCCATGACCAGACCTAGATCATGATGGCATCACCCGGGCCTTTGGGACTGGGGAGGAGGAGGGAAAGGGCAGAGAGGAAAACAGAGATGAGGGCACTCAGCAAGTCAGGATCAGGTGTAGGAAACTGATCCCACTTCCCATCTTGGTACCTGGACCTCGGGGGTCTGCGCCCGCCTCTTCCCTTGGGAGGACAAGCTGGGAGGAGGGGTTGTTACTGCACAAACTCCACAGACTCGAGAGCGTTTGGACAGCGCTCCCAGGGATGCACAGGGTGGGACGGTTGGGTGTCTGTGCAGGGCCAGGAGCTGGGCTGGAGGATCCTGGGGGGTCCCCTCCAGGATATTCTGTGACAAAAATCTGTGGTTCCCCCAGAATACACCAGAACTTCAGTGGTCTCCTTTAGCTTTAGTGAACTTTATTTCAAGCCAATTTTAGGCACGCAAAGCAGAGAGGAAGGATCGAGTGTCCAGCTCCCCACGGCCTCCAGCAGAGCCTCTGCAGCTTTAATGGATGTTCTAAAACAGGACAGAGCCCCCAACACCACTCTCAGCCCAGAAATTAATTGCTCGGCTGTTGGCTGTCTATATGTTGTTATAGGAATGTTTTTACACTTGAAGCTCCCTGAAGGCCTCTATAAGTATTCTGCTCATAAATACAATTATAGCAGAGCTCTTGCTAGAAAGAGCCATCTATTATGGGATATTGCAGTCTCATCACCATACCAAAGTCACTGCAAAATCCAATAGATCAAAAGCAAAGAGTTATCACCTGAGCACTCGCCCTGGTGGGAAGTTCAGCTCCAGAATACTGAAGATGCCGGCATTTCCTCAAGGCTTTCCTGCAGGAGTTTGCAGGTGGAGCCTCCTTTTCTGGGCCTCTCTGTGCAGATGCAGGAAAGCCGAGCACTTTATTTCTTGTATTCTGGCTGGATGTGCCCTCATCAGAAGGAGAAAAATTGCCTCCTGGAGGATTAGGTGATGAGGTGGAACTCTTACTGTTCATAAACATTGGCAAAGAGAGGCACAGCTCAGCTCTTCTGGAGGCTTCATCCCCTCTGGAGGCTTCCTTAATATCCCAAAGGATAAAATAGACTGATCCTATATTAACCCACCAGGACAAAATGCACTGAGGTGCTTAGAGTAGCCCTCTCAATGTCACCCTCTCCTTCTGGATGGGCTTTTCAGGCTACTCTGGAGCCAAAAGGAGCCTGCTGGGTTCTGCAGACTGAAACTTGGAAACCAGTGCCTATAGATGCAGGGGTGCCCTCAGACAGCCCAATGAAGCCACCAGCAGCTGCCAGGCAGGGGCAGAAACAGGCACAGAAGGTACTTTGGGAAAGTTCCTGTCCTGCTGGGATGTGGCCAGAGACCTGACTGCCTCTATCCAAGTGTTCTCCTGTGAGGACCTTTGTGCCAGCTCTGCCCTGGAGGGGCCAGCTCTGTTTGTCCAGGAGCACGAGGGTCGGAGCTGTCAGCGTGCGATGATCTGTGCCAGGCCCAGGGACAGGGCCAAGCACCCAGCCCAGATGGGTTAACACAGATCATGGAACCAGGGACTGGTTTGGGTGGGAAGGGACCTTAAAGCCCATCCAGTGCCACCCCTGCCATGGGCAGGGACACCTCCCACTGTCCCAGGCTGCTCCAAGCCCCAATGTCCAGCCTGGCCTTGGACATTTCCAGGGATCCAGGGACAGCCACAGCTTCTCTGGGCACCCTGTGCCAGGGCCTCCCCACCCTCCCAGCGAAGAAATTCCTCTTAATATCCAGTCTAACCCAGCCCTCCATTTAAAACCACTGTCCCTTGTCCTGTCACTGCCTGCCTCCCTCCTTTCTATAAGCCCCTTAAATGTACTGGAAGCTGCAGTGAGAGCTTCCTGAGACCTTCCTGATATCTGCTCCTCATTTCACCTCTGTTCCCTGAAAACGTTCTGTTTTCCTCAACATTTAACTGTTCAAGAGCAGCCAAATCTCAATCAAGACAGGATCTCCTCTGTGAGCAGGATACGGAGCTTTGCAGGTTGATTCCTACTGATCCACAGCTCAGGCACCCCACGGTTTAATGCCCATGCTGGCATCTCCAGGCCTGCACCAGAGACACCAGAGGACAAGCCCGGATCTCTGAGGTGTCAGTCCAGCCTCAAGTCCACTCATTGTCCCCTGAGCTGCTTTGCCTCTAGGATAGGCTGTAGTTAAAGAGATTAAAGCAAACAAGGCTTCCTTGCTGTTTGCCACAGCTCATTAGAGAACTATTAGGAAGCAGCTCATTAGAATTTAGAGAATGCTGCATTGCTGTTTTCTTGGAGGTTTGTTCACACAGAGAACAACAAGAACTTAGAGGACAATGAGTAGCACAGGAGCCACGTGACTCCCAGAGAAGCGGTTCCTTGTCATCACTCACTAGTCCCAAACTGGAAACTTTTCCAGCCATGCTCTAAAGAGCACTGGATTGAAAACCATCTCAGGAAGAAAAGGTTGCACACTCCATGTTCTCATCTCTGCTTGGGAGCCTTGGGCTCTGCAGGTGCTGCGGGAGGACCTGTCCTGTGATGGATACAAGGTGCATGGACCAACCTGCTGAGGGGATTTACCTGCCTGCCCCTGCACTCTGCAGGTGGCTCAGGCAGTGATGATCTGATCCTGCAGCTGCTGCACACAGGGAGCCCGAGAGATGCACGTGTGCTTGTCCCCTTTGGTCCCCACAGTGAGGCTGGGCCACATCTCTGCCCAAGAGTGATGTTTGTGCCCATTTTCCTCTGTTCCCACCACCCTCGCCTTGTCTCATGGGGCACAGGAGGCAGCTGGAGCCTCTTGCAAAGAAAACAGGAATCAAACTCTCATAGGTGAGATTGCCCTTCTCCAGGGAAGTATAATGTTGAATTTGGACACAGGCAAAGTCCCAGAAACTGAGGTTTTGTCAGGCTGTGGGTTGCAGGGGTGGGTGGGTGGGACTAACACAGGTCCCTGGGCCAAACCATCCCAACCCCCTGAGCTGGCAGCAGCCCCCATCAGCTGACCCTGCTGTGCCCAGGGTTTACAGGGTGCCCATGAGCCCTGCCAACATTCTCCTGGAGGAGAGGGGTCTGTCAGACAGGGAAACCCTGGTGCTGCAGAATCACAGAGTCATGGAATATCCTGAGCTGAAAGGGACCCACAGGGACCATCCAGCCCAGCTCCTGGCCCTGCCCAGACACCCCAACAACCCCACCCTGGGCATCCCTGGCAGCGCTGTCCAAACGCTCCTGCAGCTCTGGCAG
>NW_008246061.1:2998976-3012231 GCF_000691975.1 Corvus brachyrhynchos
TCCCTGGGGAGCCTGGGCAGTGCCCAGCAGCCTCTGGGGGAAGAACCTTTCCCTGCTCTCCAGCCTGAGCCTGCCCTGGCCCAGCTCCAGCCGTTCCCTGGCTGCTGTCCCTGGCCCAGGGAGCCGAGGTCGCCCCTGCCCCTCGGGAGGAGCTGCAGCCCCTGGTGAGGTCTCCTCTCTCTCTGGACACATCTGGATGTGCATCTGGATTGCCAGTCCCTGGGAACAGTCATCGCAGCCAGCTCTGACCACCTAAACCAATCGAGACTGCACAGGCAGAGCAGGATTCATCTCCTGGAAGGGGCAGCCTGCAGCTGGAAACCCCCAAACCCCACAGGGCACAGCAGGTTCCCCCCTCAGCTGCCACTGTCACACCGGAGAGGGTCCCAGCTGGCAGGGGGACCTGCTCCTCTCCAGGAAAACCTGATGGCTGAGGGCACCTGATGGCTCCCACTCTTCCCCGGACAGCGGAGGTTGCTTTCTCTCTTCATGGTTTCTTCTTGTGGTTTCCTCAGAACCGCTTAATTGATTTATAACCCAGTAATCCCCGCCTTCGTTAGGCGCAGCGTGCGGCCATTCATCATTTCCTGCACAGGAGCTGGTGCCGAGCCCAGCCGTACCTGACCTGAAACACTCATGGGCCCGCAGAACTCAGCGATCCAGCCTGGCTGAAGGGCACCATCTGTGAGGGTACAGAGTGCTTGTGTCACCAGGGCCACACACCGGGCACGGCCACAGCTCACAGGCAGCACTTCTGCAAGGTCCGTGTTCCCAGCACCTGGAGCTCGGCTGCAACACGGAATCAGGGCATAGGGAAGTGCCTTCCGAAGCCTTCTGCCCCAAGCAAGTGCTCCCAGTCCTTAAAAAGGGCAGATTGCTCTGACTCCAAGTGCATCCAGAGGGTCTCATTTCCCTCACTAGGGCATCCACCCATTCTTTTCATTGAGTAAACAATACTTGAAACACAGTCATAGAATCATGAAATCATGGAATATCCTGGGCTGAAAGGCACCCAGCAGGATCATCGTGTCCAGCTCCTGGCTCTGCACAGTCCTTCCAGGCAGGCAGCAAAGATCGGCCACATCTGATAAGTGAAGTCCCCAAAGCCTTTCCAAAACCCCACTGAAGTGTTCAAGGGTCATTATGGTTGCAGGGAAGGTCACAGCTGTGACCTGTCCCAGGATTTGTAGGTCAGCCTTGGGTCACTGTGGGGTCACAGATTCAGAGCCAGGAGCAGGGATCCCACCTCAGGGCTCCAGGAATCTGGAGCTGTCAGGGAAGTGGGGTCCAGTGGGGCTGGTTTTGGGGGCAGGCAAGCCAAGGTGACGATGTGACAGCGCCACAGTACCCCAGCAAGAGGAGCAGATGCAGTGATGGCAACCAGGGCCAACAGCCCAGAATGCTGGGCAAGCCCATGGTGATGTCCAGGATATAAGGCAGACAAAGCAACCCAAAACCCAGCTCAAACCAAGGCGAAAGCCTCACCTCGGAGCTTAAATGCACCTCATGATCCAAGCTCCAAAGCAGCTGGGTCAGAGCAATTAAAGGCTGGAGTTGTGCCGGGCTGGACGAACACTCAGGGCTCCTGGAAGTGCTGGAGCTCCCAGGATGTGATTCCCCAGGCCTGCCCTGCGCACCTGCAGCCTCTCAGCCTGCTCACACGGGGCTCTGGAAGTGCTGGAGCTCCCAGCATGTGATTCCCCAGGCCTGCCCTGCGCACCTGCAGCCTCTCAGCCTGCCCAGCTCGCTCCCCTGGCTGGCTCAGCGCAGGGATCAGCACAGCTCTGTGTTCATTCATTATTCACTCCTTCCTTCCTTGCAGCAGGAGACAGAGAGCCTTTCATGATGAATGCCGTGGCTGTTAAAAATAGTTTACTACAGCTCAAAATGCAAGAGCTGACTCCTCGGTCCCTGATGAGGAGTAAATTGGAGTCACTTCAGCGGAATCTGCAGTGATACACAGAGAGAATGAGAGGAGAGGAGGGCCCAGATAACCCCTCCCGACACCTGATTAGCCCCGCCTGTGCACAGCTACGTCCCAAAGGTGTGGGCAGCTCCCGCTTCCCGTGCTGAGCAGCCTCACCTGGGCAGTGCTGGCACGGGAACTCCACCTCTGGCACAACACAGACCCACCCAAGAGCAGCCTCGGAGAGTCTCCAGCCGTGCTCCTGAGTCCTAAACAGCTCCTCTGCTGTTCCCACACTCTGGCTTCCAGCGTGTGTGATCGCAGAGACATGTGGGAGTCATTAATGCCAAGGCAGAAGAAGTAACAATTCCCATCTCCTGGTGCCAGCGTGTCTGGAGCACAGCCCGGCCACTGGAGCAGGGAGATGCCCTGGAGAGGAGAGTGTGGAACCACCACAACACCCGGGAAAGGACCAAGGGGTGGGGCTGGTTTCTGCTCCTGGAGGCAGGAATTCACAAAGGTCTTTCCCGGGGGTAAGGAGATGATCTGCTCGATCCATGATTTACGAAGCTCAGGCTGGATTGAGGGATCCAGGTGATCTTCCTAAGAACTGAGCAGGGCTCCAGGAGGTGTGTGTGAGAGGGAGGGAGGACAGGGGAGAGGGAAGGAACAGGAGAGAGGTGTGTGTGTACAGCCCATGTGGAGGGCTGTGGTAGCTGTGCTTGCACAAAAGACCCAGCTCAGAGTAGTTTTGTTACCAAGGTTCCATTCAAACGGTCCTAATTTTATTTCTGGACTGTTTTAGAGAGTCAGGATCCCTGGACATGCCACCCTGAAGGGAACACTCTCATGTGACAGAAAACGGTCATCCCTCCTCACAACTCTTGGGCCACAAAGAAGACAATTTGGATGGTGTTCTCCACAAGGAGCCCTTCTGCAGCTCAGCCTTTGCCTAAACCAGCCCTATGAGGGTTTCTCAGCTGGGCAGGGAACACTTCCCTGCCCAGGACCCCCAGAGCCTCTGGTGTTCCCTGCTAGGATTCCCTGCCTCCACAGGCACACAGCGTCCCTCAGCCCTGGGCAGAAAAAAAAGTTAAGCAAAGAAAATATCAACGGAGAAGACTTTTCTGGGACTTCAGCCATGAGGTTTCTCCATAGGTCTGCAAAGGGAATGGGCTCTGCCGAGTCCCAGGTGTGCTCACCCCTCGTGCTCGGAGTCCTCCACAGGACAATCCCTCCGGTGGAGTCCCAGGCCGAGCCCTCAGGAAGGATTGGGGTTTGCCAGCTCCTCTCTGGGCACCAGGACAGCTCGGCTGCCCTGGCAGAGCCTCAGGAAGGGCTTTCAGGGACGGGGATTTCACACACAGTGCCTGGAATAGCTGCGGAGGGGGAGCCAAGGAAGGCAGATGCTTCCCTCAGCCCCAGCAGAGGAGAGGGGAGCAGCTCCCTCGGACACCTCAGCAGCCCCTCCTGCATCCAAGCAGCATTGCCTGCAGCCCCGAGGGGGTCACGCTGGTCCCAGAGATGGTGCCTGGCATGACAGAGCTGCTGCACCTGGTGCAGAGGGTAATGCTCATCGTGCCTGGCAGTGATCCATACACAGCCAAGAGAAACAGGAATGTGGTGACAGAGCCACCCCAAGGGGAGTGAGTGACATGGGGACAGCGCTACCCAGCCACAGGGTCTCAGGGGAAGCCACAGGAGGAGCGGCTGAGGGCACCGAGATTGTTCTGAGGGCTGAGCTCACTGGGGCTGCAGCTCCTCCCGAGGGGCACACGAAGTGCTGGGACGAGCCCCGCTGGCTGGCAGTGCCCCCTGCCCTGGGCTGGCACGGGGCTGGTGTGATGCCAGTGGAGTTCTTTGGGCTCTGTGCTTACAGCATCACCAGCTGCTCTGGGAAGTGTCTGCAGATCCCCTCCAGGGCCACCCCTGCCCACCCTTCCAACACCAGCGTTCCCCCCTTCCCTGGCACAGCGTTCCCACTTCAGGAGCTGTAAAACTGCTTGGTGTTAAAAAAGCAAAAGAAACAAAACAAAAGAAGCCGAATTCTGTCCCCGAGTGTTCTGGAGCTCAGGCTATTGATTGTAGCAGGTGGGTGACAGTAAGCCCACCCGCAGTCACACCAAAGACAATGCAAATTAACACTTTATTGATTGCTAAAAGCAGCTCCTACTGCTCACACCAGAGCAGCAGAATGTAATTCTGTGTGATCCCAAAGATCCTCATGTCTTGAGGTCTTCCCTCCCTCTCTCCTGGCTGGGTTATCTGTGACCAGCTGAGCTCAGCCAGGCACCTGAGGGACCTTCTGCAGTGGGTGAGAGTCTTGTGGACCCTCCCTGGTGTCCATAGGTCTTTGCCAGACATAATCTCTGCTTCCCCGGAGAGCCCCTGAAGCTGTGGTGCCACTTCAGAGAGGGAATGCTGCTTCCTTCAGGTTTGTTGGGTCAGAGCCAACCAACTTGGTCCTGGGGAAAGCCCAGTGGTGCAAAGCCAGGGTGTGCTTGGAGCTGAGCAGGTCCCTGCTGAGTCCAGCAGTGCCACACCCACCCAGGGCAGGAGACAGAGCCAGGAAGGTGAGAGTGGAAGGTGGAACAGACCAAACCCCTTTGGAAAACTGCTGCTGTAAAACCCAGAGTGGAGCTGAAAGCCTGGGCAGTAACGGGTGACCCCAGCGGGGAGGAGCAGTGCCACGTCTGATCCAGGCCCAGCTCCCGCACTATGTCCTCAAAACTGCCTGGCTCAGAGGGACCACAGCAGAGCTGGTCACTGACACCCTTCTTGGCCAGGGCACAGCTTAGGGCTTCACCTTTCCTCCCTCAGCTGCTGTCCAGCAGAACACATCTGGGTTGAGGAAGAGGATTTTCGGCACAAGATTCTTCCTGGTCCTGCTTAGAAGTGTGGGAACAAAGCCACAGGTACAAGCTGGGGCTTAGGGATGGGTGGCCAGCCCCCCAGGACCAAGAGGACTGTGGTGCAACCTCGTATCAGGTGACAAATGTGCACCAAGACAAATTTCGGAATGTGCAAGGCTCAGCAGCCAGACATCAACCTGTTCCCAGACAGGACAGGGGAGACCAAGCTCCTGCAGATGCTGTCCTGGGGCCCAGTCTGTGCAGCTCAGACCTTGCTGGGATGGACTGGGCAGCAGCAAAGGCCAGGCTTGGTGGCAGCAGAGAGCCCAGGTGTTGTATCTCAGCATCTCAAACTTGGCTAGGTGACACCCGTCTCTGTCAAAGGCTTCTGTAGGCACCAGATCTTTTAATTAGCAGCTTCTCCCAGTTAATTACTTTCGGGAAATGCTCCAGGCTCTGAATGAAAGCAATATTTTCCTAGGACAAAGAGGCTCCTCTCCTTCCTAGCAATCATAGTAGCAGCAGAGCTTAGGGCTGGTGAGAGCCTCTGTGGGACCCAGAGCACCTTCAAAGGGCAGGGACCAAATGCCACCTCCATCCTTTGGAAGGGGAAACTGAGGCCCTGGAGCTGCTGTGTCTATCCTGCCAACAAGGCTGTAGTGCCTGTGGTCACTGGAGCAGGCTCACCCTCCACACCTAGAGCACCCCTGTCACATTCCCAAGGGCGTGGCTGTGCTGAGGTGGTTCGTGAGGCAGAGATGGCCTGGGACCCTGCAGCACTCCTGGGGACACAGAGAATCACAGAATCATGGAACGGTTTGGGTTGAAAATGGCATTAAAGCTCATCTTGTTCCAACCCCTGCCATGGGTGGAACTGGATCAGCTTTAAGATCCCTCCCAACTCAAATCATTCAATCCTCCTGTGACTCTTTTCTCTCACACTCCTCTTGCACGCCCTGACCCCAGGCAGGCGTGGTCCCCCTTTTCCGAGCAGCTGCCCCCGTGTTTGGCTGCTTTAATCCAGGGTGAAACCCCAGGGTGTGTGAGATGCTGAGGTCTGGCAGTGCCTCTGTGCTCAGACCCATGGAGGTCACTCATTCCCTCTATGCCTTGGCTAGGACCAAATCCCTTTCTCTTCCCCAGGACACGGGAGTGTGCAGAGCCTTCCCTCTGCTCTGTAGGTGGCTGCACGTCCGAGCAGTTGCAGACCATGGCTGGAGCCGGGAGCTTGTCACACTGTTTTCTGGGAAACATCCCCAGTTCCATGGGCTGCTTCATCCCAGCAGAAATTCCGTCCCCACAGGTGGCACCTCCTGGATACTTGACAGAGCTGGGGGGACAAGTTTAAGGTGTGTGAACCTGCAAGCAGGGCATCACCCCAACACTTGGCCCCTCTGCACAGCAATGATTGAATGTCACTGGGACCTGGGGAGCCACAGGGATGGAGCAGTTCCTGCCTCTCCAGGGGCCCTGAATTCCTGATGCTAACAGGTCACGTTTGTCATGATTTCATGCCTCTGCCAAGCCCCTACATGAAGCAGTGCAGCAATATTGAATTCTTCATAGAACTTATCCTCAAGCTGCCTTAATCAACTGCTGTGTTAATTGCTCTGTGCATTGAATGGCCCCTCTCGAAGATCTCATTCATTAATGAGCATGAGTTTGTGGATGTTGTTTATATTCATATAATCAGAAAGCCATCGGGAGGTTTGTGGCTGAGAGATTACGGGGCTCTGGAATAACAAGGGCCTGATTCCAGGATACACTTCCCTATGCCCATTCCTGCCTGTGGGAATCATGGGATCATTCAGGTCAGAAAAGACCTCCAAGATCATCAAGTCCAACCTTTCACCAAACAGCTCAGGCCCACCAAACCACAATGCCAAATGCCACATTTATTGTTTGAACACTTCCAGGGATGGTGGCTCCACCACAGGCCTGTGCCAAGGCCTAACCACCCTTTCAGTGAAGGAAGTTTTCCTGATGTCCAACCTGAACCTCCCCTGGCACAATGTGAGGCTGTTTCCCCTTGTCCTGTCCCTCATTCCCTGGGAGCAGAGCCTGAATCCAGCTTCCCTTCAGGTCACTGTAGGGAGCAGCTCCAATTCTCACGGCCTCCCAGCATCACAGACCTTGGTGGTGTCAGGTGAATATCTCAGCACCCATTCTTCCCAGGCTGTGTTCCCACATTCCCACATTCCATTACCAGGGCTGCAGCTGTTGGGGAGGACTGCCAGGGGTGTCTGGAGCTCTGTCCATGTGCTGCTGACACAGACCTCAGCACCTTTATGGGGATAAACCCAAAGTCAGCAACTTCTGCCTCATCCCCTGTGAGATAATCAAGCTGCTTTAATTTATGCAAAACTCCTGAGAACTGAAACGTGTGAAAAATGGTGGGACAGCAGGCAATGCACAGGCTGGGACTGGGAGATGTGTATTTTCAAAGAGTAGGGGAGGAAAACCAACATTAGAACAGGAGGTCCAAGCTGTCACCTCTTCTAGAACAACCCTCGCTCTGTGTCTGTGTCACCCTGTGACACTCCTATGTCACAGTGCCACATCCCACTTCTACAAGGAAGGGAGCACCCGAGATTCAGAGATGCCCATGGGTGAAAAAGAATGGCAAAAGCCAGAAGGGGACAAAAAAAGAACTTACAAAGTTTTATTAGCAAACAAGACATGGAAACCACTCTGTTGTGTCCCTACCTTTTAATAGGAAGAGAAAGGAAAGGATAAAAGAGAAGAGGGAAGAAGCAGAGAGTGAAAGAGAGCAGATAGGAGAGGAAAGGAGATCACCAGCCTTGGGTCCAGCATCAGTCCAGCCCACAGGGGCACCCCCTGGGCTCTGTGCAGCACATTTTTATAGGGAAGATTTGCCTGCCCTGGGATTGGGTTTCTCATTCATCATGTAAATGGTGAACATGTGCATCCCGTTCTTCCAGACCTGTCTGGAAATGGATCAGGGGGCTTTGAGGGTCTTTTGGTGGTCCCAATGCCCCTCTATTGAGCTTGCCCACTCCTTGACCCCACTTCTGCACTTGCACTGTGTGTTGTGTGGTCACCACGGACCGGAGCAGGAAAATGGGCTCCAGAAAGGAGCTGCCCCACCTCTGGACAGCCCCTTTCCAGGCACATCCTGTTCTAACTTCCCTGGTCATAGGTGTTTGAGGCACAGCCACTCTCTAACTCCCTCTGGACTGCTACACTCAGCAATGAGGTTTTCCATCAGCTCCTTGGGGCAGGACCCTGCAGATCCTCTGACTTTTACAGGTGGGAATCTCCACACCAGATGTTTCCAGCATTTTGCTGTCCTGCCGTTGGTGGGCCAGATGTGCCGGACTGCACAGCTCACTGTGCTTTTAGGCCTCTGCAATTAGTGCAAATTGATAGGCAAAGCAGCCACTGCACATATCCCACGCATCCCCGTCCCTGCACACGCCGGCTGATGGACGCGCCAGCAGAAGCCTCAAATTTGGGCAGGGATGCTTCTTGCATCACAAATGCACATTAACAGAAAGTGCAAATGGCCATGTAATAAACAGAGGCAGAGCAGCTCGTGGATGCAATGAGGTCTGGCATAAGGAACACAAATAATCACCCTGGAGCAGAATGAGCAGCACCAACCCTGTGCCACGTCCGTGTGCGGGGCCAGCTGGGGACCCTGCCCCATCCTCGCTGCTTGGCAGCCAGGCACAGAGAGAAAGGGACATGCATTTTAAAGATGATTTCCTGTAAACATCGGTCAAACAGGCCCAGGTATTGCTGCAGGAAGTCCTCAGGAGCCCTATTAGCGATCCCACACTCGGTTCACAGAACTCCCCCTCGCACAGAGGTGCGGAGCTGGGAGGATTGACAGTCGGACTCGATGGTTGTCAAGGTCTTTTCCAACATTAATGATTCCGTGATCCTCAGGTCGGTGCCCTTGTGGCTGCAGAACAAGATGGGGAGCAGGAGTTCAACAACAATCTTGAGAGATGTTATCAGAAACCCCAGCTGTGGAATGCAAAATCACTGCTTCGAAAGAGAGGCTGGACCTTGAAAACCCTGAAACCAGCCCCAGAGTGCAAAGCCTGCTTTTAGAAGGATTACAAATAGTTGACTTTTTCTCCTTGTGAATTCCTTGCTCCTGTGGGTAACACGATCTCACTGGCAGCCCTCCCACATCAAAGGGCAGCAAGGTGAGCTTGTTCTGGCTGAAGAACCTCTCAGAACAGCAGTGCCCAAACGGGCAGCACCTCTGCTCCAGGGAATCTGCAGTCCTGAACAAACAACGGACAATCCCATGCCAGGGGACCCACAGCACTGTGTCCAACACTGCTGTAGGACACAGGTGAGATGAGTTGTGAGCCCCTGCCCAGATCCTTCCCATTCTTTGGGAATACTTGTAAGAAGCCAGATGTAGAGCTGGGACCTGCTCTGGATCCCTTCCCAAAGCCGAAGAGTCTCTTACCAGCCCATCTGACCTCACTTCAAGCCCATCTGGAAGTTGGGAGGTTCCAAGGCTCCTGCTGCAGCTGAAGGCAAAGGCAGGTGGGCTGTGATAAGGCTCTGTGGGTTGACAGCCCTGGTTTTGGGTACAGAAAATCCTGAGTAACCACATGCAACATGTGTGGCCTCAAACTGACCTTTCTTCAGCCTGAGTGCTTTCAAAAGCTGTCAAGCAGAGGAAGACTCTGATCCTGCTCCTTTCCTCTGGAGAGGGTCAGGATGAGCAGAGCCATTTCTGTGACCTAAAAGCATTGAACCTTTATAGACACAACCAAGTCACAGCCCAGGCTCTGAACAGAGAAGGGTTGTGTATAAACCCAGGTCAAAGGCAGCTTTTCTGGAAGAGGAACTACAATTCTTGAATACCTGGTCTCTGATTTGATTTGTTGCATTTTGGGTCTCTGATCTTTGGGTGTTGCTGGGACAGTCAGGGCTTGAGCCCCTCCTCAACCTCCAGCTCTCTGAGGTGCTTCTGCCAGGTTTCAGGAGGCCAGGCCAAAACCAGCTGTGAAAAGCCATTGGAAGAAGATCTTAATGTTTAAGGAGATGACAATTCAGCTTTACCAGGGCTTTGTAAGGTTTGGGATGCAGACCTATCCCAGCAAGCAGAGACTGTGTGGTTGCTGCCCTTGTCCCGTTTCTGTGCCATTGCCCAGTGCCAGCAGAAACACAGAGCCCACCCTTCAGTGCTCTCTACAGCCCCACTGCTCTCAGCCCTTCAGGAGGTTCAGCTTGGGGCCACTCTCTCCTCCCGGGTAACGACTGACACAGCTGCAGGAAACGGCCTCAGGTTGTGCCAGGGGAGGCTCAGGTTGGCTGTGAGGGAAAGTGTTTCTTCACAGAAGGGGTGGTCAGGCACTGGCACAGGCTGCAGCCCTGGAAGTGTGCAGAGATCAAGAGGATTTTGGAGCAGCTTCAGGGGTGTTGGGATGGCAGGTTTACGTGAAGACATTCCTGTTCTTTCCCCTGCCAGACCCTGTGAGAAGATGCTGATTTCTTTCTCCATGGGGCCAGAGATCAGGGTCCAGACACATCTCACAGGGCTGCAGCACATCTGTCATGAGCTGGTGACTGTTATGAGCTATCTAAAATTTTAAAATTAAGCCCCTAAGTTCAGCTGAAGAACATCACCCTGTGACTCCTGCCTCACTCTCCATAACTCCTGGCTCAGTTACAGTGGTTCTTGTAGAAAAACCACCTGATTGCTGCTTGAGTGCTGAAAAGCTTTCCTGGCTTCCAGCAGTCCTCTCCACTGCCTCCTACAAGTGTCTTCCCTAATTCCAGTCGCAGTGTTTTCTGTCTGGCTGTCACATTAAAGAGCTGCCCAAATCAGAAATATTCTCCCTGTGATCTTGGCTCCTTCTCTGTGATAAGTGGTGAGATCTCCATTCATCTCTGTAAAAACACTGATCTTGCACCCCAGGAATTTTTATTCAGTGAGGCGGCATCTTCCAGGTCTTGCTCAGGACCTGTAGCTCCTCTCAGCAGAAGGACATCATTAAATCAGGGCACTCCTCCGAGTGGAGGCTCCTGCTCATGGCTGGCACTTCTGGGCCACAGGGGATTAGCTAAGGAGCATTTTGAAGCCGTGGAAAAAATCTGCATCTTAAAGACATTATTTAAATTCAGTTCAGTCCAAGCGGCCCTAATGATGTTACCCACAATATATCTTAATTTGATGTTGGTAATAAAGTTCAGTGTAGCTGGAGCACTATCATACCAATGTACCAACATACAAATGAATGTTACCCATGTCATTTAGTACCTCTGGCTGTTAAGGTGTCACTTAAGCCATATATTTAATAAATAGGTCCTTTTATGACTATAATACTGATAAGTATTCAACTGATTTCCATGTATGTTGCATTCTATATGTTGCTAGGGATTTTACCAAGGCCGTCACCAATAGCAACTGGGACAAGGAAATAATAAATTCAGGAGGCATTCAGAAAGATCTACAATGTGGAATCACTTTGTAACAATACAGGAGACATTAATCACATCGGTGGCTAATGGGAGGACTTGATGCGATCAGTTTAAATCCCCTCTGACAGGAAAAGAAACCTCTCAGTGCTCAGCCCCAGATCTCCTCTCAAACTGGAGTAAAACTCGCCTGGAAACTTTTGCCAGGTTCACGATCCCAGCCTATTTTTGTCTCTGCAGACTGCGCTGCCTGGCTCTGATCAGGGAGCACTGCAGCAGTGGGAGAGAGGACTTGAGAGACATTTGGAGTCACAAAAGGTGCCAGAGAGCTACATCTTCTGGCCTGTTCCAGCAACTGAGCCGCGCTGCCGCGGGAGTGTTCATCCTGCGCAGACGGAATCAGCGGCTGGAGCCGGCACCTGGCGAATCAGCCCCCGCCTGTGCTGCGGGCAGCGGCTCCACTCTCGCCGCACTCGCCCAAGGGCTGCCTTCGCATTTAATCGCTCCCCGCTCCAGACGGGCTGCAGGGACGGCCCCGGCAGCAGCGCCCTGCCGGCGGCAGGAACAGGCAGGAGAGCCCTGCCGGGGGGTCAGACCCGGCCGTAATGAGCATCCTCAGCCCCAAAGCCCCCCCATGTCCCTTCTCGGGGCTGTTTTGGGGGTCACTCCCTCTGCGCGTCGGGGGTTCATTACGGCGCGGTGCTCCCGCGGGACGCGCTGCCAGGGATGCGACAGGATGGGAGCAGGGATGTGTCACCTGCCCGGGGGGCCTTAAACAGCTCATTACTGTGTCATTACAGCCTCCGCTCCGCAGCGGGAAACCCCACGCTGAACTCGGTGGTGGCTTCTCACGCCAGTCAATGACACAAATCCCCTTCCCCGGAGCCGGGAACACAAAACTGCTCAGCACAGCTCCGGGTGAGACCCAGAGTTGTGAAACAGCCTCAGCTGGAGGGGACCCACCAGGATCATCCAAATCCAGCCCCCGGCCCTGCCCAGACACCCCAACGACCCCACCCTGGGCATCCCTGGCAGCGCTGCCCAAACGCTCCTGGAGCTCTGGCAGCCTCGGGGCCGTGCCCATTCCCTGGGGAGCCTGGGCAGTGCCCAGCAGCCTCTGGGGGAAGAACCTTTCCCTGCTCTCCAGCCTGAGCCTGCCCTGGCCCAGCTCCAGCCGTTCCCTGGCTGCTGTCCCTGGCCCAGGGAGCAGAGATCGGAGCTGTCCCTCGGGAGGAGCTGCAACCCCTGGTGAGGTCTGAGCTCAGGTTGCTTCACTCCAGCTGAACAAACTCAGTGCCCTCAGCTGCTCCTCAGCCGGGAGAAGACAGCCTGGCTGATCAGGAACGGGAATAGGCAGAGGTGGGCCAGGCCCACAATGCCTCTGCCATCTGTCACCTGCGTGCACGGGGCAATGGCCCTCATGAGGACGCTTCTCAGGTGCATGAGCAGAGTTTGGGACAGGTGAGGCAGATCTGGACTGGCCCAGGTGCTGTGGGAGGGAAAACCAGCACATTTCTTCTGAAGGATCTTGGTCAGCTCAGCTTTGCATCTTCTCCTAGGACACCTCCAGGGACAAATGATGCATTTCAGATGGATCACCCCATCCCTACAGGAACCACCCCCTGGACCATGGCCCTGCAGCCCAGCTCCCTGTGGTAGGCACAGCCAGCTGGACCCATGCCCCTGGGACCCACAGGACCTGCAGTTCCAGACTCCTGCAGTGCTTCCCAGCTCCTCCGAGGAGTGCCTTTGGTGTGTCACAGGTGGCTGAGCTGGGGGAAGCTGCTTAGAGTGCAACTGGGGGGAACACAAAAGGAAAAAATGACTGTCTGCTTTCTTAATAAATACAACCAGAGCAAACCAGATGTGGAAAGCAGGTCCTGTGCCCCTCGTGTGCCCTGGCTGAGGCACAGCACACACCTTGCCCTGTCCCTGCAGCCCCTGCCTCCCTTGGCCACATCCATGGGGGTCCTTCCCCCCTGCCCTTCACCCTCACCCCATGGCTCCTTCCCTGCCTCTGCCCCTGAGACCCTCCCTCACACACAGCTCTGCCCCTGCACCCCTCCAGTTTCCTCCCACGGGAGCT
>NW_008246061.1:3013421-3023521 GCF_000691975.1 Corvus brachyrhynchos
CCACTGTTCTGTGCTGAAACTGTCACTGTCCCCATGACCTGGAACTCCATGTCACCACAAGCCAGGTCCCTGCACCTGCCAGGTCCCTCCATGTCCTGCACGCACAAACCCTGCCAGCTGCGCCCCGCAGCACCCCCGACTCCCTCCTGTGCCTCGCTTCCCCCAGGACACCCCGCTCCTGCTCCCTCTGTGCAGGCCGCACTCCCCTGGGGCTGCTCCATGGAATTCAGCAAACCCCACCTGGCTGAATGGGGCCTGGGCCTGGATCCTGGCAGCCACTCTCCTGTTCCCATGTCCAAAGGCCAGGAGGAGCCCTTGCTGCTCCCAGGACAAGGGACAGCACTGGAGGTGTGCCCAGAGCACAGGCACAGCTCTGACAGCCCAGGGCTGCTTGAGGGGAAGGAATTGTGCACGAAGGACTGCCCAGCTCACGGACACACAACCAACCACAGCCTGTTGTTGTATGTGGTGTGTGGAGAGCTCTCACACTGCAGTCCGTGCCTTGTAAGAGTGCTGGCACCAACACTGGCCAGAATCCTGGTGCCCCAGGGGTACCCAGAGTAAATCTGGTGCCCTCTGTGCCCATCACAGAGGTCTCTCACCCTTTGCAGTTCAGGGATTCTGTTGAGCAAACTCTCTCCCCAGTTGGGCAGGTTTTCAGGAGTCAGTGCAGCAGGCAGGGGCGAGGTGTGTGCACTCCGTGGTGCCCACTTAAGGGGACATTGTTCCATGGTGACGCTCTCTAATGTATTCCTCGCATGGTGCTGCATTTAAGCCACTCATTTCTGAGCTCAGCTCACCGCATACCAATGAGACAGGGCTGGAACAGCAAGGTCAAGCCTGAGCCGAGCTCTCCTCAGCCCTGGGAATGGCTCTGGCATGTGCAGGATGTGGTGCAAACAGGGCCCTGCTGCTTTGCCCTCCCTGGGGCCATCCCCATTCTCAGCAGCATTGAGAATGCTGTCCAGGGAGGCTGGATGGAGGCAGGGCCAAGCTGACAGAGACGCCTGGCACAGGAGACACTCCCCAGGGGTGTTTGCAGCAGCAGCAGAACCCATTTGCCCTCAGGAAAATGCTCCTTACCAAGCACCTCATGGCAGCCTTCTCAGCTTCAGGCTGGTTCACAGATCTGCCTAAGACACTGCTCTCAGGAGACAAGTCCTTCAGCTGACACTGATTCCAAGGCAAAGGATCCCACGGACCACCCTGGGTGCACCTGGCAACAGCCCAGGCTGAGCCAAGCTGGTTTTCCAGGACCTGTTCTCCTGCAGTGTTTTGGCTCCCCTGCAAATGCAGAGCTGGATGCACTCACCTGAACTGGAAGGAGAAGGCTCCACTCCCCAGGGTGTTCCTGAAGAGACAGGAGCAAGGAGGAAATGATAGGGCAACTTCAAAAAGACCCTTCAGAAGATGGACAACCACAAACAAAACATTGGAACACAACCTGTGCTTCAACTGGGACATTTCCCACTGTGTGGGAATAAGGGCTGGGTAACCCTTTGAGGGAGAGCCACAAACCACCATCCATGGGCAGCCTGTGACCTCCAGACCAGGGCCAGGAGCACAACAGCTGCCTGAGGATAAAGGATGCTTCCAAGGAAAGTAGTTGAAACCTTCTGTCCAGGGGGATGGTGTGCTCGGGCTGCAGGTGGATGCAGCATCTTTCCCACAGTAACCCCAGTTTTGGCTGTCCATTCCAGATGGGCTGAAAAGGTAAAATCCTGTGCAGTTTCCAGCACTGGAATATCCCCTGCATTTCCACTGGCCAGCTCAGACAGCTCCTCCATGACCAAAGGGCCGAGCTTCAAGCACCTTCCTCACTCTCAGAGAATCCCAGGATGGGTCAGGCTGGAAGGATCACAGTGGCTCATCTGGTCCAACCTCCCTGCACTGTGGGACTGTGGGCAAAGCTCCACGCTGGCACTTCTGCTCACACCCAAATCCTGGCCACCAAGCTGCCAGAACAAGCCTCCCCACATGGACCCAAGGGAAAGCTCTCATCTGGCTGGCAGATGCCACCACCAGCACTGGGTAGTTAATTTTATTTTCCCAGTGGGAGAAAAAATTAGTAGGCAAGTCTGGTCTGGCAATTTTTAAAAGCTGCATTTGTTGGTAAAATCCCGTGTAGGGGGATGCCTTCCTGATTCCTGCAGGTCAAAATGCATCCAAGGAGAGTGCAGGTCCCAGGCACACAGACACACATTTAGTGCTGTGTGGTTTTGTTCTCGGGGCTGAGCTGCTTTTGCAGGTTCTGCTGCCCTCGTTATTGCCAGTTCTGGCAGTTCTGTTCTCCAGTTTCCACTGAAATATTGTGGAGAGTGTTTCAGTCAGTAATTACTGAGCTGCAGTAGAGCTAATTGCCTCTTCTCTAAAGATTTAGCAGTTCCATGGAGCAATTCATATTAAATACCTGCAAGTGAGCTACTCAGGGTTGCATTTGTTAATTGATTTATTGAGTTGTTCCTATTAGAGACGGAGCTGTTCTGCTGCTCACTGGAATAATGCTGAGTCATTCATTTGCTCACACTGAAACTTTCCCAAATAACCGAGTTCTGTGTGGTGGGAGCAGCTGTGACTGTGCTCTCACAGCATCTGCCACGGGAGGTCTCTCAGCTGCACAGGTGTCCCCTCTTGTCACTGTGTCACCACAGTTGTCCTGGTTCTGTCACGTTTGTCTTCTTGAAGGGCAGCTCCAGGAGAGCTGGAGAGGGACTGGGGACAAGGCATGGAGGGACAGGACTCAGGGAATGGCTTCCCAGTGCCAGAGGGCAGGGCTGGATGGGATATTGGGAAGGAATTGTTGCCTGGGAGGGTGGGCAGGCCCTGGCACAGGGTGCCCAGAGCAGCTGTGGCTGCCCCTGGATCCCTGGCAGTGCCCAAGGCCAGGCTGGACATTGGGGCTTGGAGCAGCCTGGGACAGTGGGAGGTGTCCCTGCCAGGGACTTGGCAGGGGTGGCACTGGATGGGCTTTAAGGTCCCTTCCAACCCACACCAGTCTGTGATTCCCTGATATTGTGATTCCATGGTTCCATGGGTCATTGCTCATAGGAAGCTGCTGTGATCCACAACCAGACCAATGTGCCTGAGAGCTTGGAAGGTGCTGGGATCAGGCCAGGGTTGTGTCCAAAACTGCTGTAAGAAGCCCATAGACTGCAGCCAAGCTGGAACAGACACACCCAGCCTTGGCAAGAATTTCCAGGAAATTTTTTGCTCTTAAGAAGGATGTGCAGGGAAGTGGCAGTGCCCAGGGAGCATTCTAGCCCCTCAGACAAGGACGTGAAAAGCTTCTGGACACACCTCAGGTGAGAGTAAGATGGACCCAGTGCGAGTGTCCAAAGCAGCCTTGTGCTCCCCACAGCTCTGCAGCAACGTGGTTGGTCTGGGAAGTTCTCTGGACCTCAGTTCCTCTGTGTTACAGCCTTTCCTGCCCTCAGCATGTCCAGGGGTGGGGACAAACCACAAAAGTCACCCAGAACTTGTCTTTTGTCTATCCCAGGCTGGGGCTCCCTCGCAGCACCACTGCTGCTTTCCCAGGTCAGGTCCATGTCCTGGGCCAGGCGAGGATTAAGCCCAGCACGGAATAGAGAATGCACCTGACCAGACCCAGAGCATCCATTTCTGCCTCTGTCTCCTTTCCAGCCCAGCCTCTTCCCTCCCCATCAAAACATTTTCCCCGAGCATCACAGAGTTCCATCCTGCCCCTGCCCAGGTCATGAACCTTTCCCAGCACAATGGGAACAGGTCCAGGGCCCATTGTTTGGGGTTTGGTGCATCCAGGCAGAGCTCTGCATTCAGCCCCATCCCAAGAGGGCAGCTCCAGGGCAGTCCTGCAGTGTCCCTGAGCCTGAACCGCACTCTGGCTGCTCAGCAGTGCCCTGGGAGTGAGCTCTGCCATCCCAACACATTTGGGATCATGGTTTGTCCGCAGGAAAAATGAAACCTCCTCCGTTTTCCCAAGGCCGATCAAGCAGTGACAGCCAGGGATCACTGAGAGCCTCGTGTCCGGGAGGTTTGGACAGGTCAGTGTGGAGCCACTCCAGTGACTGGAAATCCTGGGATGCTTTAACCCTCATAGAAACTGGGCTGTAATGTTGGGAAAATACTGAGAATGAGAAGAAGAAGGAGAAAAAGAAATTAATGAACAGCATCTAAGGCAAAAGCAGAGCTCCAGCAAATCATGGGATGCAGCTGACAGAGCCAGAAGGGCACAGAGCATATTTCAGGAATGAACAAACCCACTGACATTTCCTCCTGCTCCGTTAGAGCAGAGGCAAGGCAAGAGCGGGGGAAGCAGAAGCAGATTCGAGAGCCCCCTCAAACAAAGCGCAGCCGAGTGGGGCTGGCACGGGGCTGGCTGTGGCACATCCCTAATCCCTAATGCCTAATCCCGGGCAAACCAGTGTAGCACATGTTAAATATTAAAGGCAGGGATCTATAAACGTGCAGGAAGATGGAACTGTGAGTATCAGAATCACAAAAAGACATTACTGGGAGGATTGATTGCTGTGTTTTTTTAATAATAGAAGCCCCTAATTAGTGCATGAAAGGCCCGCGATAGCAGCAGCTTGTCTGAGTTTTATTAAAACATCTGATGCATTGTCTCACAAAGCCACATTTGAAAAATTAATTCAAACTGACTTGGCTGTAGCTGGAGTCACATGGGCTGGGGATGAATGGAGATCCGGGGAGTGCAATAATAACCCATTATCTGTGGCACGGAGCTCATTTCTATCCAAATGAACCTTGCTTTGTGTGGAACACGGGCAGCTCTTCCCTCACTTTGTCAGGCAGGAGTGTCTCCTGCGAAGCCACCGGGTGCCAGTGAAACCCACCCTGAGCCTGGAGAGCTCATCGAGGCTCTTTGTTCTCCATCCCGTCAGTATCTGTGGAAAGGAGGCAGCTTTTGGAAGTGCCAGGGATTTCACGGCTGGCGTGTTTGCTGCCTGCCTGCCTGCCTGCCTGGGAATGCCTGCTGTCTGTAACTCTCACAACTTCCCTCTCAAGTCTGCTGATACCTCATGTTTTCTCGTCAAGCCCCAGCTGCTGAATCCACGTAGTTATCTCAGAATATCAAAAGGAGATTTCCAACCTTTCCTTTCTCTGAAAAAAACCATGGAATATTGCAGACACCCTCCAGTGCCCATCAACACACGTGCACTGGGCAACTGTTGATTATCTTCTGCTGCTTTCTCTGTGTTTTTTGATGTTTTCCCAGTACTTTCCCAGCGTGCATGTCACTATTTTTAGATGCTGAAGGGAATCGTGATGGTTTTCATTCACCTTTAATTGTTGCTCTTCTGATAAAATGTCTCAGTACCCCAATAAAGGTACAGAAGTTGTCCCACCTGGCCCAGTACATGCAAGGAATGGTTAATTAGCAGTCAGTCGTCACAACAAACAGCCTTTGGTAACACTGGAGAGTAAAAATTATTTCCCTGCACCTCCAGCATCCACATGAATAACGAATCCATTTGCAGGACTGAGCATCAGCTCGTGAATGAAACCCCAACCAAGGAGCACTGAGAAATACAACAAAAATTAATCACTGTGAGCTGTTTTCATAAAGGCACAAACTCCAGGCTCAGGGGGGACCATTGCTCAAGCCATGCAGGAGAATGAGTCTGAGGAAGATTGTCACAAGTTTTCTGCCCTAGCAGAAATGAGAAAGGTTATAAAAAAGCTCTGTTCTCTTTGCAGCCTCTGCTCCCTTTTCTGCAGTCGGGTGTGTGATTACAGCAAACTTCTGAGCTGAAATTAAGGACTTTCTTTAGAATCTCCTGCTTAAAAATGGAACATGGCATCCGAATGAATATTTTCTCTCATATTGTATTGTGAAAAAATGTCAGCCGAAAGCTACAACCTCACGTAAATAAAGAATCAGACCGGTTTGTCAAGTATCAGAACTGCTTTAATGCCTTCTGCTTTCTTTTTTGAGCATATTAGAGCAACCAGAGCTAGGAAATGATGCGTGTAGGATTCCTTGCTAGCAGCAGATCAGAAAAACGTCAGATAAAAGTAGCAACATATAAAGAGTTCCTGAAGGTTCGAAAGCTTCCCTGGAGATGGCACCTACAGCTGAGGATGAGCCTTGTTTGCTCCATCCAAACCAGAACAAGCCCAGAGTTCCCAGCAATTCCCAAAAGACAAGCAAGAAGCCTCTTTTTCCTGGAGGGAGCTCCTGCACAGGATAATTCCAATGCCTCTTCCCAAATTCCTTGCTGTTGAGGAAGCTTACGAGGAGGAGCCAGAGGCACAGAGATGGGCATGCTTCTGGCAGGCAGGGAGAGGCCAGCCTGGGTGCTGGGTGGTCCGGGGATGAGGACGTGGAGCTGGCTCCACTGTGACACTGTGTGGTCACTGTGTCCCAGGCAGCTGGGGGCACCTGGGAGGTGCCACCCAGGAGTTCCCTCAGCTGAGCTGCTCCGAGGGAAGGACACATGGGATGGGCTGGGGGCCTCTTCCCACCTGGAAGCTGCTGCCTATGGTGATGAGGCTGATTTGGGAAAGTTCTCACACTGCTCCTGGGAATGCCCTCAGTTCTTGTGGATGTAGGAGTTGGACTTGGTGCCACTCATGGGTCTCTTCCCAGCTCAGGATCTCCTGGGATTCCATGCAGTGTTATTGTTTTAGGTTCACCCTCATGCCAAACCATCCTTGCCATGGTGGTCTGGAAATAACCAAGCTATAAACTGCCATTTATTCTCCTGACAAAGGCTTTGGTCTGGCTCAAATGGCTGGGCTAAGCTTTAGGGAGGAGAAGGGGCCAGTGTCCTTCAGTGGTTGGGAGCTAAGGCAGATCCATCATTCCTGTGTGGCCCTGTCACTGTCACACTGGTGGGGAAGTGCCTGGGGTCCTGCGCCCACTGCCCTACCAGGCACAGACAGCTGTTTCTGGTTTAATAAATGTGCTGTTTCTGGTTTCATAAATGTGCTGGTTTTCCCCAAAACGAGTGCTGAAGGCTCTGCCCACGTGCAGAAGTGCAGCAATCCAGAGAGCTCTCCTATTTTGGTGGGGATGGGATGACAATTCTCTGTCACAGCCCGGCTCTCCAGCAAGCACACTGGGTCCCCGCGCCAGTGCCCCAGGGGATGAATGCAGAGCAGCCTTCCCAAAGAGCCCAGAGATCCTCTTGGGCACTGAACATTGCACACCCCTCTGTCCCTGGGGTCACAGCCCACAGTTCTGTGGCCACCACAGCAGCCACGAAACCACAGAGCTGAGCTGAGCTGAGCTGTTCTCCTTCACTGACCAGACTCTGTCGTGCCAGCCCAGGGGCACCCAGGGAAGGGACTCCAGCACTGCCCTGGGCATCCTGAGCCAGTGCCTCACCGCCCTTTCCAGGAAGAAATGTTCCCAATATCCCCCCTGCCCCTCCCCAGCCCAGCCTGAGGCCGTTCCCTCTCCTCCTGTCCCTGTTCCCTGCGAGCAGAGCCCGACCCCCCCGGCTGCCCCCTCCTGTCAGGGACTTGTGCAGAGCCACAAGGTCCCCCCTGAGCCTCCTTTGCTCCAGGCTGAGCCCCTTTCCCAGCTCCCTCAGCCGCTCCTGGGGCTCCAGCCCCTTCCCAGCTCCGTTCCCTTCCCTGGACGTGCAGATGCTGAGCCGTGCCTGGGTCGTGCTCGGTTCATTCAGCTCCTACACCCGCATCCTCCAGGACAACGCTCCTTTCTCACCATTCCCACACCGCACTGGCTGTGGATCATCTGCGGCAGCCAAAACGAGGAGTATCGGCAGCAGAAGCGGTGTGAAAGTGCAGGACTCGCTGCATCCCCTTGCCTGAGAGCCCCGACCCCGCAACCGACCCTGCCCGGGACCCGACCCGACCCCACCGCAGGCTGTTAAAGGTGGAGCAAATTGCGTCTATTATTATTTTTTCTTTCCTAACTGTTACCTCTTGTGCGGCTGGAGCAGGGGGCGGTACCCGGGAACAAACACATGGGAATAACCAGGGACGGGAGTTCCAAAGCGCTGCCGGTAATTTAAGCGGCACTTAAGCGGGGTCAGCCGAGGCGGAGTTAAACCTGCGGGTTTCCTGACAGGAGCAGTAGCAAAGGAAAACCCCAGGGAGCTCAGCAGGATCCCAGGAAAAGAGCTGAGCGTGCACTTCCAGTCCGGCACTGCAGTGCGAGGTGCCAGGTGAGGCACTGCCGAGTGAGGAAGGCGAGGGGTACGAGGAGTCTTAGGGGGCTCATCCGCCTGGGAAAGTCATTTCCAGTGTACCAGCAGCTCCCTGTGGGGCTGCCTTCATCATCACAGGAATTCGGAGGGGCCCGGGGAAAGCTGAGGATGGTCCCTTGCAGTTTCTGCGG
Source organism: Corvus brachyrhynchos (assembly GCF_000691975.1). NCBI lineage: Eukaryota > Metazoa > Chordata > Aves > Passeriformes > Corvidae > Corvus > Corvus brachyrhynchos. The sequence continues at coordinate 3,021,730 of NW_008246061.1, forward strand.
GAGTGTGTCAGGATCACGGATACACCCCGGAGCCGGCGCAGTTCCCCCCCCCAGGCACTGCTGGAAACCCACGGGGCAGTGCTCGTGCGGTGCTGATGTTTGGTGTCACGCTGGAGTCACATGCCCTGAAATAACACAGAAAAACTCCCACATGGCATCCCAGACTTCAGCATAGCCCAGAACCTCCTTCCCCTGCCTGTCTGGGACCAGTGTGGGACCCCCTGGAGCACTGCATTTCCCGATACAGGAAGGATGGAACCTGTTGGAGAGGGTCCAGAGGAGGCCAGGATATGCTCCCAGGGCTGGAGCCCCTCTGCTCTGGAGCCAGGCTGGGAGAGCTGGGGGTGCCCACCTGGAGAAGAGAAGGCTCCAGGGAGAGCTTGGAGCCCCTTCCAGTGCCCGAAGGGGCTCCAGGAGAGCTGGAGAGGGACTGGGGACAAGGCATGGAGGGACAGGACACAGGGAATGGCTTCCCAGTGCCAGAGAGCAGGGCTGGATGGGATATTGGGAAGGAATTGTTCCCTGGGAGGGTGGGGAGGTTTCAAGATGAGCTCTAAGGTCCCTTCCAGCCCAAAGCATTCTCTGAGTCCATTATATGATTCCACGAGTGTGGCCCATGGTAGGAAGAGGAAAAACTGGGTCCAGAGTGATGGATCTTAAGCCAAGCAGTGAGATCTCCCAGTTGGTGCCTTTGCAGAAGGGTACCCACCCAGTGACCTCCTGTGGTGGCACAGCAGCACCAGAGTCCCATGCCAAGGTTTATTCCCAATCAGTGCAACAAATCCAACCCCTCACCCACAGGACTTGGGGTCACCCCCAGGACCTCACGGGAAGTTGCCCCTATCACTGTCCAGCTCCCTGGAACACCTCCTGGGAATCCTGGGAACATCAGGAGCCTCAAGCTGAGCCACAGAAGGCATCCAACAGATGGAGGAGCCTGATTCCCACACTGCCCCTTCTCATGTGTCCCAAAGAGGAACTGTCACCATTTCATACCAGTGACACTCTAGCCTCCTCTTTCTGTCCCATCCAGCAGCAGGGAGATACTGAAGTTCTGGCTCATCCAGCTGCAGTTCTGTCACTGCTTCCTGTGCTGTGTGACATTGCCAAGTAGTTTTTGACCCAAGGATGGGGCTCCCTTGGGAACTGCGTGTTTTCAGCCCCTGCTCTGAGCACAGGCAGCTCCCTGGGTTAAACTCCAGCACCCAAGGCCACACCAATGGCTAATGAGGCACTAGAGGTGGTGTCCCTTTCCAGGGGAAAGAAGCAGGACACTTATGCTAATTAATGTATTCCCAAAATGCTCCTACCTGGAATTCCAGCCTCTGCAGGTGCCTTGAGGCAGGGATGGATGCTGCTCCTCAGGGTCCCAGGCCTGTGCAGGGAGGAGTGGCCCAGATGGTGCGGTGTGGAAAGTCAGTGTCAGAACAACCTAACCAGTGCTTCTAAAAATTGCCCCCAAATTAATAGTTTTCCACAGCTAGAAAACGATGCAATGCTGTTAACTTTCACTTGATATAATATCATTTTTTGAAAAAAGCCCCAAACATTAAAACTCTTATTTAGTAAGAACATGACAGCACAAAACAGCTCTTTCTGAAGTGTCAGCAGGCAGAGAAGCAGTGCTGCAAACTCTGCCCTGCCAACATTCCGAATGCAGCGCTGTGCCTGAGCCCGCACTCCCAGGATTGCCTCGCTCAGAGACAGCACAGGACAATAACAGCAGCTCAATGAGGATAAATTACATCAGAAGCACAATGTTTACAAGGGCTGGTAATTCACCCCAGCAGCA
>NW_008246061.1:3023560-3029299 GCF_000691975.1 Corvus brachyrhynchos
ACTTTTTTTTCAGGGGCTTGGCTGTTGTGAATGAGGGAGCCTCCATTGGAATGCAGATGGGATTTACCTGGGAATGGTTTGTTACCCACAGAGATGGGAGAGAGGTGGATGGATGGATGGATGATGGACGGATGGATAGGGATGGATGGATGGATGGATGGAGGGATGGATGGATGGATGGATGGAGATGGGTGGATGGATAGGGATGGGTGGATGGATGGATGATGGATGGATGAGGGAATAATGGATGGATGGATGGACAGATGACACAGGCAAGAAGACACCCAATCTAACACCTGTCTTTCTTTTAAGTGGTGGTATTTACAGAGGGATTTCATAGGATTGCACAGTACAAAAATGCAGAATTATACTCTACAGTTTCATTGGGTAATCGAACCAGTTACAAAGGGGAAAAAATCCCAGCCAGGGTTGTCCTGGAGTGAGCTGCTCTAAGAGAATGAGGCTTTTGCAGAAGACACAAACACATCTTTCTTCTCTCATTCAAATTAAAACTTACTCTGAAGGCCCCAAACTGCTCCACTTGCAACTCAGCACAAAAAGTGGGCTCATCCCAACCAGGAAACAGTCAGACATCCTTCATTGCCAACATTAAAAAATTCCCACTAAAGGAGCAACAAGTGGCTCAGCAGATCAGAGATCACTGCAGAAAGCCAACATGCACCTCTTGCAGCCTCAAAATTGGTTATCACGACCAGCAACATATGGAATGGAGGTACTTCACCAGAACGCGAGAAATTATCCAGGAAATAATTTTATTATTTTAGAAACCTCGCAAAGAGGTTCACAGAAAGAAGATGTTGGCAGTGCAGGGATGACCTCTTCCAAACAGATTTACATAGAACAAACTTCTGAACTGGAATTAAGAAGAATTTGGGAAGATGGGCAGGGAGGTAGGAGAAACAGGAAGACCTGTTCCCACACTGCTCCTGAAGGACACAGTAGATGATGGGATGGACAGAAAATCCAAAGGCACGTGGGCAGTGACAACTGTCCTTCTAGAAGCGAAATCAGCAGGCTGGACCGTGGCTGTGCCAGGCAATGTATTCACACAATCCCAGACTGGTTTGGGTTGGGAGGTACCTCAAAGCTCACCCAGTGCCACCCCTGCCATGGGCAGGGACACCTTCCACATTGGCTGCTCCAAGCCCCAATGTCCAGCCTGGCCTTGGACACTGCCAGGGATCCAGGGGCAGCCACAGCTGCTCTGGGCACCCTGTGCCAGGGCCTCCCCACTCCCACAGCCAATATTCATCGTGGTTCCCATCTCCAGGCAGGGGTTTTTCCCAGTTGTTGCTGGTCAGAGCCTGGCTCAGGCAGTGCCACAGCTCAGGATGGTGCCAGCCCAGCAGAGCTGCTCCTCACAAGCCCTGCTCTGAATTTGGGTGGTGCGTGCACCAGCCCGCCCACAGCTGATTCCAAGCTTGGCTGTCAGCTGGCAAAGCACCATGGCAGGACAGTGTAGCAAGACCTTCTCTAATTTTATCCCCTGGTTTTGTTAACTGTGTAAAACAGCTCTGGTTGAAAAGCATATGGTGCAGTATAAAAATCTCCGTAAGATGAATTACAGCAACTTCACACAGAAGATGGAGAGGGACTTAGAAAAGCATTTCAGCATATTTTAATAGAAAATATCTTATCAAAGCCCTCATTGGCTGGTAGAGCAGGATTCCAGAGTGGCAGCTACTGCTTTTCATTTTATACCCACGCAGACGCATGTGCATCCCACAGACTGGTGTCTCCTGAGTCCCTGGGATGGATCCCTCTGGGGTGGTGGCAGCGTGCTGCACGTCTCAATACGAGTGCCACAGTCAGACTCAGGCTGTGCAATCTGATCTCCCCATCGATTTCCAGGGATGGGATGTAAATAACTTCTCTGTGTACATGGGATCAATGGGGACAGAGCAGGGGTGTCGATGCTCAGCGTTATGAGCCTCATTCATTGCAGCAGATGATGATCAACATAACAGAACTTCAATCAAAACCACATCAATTAATAATTGCTTTGCAGCTTCTGTCCTTTTCTGTCATTTCAGCTCTTTGGCAGATGAAGTTCATCCCCTCCCAGCTCTCAGGCTGTGGCTGATTGCCCAGGCAAGTGGAGCAGAGAGACTGGATTAGAGGAGGCTCCACAGCTCTGCGCAAACTGCAAGTTCTTTGTCTGGGTCACTAATAGCAAGTTAATAAAAATTGAAAGAGTTGTCAGCACTTGATTATTGATAGTCCCAGATGAAAACCACAGGACCTGGTTAAGAAGCCATATCAAGATTGTTAAAGACATAAGAATTACTCAGGGCAAATTTGGCTTCATTGGGCTATGTGTCAGACTCTTGGGAAGAAATAAGCTTCACTGCAAAACAGCAAAAAAGGGCTTAAAACTGAAATGTTAGGAAGCAGAGAAATGTGCATATAAAGTGCTAAGAAAGAGTAATTCTTTGTGCAATTCACCATACAAGAAGCTGGCTCTGTCTCCCCACTCCATGCTGGGTGCAGGGCACAGGCCCATGCCATGGGGGTGCTCAGGAATCAGCTCCCATTTTTCCATGGGGACTGGTCACCCCACATTTGACCAGTGCTGCAGGCTGAGATGTGGGTCCACACCAGAGCTGCTTGGACCACCAGGTTCTGCAGGGTTTTCAGGAACTTGGATGGTCCATCTCAGGCATTGCAGCCAAGGCAAGGCCCACAGCAGCACCATCAATTGCAAGTGAAGGTCCCTGGGGTGACCCCAAGCCACAGTGCACGAATCACAGACTCAGTAAAGCTGGAAAAGGCCTCTCAGACCATTGATTCCAACCTGGGAACATCTTGTCAACTCAACCAGAGCACTGAGTGCCACGTCCTTGGACACCTCCAGGGATGGGGACTCCAAACCTCCCTGGGCAGCCCCTGCCAGTGCCTGACCACCCTTCCCATGGAGAAATTTTCCCGGTTTCCAACCTGAGCCTCCCCAGCCCAGCCTGAGGCCGTTCCCTCTCCTCCTGTCCCTGTTCCCTGCGAGCAGAGCCCGACCCCCCCGGCTGCCCCCTCCTGTCAGGGACTTGTGCAGAGCCACAAGGTCCCCCCTGAGCCTCCTTTGCTCCAGGCAGCAGTTGAGGTGAGCAGAGCTGTGGGGCTGCACATCACTCATGTCTGCAGGAATGAAGGAGGTGGGACAGTCACCAGGATTCTGGTTTCAGAGGGGCTCAGCATGGTCCGAGCAGGTCTGAAGCCAAACAGCCCAGAGAGGCTGGTCCACCCCTCAGCTGTCTCAGCACCAGCCCACCCCACTCTGCTGCAGCACAGCCTCTTCAAACCACAGCTCCTGCACTCAGGTACAGAATTCCCATCCGTGCCACGGCCCCTTCCCCCTGCCCAGGGCTGGGAATGGCAGCACATCCCCATGGCAGGGACCAGCACACAGGGAAATCCCAACCTGCTGCTGGGAAATCTGCCTGAGGAAACCCCCAGCTCTGAATGGAGAGCAGGTTCGAGGGTGCAGTGACCTGTTCCTGGAAAATTCATAGTGAGGAAGAAAGGCAGCATGGCCTGAATTAATTATTTTGTGCAGATGATTCACTTGTCTCTAATTACAGATGAGCTTCTAAACACAAATGTCAGTTAAAATGTTATAGTTCTCCTGCAGCTGTCATTCTTGAGCTGGTGAAGAGATCAAGGCCAGAGCTATTAAAAACCTTGGGAGTGAAAGGAAGTGAAAAGGAGTCCTTGGTGGAGTGAAATTGAAGCAGAAGTTTGCCCTGAGCATTTTAGGCCCACAGAGCTCTCACCTGTATTCCAGACCCATTCTCCCAGCAGGCAGCTGAGGGCCTTTGGGGCCAGTTTTTCATTTCTGAAAATGCTGTGATGTGCAGAGAGCCCCTCCCACCCTGAGGAGGTGTGGGGAGCAGGACAGGAGCTGCTGCTGGCTGCCCCTTACCCACAAACACGAAATGAAGAAAAATGGGGAAAAATCCCAGTCCTGTGTGAGTGGTCACAGGAGAGTCCCGGCCTGAGGGATGGCTGGTGATTGCAGGGAGAGGATGTCTGAGAAATGGAAACAGAATCACAGAAAAGTTTGGGTTAGAAGGGACCTTAAAGCCCATCCAGTGCCACCCCTGCCATGGGCAGGGACACCTCCCACTGTCCCAGGCTGCTCCAAGCCCCAGTATCCAGCCTGGCCTTGGGCACTGCCAGGGATCCAGGGGCAGCCACAGCTGCTCTGGGCACCCTGTGCCAGGGCCTGCCCACCCTCCCAGGGAACAATTCCTTCCCAATATCCCATCCAGCCCTGCCCTCTGGCACTGGGAAGCCATTCCCTGTGTCCTGTCCCTCCATGCCTTGTCCCCAGTCCCTCTCCAGCTCTCCTGGAGCCCCTTTAGGCCCTGGAAGGGGCTCCAAGGTTTCCCTGGAGCCTTCTCTTATCCAGGCTGAATAATTTCTCTCTACCTTAAGAGTTTATCTTGTTTTACCTCTCATAAAAATTCTTGGATTAATTAACGTGTTTTGTTTCAGCATTTTGAAACTTCTAGATGAGAAGTCCCTGCACAGGGGAGCTCCTCAGGGGCTGCTTTTCCTACAGAGTTTGTCCAGAGCAGAGTCATGTGAGTCACTCTCAAAGTGGGGCCAGCAGCCTCATGTCACCCCTTGTCCCACACAGGGTGAAGGCACACACAGTGTCAGGGTGTTCCCTGTGCTGATTTGAAGGTCAGACAAAAAGAAGGGAGCTGTCAGAGAGAAAACGTGATGGAAAGAAACAGCTTTGCCTTTTGAGTCTAGGGAATCGTACTTGCAGCTTCGTGGTTTATATTCATCTACCCCAAGGGGGTCAGAGCTGCCTCAGCAGGAGCTCCCAGTGACCATCACAGGCTTTCTCATCCCCCATGGGGTTGTCCTGGTGTTCTCCTGCAGCACAACCTGACAGGACAGAAGGGTCACCCACCAGCCAGCAGGACCACTGGGTCATGTCCAGCTTCTCTCCCTGGAGCTTGAACCATTGGGTTGTTGGGGATTGTTCTTTGCCTCTTTCCAGCCACCCCTTCAGCTCACCCAGAGCTGCCAACCCCAGCTCCACATTCCGAGGGTGCAGGAGGCTCCTTCCAGCAGCATTCCCAGCACTGTGAGCAGCTGTGGCACAGTCTCTCGTGTGGGGTGGCTGTGCTGTGTCCTGGGGCAGCTGAGACCACCGCAGGAGGAAGAAAACCTCAGGAGGAAGAGGACCTTGCCTAGGGCTTCAGCCCTCCAGAGGGAGCCCCTCTGCATGTGGTGGATGGCCATGGTCACCTACAGCGCTCTCCAAGCAGGACTCCAGCAGTGCACGTGGACACGGACTTGTTTGCTACCCTCAAATCCATCTTTCTGTAAACCTGCCCAGAGGGAAAGGCCCTGGGGGTGCTGGTCACAGTGGCTGGACATGAGCCCCAGGTGTGCCCAGGTGGGCAAGAGGCCGAGAGCACCTGGGCTGTGCCAGCCCTGGGGTGGCAGCAGGAGCAGGGCAGGGCCTGTCCCCTGTGACTTGCCTCAAATCTTGGGGTCAGGGTTGGGTCCCTCATGATAAGAAGGACTTGGAGGGGCTGAAGCGTGTCCAGGGAAGGGAACGGAGCTGGGAAGGGGCTGGAGCCCCAGGAGCGGCTGAGGGAGCTGGGAAAGGGGCTCAGCCTGGAGCAAAGGAGGCTCAGGGGGGACCTTGTGGCTCTGCACAAGTCCCTGACAGGAGGGGGCAGCCGGGGGGGTCGGGCTCTGCTC
>NW_008246061.1:3029463-3049999 GCF_000691975.1 Corvus brachyrhynchos
TGGCAGGGCTCCTCAGGGCAGTGCTGGAGTCCCCATCCCTGGAGGTGTCCAGGGAAGGCCTGGACGTGGCACTCAGTGCTCTGGGCTGGGGACAAAGTGTGGATCAGGCACAGGTTGGACTCCATGGGCTGGGAGGGATTTTCCAACCTTAATAATTCCATGATTCTGTGGTCCTTGCTGTCTGACCACCAGCTCCGGGGTACCAACAGCACCTGGAGCACCTCCCTGTCACTGAAGCCTCTGTGGCCCATCCCTGAGGATGTCTCCAGGCAGGGCTTGTGCCATGAGCACAGCCCGAAGCTGCAGCTCTGCTTCATCCATTCTTTAAACCTTCCCTTGGCCGAATGTGCCCAAACACCCTGGGATAGACACAAAGCCCTCAGTGAAGGCTGCTGGAGCAGATGATGGCTATGCTGCCTCCTGTTCTGCAGGCTCAGGAACATCTCAGCTGCTAACTCTGCAGCTCATGAGCATTTGGAGTTTACAGTTATTTTATTTTGCGAGGACAGATGGCAGACAGCTCTGTAGTAGAGGGGCAGATGGCTGTGCACCTATGAGCAAACCAAAACAAAACAAAAACCAAACCCAAAAAAACGCATGGTTAAGCTGCAGAGTAAGTGGGCTCTGCTCCTCCTCTCAGACACAGCACATGGGCACCGCCACATCCACGTGACTCATCTCCCACACACAGGTGAGAGCAGGAGGGGGCCCTTGGGCTTTAATAAAGCATCACGCACAGAAGGAAACTGCAATTGTGCCGCTTGAGATGGATCTGAGTGCGGGAAGGTCATGGCCCAAGGGGAGAACAGCTGGCACTGGCTCAGGTGGGCGATCGCCCATCAAAGGAAAGCAACCCAAGTCATCCTGCCCAGGAGAGACACCTGTCCCACCAGTACGGAGGGAACACTCCTGGGGAGTGCCAGCCCATGGAAAAGGGCACAGTGGCTGCTCCTACTCTCTGTAGGGCCTGATCAAGTGACATTGGCAGTACTTGGAACAGAACAGGTCCCTCCTGCACCTCACCTTGGCCTTTGGACAATGCTTCCTCGTTGTCTCAAGACAAATTTCAGGAGAAAAAGCCCTGGAATAATGAGCGTTTCTTCTAAAGAGAAAAGGCTTCAATAACTCCCTTTTTTTTCTGCCAATGAGAGAAATGGATACCAGCAGGTGAAAGTGAGAAAAAGAGAACTGTTTACTAACAAACAAAAAAGAGGGGGGTGCCCGCAAGACACAGAAAAGGATTGAAATTTCAAAACCTTAACCTCCACCCCCCACCAGACTACGTGGCCGTGAGGCACAGATGGCGGCTGCCCCTCTTTGTTTCAGGGCAGGGGAGGAGAGAGTTCACACAGCAGCTGGGAACCTGTTGGATTTCTGGCATGGGTCTCCTCCTCGCAGCAGGCAAAGTTGGTGGAGTTGAATGTTCTTTTTCATGTTGGTTCAGCTTCTCTGAGGTCTCAGGTTTGGAGCAGCCCCCTCCCCTATGGCTCCCTGGACAGACCAAAAGGAAAAAGAAAAAAAAGCCAAGCTGAAACAGCTCAAGGAAAAAGAAAACGAAAAGCTGCAGGTAGGATTTGCCGGTGAAAAGCCTCCAGGCCAGGGAAAGGAAAAAAACAGAAGCTCCTTGCCTAAACGAGCACAAACGAATCCAGCGAAGGCAACGAAGCAACAATCCGCGCCACAGCTGACTGCACAGGGCGAGGAGAGTTTGAACAGAGCCCACCCGCAGTTCCCAGGCTCTGGCCCCGTACCACCAGCTCACCCTAAAGCTACAGCAGTCATTTCTGGGCATAAAGCAGACGGTTAGGGAAGAGAGTATTGTCATAAAATCACCCCGAGACACTCGTGCGTGAAGGCTCCCATGGCTCTGGGAGGAGAAACCCTTGGGGTTTTGTGTCAGTCTGTAAGGGGACCAATCTGTAAGGTGCAGGTTGGAGGGAACAGCTGGGAACACTCGGTGAGGATAAATATCTGCTCCTCTTGATAGTAAATGCACAAGGCTAGCCAGTTAAATGGTGTGAGGTCCCATCTATTACGTGGTGAAACCAAACGGCCCAAATTTAAGCCTTCTTGCTTCATGCAAATTGTGCTAACCAACTCAAGAGGTGAAATTCTCCAAGCCTGGGAAAGCAGGACCTTGAGAAATTCAAGCAGAGCTTTGTCCAAGGAAGCCTTTCCACAGCAGAGAAAGGCACATGAGAGACAGAGCCGAACAACTGCTGATACACTTCCATGTCCCACAACATTATGTGGCTAAAAACCTCTGGATTTTGATTAGTCATCATGTTTCTCCAGGAAATATTAACTTTCAATATTTGAAACCTCTTTTTAAAAGAGCAAGAAGAAGGTCAGACCCACAAGAGAGATGTCCCTCTTGCTCTCCAACAAATTAAACATCAGAGTTATCAAGCCAATATTAGGAAACCCATATGCTGCGGCATTGTGGATTATTTTTCCCCAAACAATCTCCTTTTTATCCACCCTGAATGTTTGTTTTCCCACTTGGCTTTCATTTTATAATTAGTCTCTCTGGACAGAAAGTGAATCTTTCACTGACTTGCTTACAGAGCAGTAATTGTCAGCTAACCTCGTTCTTCGGGGAGGTTTAACGCCAGGCTGCATCCTGTCAAATTCCCGTAAATTCTTATCCAGGCACCAGGAAATGCCCACAGTGTCAAACAGCTGCCAACTCTGACGGCTCCTGGCAGGAGGTGCTGAGTGGCAGAGCCCAGGGTTGTTCTCCAGCAGTGATCCGTGCCCAAAGGAGCGGGAGTGCAGCTCATCCTGCTGGATGCAGTGTCTCTTGCTGGTTTCACTGGTTACTGCTCACATTTCTTATTACCGCAGGCCTGGTTCCTAGGGTATATCACCGTGTCCCGCAGCCATAGGGAGGAGGAGGAGGAGAAGATCCAACAGGCAGGAATTGTGCAGCAAGATTGATTTATTTAATTATTTTACAAACTCTTTTATAGACTTTTTTCTTCATAGTCTAATTGGACAAAGGACCAGCCACCCCTTGGGGGCGATTGGCCAAAATCCTAAAACATCCATTGTCAAAATATTTTCTACTATACCATAAACAAGACTTTCCAAGGTTGCAGGTGGCTTGGGTGTTTACATAACTCTGCTACCTCTTCTGTGAGAGAGAAAAGTTTCTCACGGACTTAGAAAAATAACAAGAAGATCCTCACTAACAGCATTTTTGTACCTACAATTTCTTTTCCATTTTTTTAAATAAAAGAAGTAAAATAAACTAATGAATGCCTGAAATATGATCGGAAAGTGGATGAAATATGAAACAGGATGAAAAATGAGCATTTAAATCATAGAATTACGAAGTCATTAAAGTTGGAAAATACTTTCAAGCTTATCAAGTCCAACCATCAACCCAGCACCACCACATTCACCACTAACCCGTGTCCCCACGTGCCACATCTACACATTTTTTGAACACTTCCAGGGATGGGGACTCCACCACTGCCCTGGGCAGCTTGTGCCAGTGCTTTACAACTGTTTCTGTGAAAAAAAATTCCCTGATATCCAGCCTAAACCTCTACTCCCTCTACTCCCTCCTACTGGTGCAATTCGAGGCCATTTCCTCTCGTCCTGTTGCTTGTTCCCTGGGAGAAGAGACTGGCTCAGAAGCAATATGAAATTTCTACCAGTGTCTCATCAGCTCAGGAGCAGGGCCCAGAGCGTTGCCATCAGCAGCACAAGGTCCCATTGCGGGCGAATCACTAAAGGTGCACCGTGGTCACTGCTGTTGTCAATCCGAGTTAATAACTTCATTAATGGCCTGGGACAGGGTGCCCCATCAGCCAGTCTGGGATGACACCTACTGGGAGCAGTGGCTGACACCTCACATGGTGGTGGGCATGCCTGTGGGCATTCAAGGGACTTCAGCAGCCTGGAGAACTGAGCAGAGAGGAATCTCGTGAAGGAATCTCAAGGAGGATGCAAACGTTTGCCCCTGGGCAGGAATAACCCCAGGCAGCAGCACAGGCAGCTGTGCAGGGAAGGGCCGTGGGGCTCTGGTGGATCTCAGGCTCCCCATGAGCTGGGGATGCACCCTCGCAGCACTGGAGGCCAAAGCCTGTCCTTGGGCTGTGTTGGGCAGAGCATGGCCAGCAGCTCAGGAGAGGTTGTCCTTCCCTCTGCTGAGCACTGGAGAGGCCACATTTGGAGTTCTGGGCCCAGTTCTGTGCCCCCCAGAACAAGAAAATTATGGATTTAATGGAACGAGTTCAGCAAAAGTCGCTTAAGTTGATTAAAGGACTTTTTTTTCAGTGTGAAGAAGGTCAAGCACAGCTTTCCCAGAGGGGCTGTGGACTCTCCAGCTTGTAGATATCCAAATATCCAAAACCCAACATGGTCCTGGGCAACCTGCTCAGGTGAACCTACTTGAGCAGGGCTTGAACTAGAGCACCTCCAAATGTGGCTTCAGCCTGAGAGATTCTGTGATTCTGTGGTAGATTTGGCCCCTAAGGATCCTGAGCTCCTCCTGCCTTGTGCAAGGATAAGTCTGGTCAAATCTGAGAAGCCAGACTGAGAACAAACACTGTTGGGTTATGGCAGAGGCTGTCAGAAATAATAACCTGGCTGATTCCATTAGGAAATTTGTTATTTTGGGAAGGGAGTATAAAACTTCACAAAATAAGAAAACATTTGATCATCAAAGAACTCTTAGAAAGAATGTGAACTTGCTTGCGCTGAGCAAAACTCATTTTTAGCCTGGGTTCAGGAAGAACAAAGACTGCCAGGATTGCACGGACTCATCTGCCAGCCCCTCTGCCTGAGTGAGCTCCAGGCACGCTGGGAAGGGGGGAGAGGTCTCAGAGACAGGAGGTGTCACAAAAAGCTGCAGCTGAGGAAGAGAATTCGATGCTGTTGGTCCTTCTCTGTGGGAAAGGCAGCTCCGCCCTGCCCTGCCCTGCCCTGCCCTGCTCAGAGCAGCCAAGGCTCATTGATAACCCAGCTCAGCCTGGCCATGGAGCAGCTCACAGTGTCCCTGCTCCCAGGGACAGCAGCCAGGGAACGGCTGGAGCTGGGCCAGGGCAGGCTCAGGCTGGAGAGCAGGGAAAGGTTCTTCCCCCAGAGGCTGCTGGGCACTGCCCAGGCTCCCCAGGGAATGGGCACGGCCCCGAGGCTGCCAGAGCTCCAGGAGCGTTTGGACAGCGCTGCCAGGGGTGCCCAGGGTGGGGTTGTTGGGGTGTCTGGGCAGGGCCAGGAGCTTGGCTGGATGGTCCCTGTGGGTCCCTCCCAGCTCAGGATATTCTGTGATTCTCTGGTTTGGGGTGGTAGAGGTGTTTTCAGACAAGCCCAAGAGAAATGACCAGGAGCTGAAGGTCCTCCAGGGGATTCAGGGGTTCTGAAGAGCAACTGGAAATGCAATCTCACAGAGTAATAGAATTATTAAGGTTGGAAAAGACCTCCAAGATCATCAAGTCCAACCAGAAGCACAGAAGTCCATCATGGCTGTGCTTCATCTGCCCATTGCATGTGGCCTGTTTGCTTCTAGGATGCCCCAGTCCCGCCAGGGCCACGTCACTGGGTGGCAGTGCCACACCCAGGCACGGTGACAAAAGGCAGCTGCAGACGCATCTGACCTTGCTCGGCCAATACTGGGACCAGGAGCCAGCTGGGGGCAGGGAGGGCAGGAGGGAAGTGACCCAGCTCCAGCCTCTCCCCAGCTCCTGGGTGGATCCAAGTTCCTCTCTCCCATCCCATCCCATCCCAGGCTGACAGGGCAGGAGGGAGGGCAGGGAGAGGCTGAGCAGCTCAGGACTGGTGCGGGGTCAGTTCACTGCACCGACCCAAACAGGGCCAAGGAATCAATCTGTGAGAAGAGGCTTTTTCATGGCTAATTACAGAGGAAAATGCTTCACCTCCTTCATTTTGTCTCACCTGGGAGGGGTGGACACTCCCTCCCCACCTGAACTGTAATTCCTGCTCCGGAGGGCTCCTGCTCTCCCCTTCCAAACCCAGAGCACACACCAGGTGCCTGGAGCAGGAGCTTTAATGTTTAAACTCTTTCCGTCTCAATTCCCTAAAATCCCCAGTGGTTTTAAAAACTGAACTGGCCAAAACTTCACATTGGGGAAAAAAATCCTCTGTGATTGAACAAGCAGATAGGATGGAATTTAAATCAATCAAGATGTACCCATGGGTGAATCTTTATTCAAAATCATCCTGGATCTGAGAAGTATCTGAGAATTGGGAGTAATGTAAGGTTAAAATGAGTCCCTACAGGTTTTGGGGTCGGGTTTTTTTGGTGGGTTTTTTTTGTTAGTTTGGTTGGTTGGTTGGTTTTGGGTTGGGTTTTTTCATTTGTTTGGGGAGGGTTTTTTCCTTCTTTGAAGGAGATTTCCAGGATCAAGAGATAAAATCATTCCTGCAGTGGAAATCCAGCCAGGGCAATATTTTGGCCGTGATTTCATTCCTTTTGCCATTTAAAGAATTACCCACTTTTGTCTCAGGATCCTTTTGCCTCCTGTCTCACCATGGAATATATTAGTCAATAACAGTGGTTTTTTCTAAGGGTTGGTTACTTATTCACCTGAGAAATGGAGAAAATGCATAATGCAGATGCTGCTTCTAATGGGAACGGATCAATGGATTGCTAATACCTGGAATTTGAATAATACTATGGAAAGATGGCTAAAACTTGAATTGAATTTAGGACAAGTGCTGGATCTGTGGGCTTTTATACTGTATCTGCACTGTATCAATTTTACAAATAGCACATTTTTGGATTAGAAAGAAAAATCAACTCTAACACCTTCCACTGACCAACTAGAACAGAAGGAATTAACTTTTCTCCGCATCATTTTGCTCAGGACTCATTTCCACATCCTTTCCTGGAGGAGAAAAGAACCTGCCGATATAGGGGGCCCATGCTTCCCTTTCCATGCTTCCTTTTCAGGAAGCAAAAAGTTGCTCAGTAAACATCAGAACTAAAGTCTATTTTTATAGATGGCTTCTAATCCCTCCTCAGCTGCCTCTCACTGGATCTTCCTCATGTTCCCCTCACATTTCTCTTCTGACAGAACTTCCAAATCCTCCACAGCCACAACCCTTCCCAAACCTGTCCATGCAGGAACCCAGCCTAGAGGACAGAGGAGGGAGCAATAATTGAGTGCACACTGCAGCCTTTTAATCAAGATTTCAGATCCTGTCCTACCTCAAAATGCTTCGAAATCAGTAAAACAGTTTGAAAAGGGTGGGGGTTGTGGTGGAGTGGTGTCAAAGTGGGAGGGAGTGACAAGCAAACAGGCAGAGAAATACGCAGATGGACAGTCTGGGAAAAGGCTGATCACAGAAATATCCTGTCATTAGGAAACAGGCTGGAAAGGGAGGAAAAAGAAATAAACCCCGTAAGTTTAAAGACTTAATAAAAAAATGCTATAAAAAATCAAATAAAAAAAGAGTATTAAAATATGAAAATTACACACTTGAATCTATACCAAAATTTTGGGTTTAAACCTGCTGCTGAAAAAGGAGCTCATAAGGCCAGGAGCTGGACTGGATGGTCCTTGGGGGTTCCTTCCAGCTCCGGATATTCTGTGATGATATCATAAATGTATTGGGAACTGAAGGGGAAGGAATGGGGAGAGAGGAGAAAATGAGGGAGGGGGAAAGGAAAGGTGCTGAAAAAATCATTATTTTTCCTACAAGAAGCATTTACAGGCAAAAAAACGTGATCTTTCTGTTTGAAACAGAATATGGAGCAGTCTGGACCTGGGACATTTCAGTCGCAGTAGGAAGTAACCAGTATCTTTCTATCTTGTTGTTAAATCCATTATTATTATTATTATTATTATTATTAGTAATAATAATAATAATAATAATAATAATAATAATAATAATAATAATAATAATAATAATAATAATAATAATAATAATAATAATAATAATAATAATAATAATAATAATAATAATAATACAGATTTCAGGTCTGGAGGGGGCTTGGAAGGGGCTGAGCTGTTCCGTCCCCTGCAGTGAATGGAGCTGATGGTGATGGAGACCCAGAGCCACAGGAGTCACACAGGGTTAACTGGACTCAGCTTTAACCCAGTCCTTGGGCTGGAGCAGGTGGAATGTGCTCCCAAATCTGCCACTTGACTGCTGCCCAAGAGGAATCCCGTGGTCCATAGTCCTCGCCAAGGGAGGGAAATTCAGTGATGGAAAGTTTGCTTTAAAAGCTCCTTTCTGAGTTAGAATTCCACCACTCTGGCAAGGGAGCACAGGCCAGGAGCTGCCGAGGGGTCCCAAGCTTTTGCTGGTCCCAGCAGGCAGTCCTGGCATCCTGACAGTTCATCCTCTCCTCTCCCCTGTCAGTCTGAAGAGCCAGCTGGGGAGCTGGGAACTGCCCTTCAGTGAAGGGTCAGGGAACGAAACAGGAATTCTGACAGGCAGGAGCTGGGGAAAACACCCTCCCCACATGCTCAGGAGGCAGCAGAGCAGAGCATTTTGCTTTACAGATTTAAGGAAGATGTGGAAAGGAGAATCTGTCAAAGGCTTCAAATCCAAAAAGCCAGAAGTGTTTGGGCATCCTTCTAGCCAGGATCCCTTTATGGTCAGAGTGGGAGTCCAGTGCAAACAGCTGTTCTTCTTTCACCCACATGGAAAAATCATTTTTAAAATGTATAAATAAATAAAAACAAAGGGGAAAAAAAAGAAAATGCAACCACAAACTACTTTTGCGGCAGGACTGGGTAAAGGAGCACAGGTCAGAGCTAAGAATAGGAGCAGCTGCTGTGTGTGGATTTAAATAGTGAAAAGGTCTGAGGCAGTAAATCAGGGCACCTGCTGAGAGCTTCCAGGTGGTCCAGACTTCAGACACAGGCAGGAAGACAGGAAAGTGTTTGGAAATGAGCTGAAGCAGGGCTGTAAGGATAGAGAGCTGTGGATGATGCTGAACAGAAGGAAGCGAGGAGCCCCAGAGAGGAAAGATAAATGCAGGAGAAAGCTCTGAAGTGTGTGCAGGAAATAATAAAATGCAAATTGCCCCGTAAATAAAGGTGAGGACAGTTTGGAAAAAAACTCATCCAACACAGCAGACAGCCAAGAAGAGGGAAAGGCAGCCAAGCAGGGAAGGGGAGAAGCTCCAAGAACTGCAGGGCAGCAAATTAAAGCTTCCCAGCCTGATGTGAGTGCAGAGAAGGAGCAAAGTCCTCAGCCAGCAGGTCCTTGGGAGCTCAGGATCGCCAGGGCAGCAGAGACAGCACTTGTCCAAGACTGCCTGGGGAACTGCAAATAAACCCTGAGAAATTCCAGGGGGCTGCAGGGAGGGACAGAGCAGCACGGCTGAGTGAGGACGCCGGGACTGTTCCCAGTGCCACAGACCACAGAGCTCCTGCAGCTGCTCAGAGCAGAGCCGGAGCTCTGGGGGCAGTACATGGATTTTCCAAGAGGTTCCAGTGGTTCTCTGCATCTCCTCCAGAAAGGCAGCAGTGCTGGGAGGGCAGAGGAGAGCCTCCTGGGATACCCGAGTCCCCAGGTTTGGGGTCTAGCCCAGAGCCAGCTTGCAGCATGAGACCCACTGACATGGCAGAGCTGTCCCCGTGTCACCTCCACCCCACCACGCACCCTCAATCTGCCCAAAGCTCCGCTGCTCCTTGCCAAGGGGCCTCAGGGGGTTTGATCCCCTGCCTGACTCTGCTCTGCTCTACTCCACCAGTGCCCACCTCACTGCCAGGGCTCCCCGTCACACCTCCAGGTTTAACTCAGACCTGAGAAGCTCAGCTGACACCTTTGGGGTGTAGCTGCTCTTCTTCTCAGTGAATTTTTGGCTCTTCAGGGACAACATCCCCAGCTTTAGTTTTATTTTTCCATCAGCTGATTGAGACCTTGAGCAAGCACTGGCGATGGTCCTGTCCAAATGACTGATAACCCCATGTGGGGCTGGTTACACCAAAAGTGAGGTGGGGGTCAATCCCTTCTCCCTGACAAGTGATAGGACCAGATTAAATGGCCTCAAGTCACACCAGGCGAGATTTAGATTGAATATCAAAGAAGATTTATTCTCTGAAACAGTTGGCAAGTATTGCCACAGGCTCCCCAGGGCAGTGGGGGAGTCACCATCCCTGGAAGTGTTCAAAAGCCACGTGGATGTGGCACCTGGGGACACAGTTTGGTGGCAAACACTGTGGTGGTGCTGGGTTGACACTGGACTTGGTGGTCTTAGAGGGATTCAAACGATAACTGTTCTGTCATTCTGTGAAAACCCACAGGCTAATTTAGCAGGTTATTAAACATCAAAGACTTAATGTGTGTCTTGTCAAGTTAAACTCCACACCCTGGCGCTCGTGGTGTGCCCAGGCACTGAGTTCTCTAGGCTGAAAAGACAACTGTTCCTTCACTCCAATTGAATTCTCCAGGGTCACCCATCCAGGATCTCCCACTTCTTTGGATGTTCCTGGCCTTGTCCTCAGTGGGACCAGGGCCCTGTTTTGACACACAACCCTCTGCCAACTTTTACAGCCCAGCCATGTGCTGCTCCCCCTGCACAAACCCCAGATTTTGGGTTGCACCCTCTGTACAAGGCCCCTCCCTCGGGGCTCCTGCCCACCCCAGCCTGTCCAGCTGGCTCCATCCCAGCAGCCTGCTTTGGTCAAGGGGAGGGGACAGCTACAGGGAACCACCCCCAAGAGCTGATTAACGCTCTCAATTAGCACTAACCCCGTCCACATCAGCCACTCAGACAGCTCTGTCCATGGGCACACCAGCTCCCATGAGCATTCCCCATGTGGCTTCTTTCCAACCCCAGCACTGTTTGGATCGAGCCAAAGGTGCAGAGCAGCACTTCCCTGACTGGCAGCCTCCTTCCCTGCCTAGATCTCTCCTTCCCTGACTTTGCAGTAGCTGGTTGATCAGCAAAACACTTTCATGGCCAATGCGAGGAGCAGAGGACAGGAAAGATTTACGCTCCTTAACTGCTAATAGAAGCAGAAAAGGAGACAACAGCTGAAGGAGGGCAGGGCTGGATGGGATATTGGGAAGGAATTGTTCCCTGGGAGGGTGGGCAGGCCCTGGCACAGGGTGCCCAGAGCAGCTGTGGCTGCCCCTGGATCCCTGGCAGTGCCCAAGGCCAGGCTGGACATTGGGGCTTGGAGCAGCCTGGGACAGTGGGAGGTGTCCCTGCCCATGGCAGGGGTGGGATGAGATGAGCTTTAAGGCCCCTTTCCAGCCAAACCATTCCATGATTCTGTGATCCCATGAACATGTGGACAGATGCTCTCCAGCTTTCCTCTGCAGAACCAAAAACCCAGCCGTGCAGTAAGCGCTCAGAGCAAGATTTTGCAGAGCAAGATTCCCTCTCTTTTATTCCTCTGCTGTCCTCACCCTCAGGCTTCTCAGGGTTTGCTCAATGGGACCATGGGGTGTGATCCCCAGGCTAAACCTGCTCTGTGTGCTGGGCTGGGGTGGAGCCTCAGGCTGTGGCTGCCACAGAGTCTGGGCAGGAAAAGATCAGAAGTAAAAGGGGAGACAAGGGTCAGTAATGAAGATGGTTGAGGTGGAGCAGCACCCAGCAGGCACACAGCCCTGAGGGCTCTGCTGGCCCCAGTGCTGGGTTCGTGGGTTCCAAATTCCTCACACCATTGCACAGTTCAGTTTCATGGAGAATGCCACAGTTAAGAGGGGCACCCACTCACCTGGGCACCAGCTTTAGCTGGAAGGAGTTTTCTAAAGGCTTTTGGAGCTTTTCCACCTGCCACCAGTGTCTCCCTCTCTGAGAGCTCCTCTACATCTCGATTTCATAGGGCTGTTTCTCCTCAGCAATATCCTGCCCTTGTTCAAGAGACTGGAAAATCCTTCCAGTGTTAGAAACCTTCTCCCACACAAGGCTTGAAAGAATGGCCCAAGCTGCACCCCAGGCTCCTCTAAAAGATAGAGTAGGCAAAATGACCTTTAACCTCCCATCCATCACAGGTTTCCTGTGCCTTTGGAAATCCCTTCTCAACCCTTTCTTCTTCCCAGACTGGAAACCAGCTCTGGACCGTGTGTGATGCAGCCTGTGCAGTTGTGACAGGACCCCAATTTAGACACAGCTTTGAGGTGTCTCTGCCTTGCCTTTTTACCCAAATGAGCTCCCCAAAGAAGATCAGTCAGTTCTAGAGACAGGTATTATTTATAACCTGCATTAACTTTACACAGAAAGAAAAATCAAAGTGACAGAATAGAATTAGATCAGATAGAACAGACATGAAAAGGCTCATTAACAGCTCTCCCCCACCTACAGAGCCCTTGCAAGTGGGTCCAGCTTTCCAGGCTCCCTTTCAGCCGATTCAGGCTTTCTGAGCTGCAGCAGACTCTGCACAGTCCTGGGAAGTTTCATTCCTGGAAGTTTTATCCATAGATAGTTCAGATTCTGGGTCTCTGGATGTCTGGCTGTTAACCCTGGGACCCTTTTGGGGCTTCTTTATGCTCTTCCTCCTGCCTTGCAGGTCAGAAATGTCCCTGCCAGAGCTGATCTTGGGACAGGAGCGATTTCCTCTCTCCTGTGGGGTCCATTTAACCATTACATCCTTCCTCCAGACGAGCAAGACACATGAGGAACAAGCCAAGCAGGCAAACCCTGCTGCTCCAAGGGGGAATGGCTCAGCCCTGCTGCTGCCCCATGGGTATGGTGCCATGCAGAGGGATGCACCTTATTTAACTGAGCTGACACTACTCACTGAAACCTGGGCAGTGCTGTTATTCCTTAGCCACAGGATCGCAGCATCATTTGGCCTCTAAAGACCTCTAAGATCACCAAGTCCAACCACAGTGTCCCAGAGCATCCACCCTGTTCAGGGCACCTCTCTTGGGTGAACCGACCACATTAACCTCCTCTTTCTCCAGCATTAGGGAAAAGGGCTGGACACAGGAGAGCAGTGACCTGTGCCAGCTCACAGGGTGCTGCCCAGGGAGCTCAGCGCAGACGTTTTCTGTCACCAGCCCAAGCATCTCTGGCAGTCGCTGTGCGTGGCACGCTCCTCCCTCCCCGCAGTGTGACTGATCGCTTGTACAGCAGACAGAAATATTGGCCTAAAATATCTGCTCAATGGAAAATTGATCTTTTGTCAAAACAAGAAACCTCCGTGGGAAGTTTTCTATTAGTGCTTTCACATTTTTCACGGAAAACAAGATAGAGAATGGAAATGGGAATGATGTGAAAAATGAGGTGTTATTCTTCTGACTAACTAGGGGGGCTGGTTTAGCTATCCCAGTGCCTGGCACTGCCCCAGACTCTGTCCTTGTCCCCAGCATGACCCCCCCATGGACAGACATCCCACATGACAAGGGAGTGAAAAAAATGGGATGTCACTTAAGCCAGCAAGGGAATTTGGGGTTCCTGGTAAGCAAAGGAGGGAGGAGAGCTGTCACCCCATGTGTCCATGGACAGGAGTGGGCACATGTGAACCCCTGCCTACCCTGCATCACTCTGCCCAGAGAACAGGAAGTTTTTACCATCCATGGACATGTTTAGGACTAAATGGGAGAACAGGGAAAAGAAAAGCCAATCCAGACCGTTGTAGCTCAACACCTCTCGCAGCCCAGGGCCCTGTTTGGCCCTTTGAGAGAAGGAAGCAGAATGTGGAGGGAAAACCCTCAGGTCTGCTCTGGAATAGGGAGTACAGCAAGCTCTGCAGATACACAGACATAGACAGCTGAGAGATACAGAAATAGATACAGAAATAGATGTATAGATACAGATACACAACCCAGGAGGAGCTGGCTCACCTGTCGGATCGGAGGTGGATATTAAAGGGTGGAATGAGAGGAAGAATTTGGGGGTTATGAATAGATTTTGTCCTCCTCTGCAGTGTGCCAGGTGTTGCTGCACATGGAGGAAGAAGAGATACAGGCTGGTGCGTGGGGGCTGATCCCGTATCCCATATCCCCTCCATATCCCATATCCCATATCCCATATCCCATACACCTGCTCTCAGCTGTGCTCTTTCTGGGGATCTGTGGTGCAATCCCTCCAGCCTCTGGGTATCCGCACCACTGCACCCAATATGAAAACTCAAACATTCAGCCCTTCCCCCTGCCCTGAGTTTTGGGCCTGGCTTAGCAATGGAATGCTAAAAATAAAGCAAGCAAACAAAGAGAACCAAAAAACCAATGGTTTATCCCTCAGGGTCCAAACCTTTGAGTTGTGCTGTGACAGCGAATCCAAACCTCTCCAAGGCCAGAGGCTTTAAATGTTCCTCTGTGAAATCCAACCTGAGAGCCACAATTCTCAGCAGGACTCCAGGCCCTGGTGCCCTGACAAGAATCTCACAACAAGACTTGTGACTGAATCCTGGGAGGCGGCACTGGCATCTCTGAGTTACCAAATGTGCCTGGCTTTGGTAGGGAGAGCCTGGGGGCTCTTTCCTGTTACCCTCACCCTCAGCACCTTGCAGGACACCCTGGGCACTCTCAGGAATCTCCTGCTCTCTCCTTCAAAGCCAGCCAAAGCACACAGACATCAGCCCCATCTCCCCCCGCTTTCCCTGCAGACTGGGAGCCTTTTATCCACCCAGCTGCCTTCCCAGGAGATGAATATTTTAAAACACTCCTTTTTTCTATTTTATACAAAATATATAAAATGTTAAGTATGTGTCAAAGTGTCTTTTTTGATGTTTTCTCTCTTCGACATGCTGGGCTTGAACTCAGTGATTGATGCAGGGGAGTCCCTGTGTGCATCCCAGTGCTGGGGACACCAGGGGAGGCAGCCCTGGGCTGGCCAAGCCTGGGAAGGTGAGGTGGTGTCCCCCTCTCCACCTCCACAGCTTCTCAGAGCCAATGGATAATTCATTCCTCGCCCATCTCCAGTGATTTATTTATTAGACTCCTGGCTCGCAGGAACAAAGAGCTGTAAATCACCAGTGGCAGTGCTAGAAGTGGCCACAGTCCAGGGGCCGGGATCCAGCCCTGGAGGCACCATCCGTGTTCCACCACTCCTGCTGGGAGCCCAGAGCTGCTGTCTGTGCCTCTCCAGCCTGGCTCCTGAAGGGAAACCATGGAAGAGATGATAATAAATACAATAACTCCGGGATTTCTGAGAAACCAGTCCCACAAACCTGGCTCCCAGAAGGGAGTCACCTTATCCAAGGTTGGATGTGCAGACTTGGTTCCTCAGGACATCCTTCCTGTCCCAGCTGATGAGGTGTGAACCTCTCCTCTGGAGCTGGAAACTTGTTAACACACTTTTTTTCCCACTTCCTTGGTAGTACAACTTCAGGCCCTGTTCTTATTCATAAAAAAGGACTGATCAAAGGCAAAAGTAAAGAACAGCTGAGGGAGTACCACGAAAAGAGAGATATTCGGAGATGTTCCCTGCACCTCATTTGCTCTCACAAGCACCCAGTGCTCCTTTGCAGGGCGACTCCTCCTTCATCCTGACTCTCCTGCAGATTTCCACCTTGTGCCTCCACATGTGCTCTGATCTCCCCATCCTCTCCAGCAGCACCTTCTCCTCTCCCCCTTCAATGCTTGCTTGCCTTCTCCCAGAATGAAGTATCTGGTCTTTCCCAAAGGAGGGATGTTTTTCACCCTTTTTGCTGTCACTTCATTTTTCTCCCCAGCCCTTCCAGGCTCCAACAGTCCATCCAGGTCCTCTGCAGGGTGTTTCTGTCCCCTAGCCCATGTTCCTGGCACATGATCTGCTGCCTCTGCTCGCGTCTTCTCGTGACCAAAACTCCAGGCCTCTTCTTCCTCCTGCTGCTCCTTTGCTTTTGGCTGCTTTGGGATATCCTTGATCTTATCACACCCTCCCAAGCCCAGATGGAGATTGTGACCTGCAGTGCCAGGAGTGAGTCAGGTCAGCAATCCCAGGGTGGCAGGAGAGACCTGGAGCAGGACCTGCACTCAGTGGGAGCAATGCAGCTCTGAGCTGCCCCACTGATCATGGGAGGACTCAGACACCCCCTGCCACAGAGCCACTCTCTGGTAGAACCTGCATGAATGTGTTTCCTTCTGGCCCTGTCCCACTGTCCTGGCGGAGCATCAGGGCTGGACCAGGCCACGCAGCACCGGAGGGTTCATGGCCACAGAGGTGCTGAGCAATACCCAAAGCTGCCCCTCCGCTGCCCTGGTCCAGGAAGGGCAGAGCTGCTGTAACTGCTGGACTCTGCCTCTCAGGCTGCTGTGGCCTGGAAGCTCAGCGAGGGTTTCCTAGAGCCGTGCAATTCATCGCATCCCAGAGTCCATTTTGGACAGCCCTGGGATCTGGCTCCAGCAGCCAGCAGCGTTACAGCGCAGTGGTGGTAAAGAAGGCAGAGGAGGGCCTCTCATGAGGGTTTGAGATGGCTTTAATCACATCTTGTCCCCACGATGTTCACAGGTAGAGAGACAACAAGGTCTGGGTGCGGGGTGGTTTTGTTGGGGGCCCAAGGGTGGTCCCTGGGCAGGGTTGGGGTACAGGAGCAAATAGTGAGAAACCGAGGGAGTGGCCAGGGCTAGGGCAGGGAACAGGGGGAACATGTGAAATAGGAAAAGCAATGGATTAACAGATCCCCACACAGAGCCACTTCCAGGCTCAGCTTGGAGAGCTCACCAGAGTGGGTTCCATGCAGAGATTTCTGCCAAAAGCAAAGGATGGCCGTGGCAGAGCCCCGTCATTCACAGCATGGACTCTGTGAAAGCCAGCAGTGACACACCCACTCATGATCCAAACGCTGGGTCACCCCAGAGTGGCACGTGGGAGCCCCATGGGCACCCATGACTTTTGTGCACAGCTCCAAATTTCCCTCCTGCCTGGCTCTCACAGAAACATTTCTTTTCAGCTCATTAAAGGCAGCAGCTGTTGATCATCTGAAGATCTGTCAGCTCTGCTGAAGGTGGATCATGGCTATTTATTTTCAGAATAATTTCTTAAAAAAACTGCAGTCACTTGAAAAAAAAGGGAAAGCTGGCCCTTTAAAGATTCCAAACATTTTCCTCCTCAAAATGTTTGTTGATGGAACTGACTATTCCCTGGCTTCCCCCTCCTCAGATCAAAGCCTCCAGCTCATGCTGGAAGGATGGTATTTCCAAAGAACCTCCCCCAGAAGGGACCTGCTCACCCAGCAGAGAAGCACAGGCACTTCTTGGCTTCACCACAGCATCATTAAAGGCTGAAAATAGCAAAGGCCAAACCTTTGCTATCCAGCCATTTTTTATTTTAACTGCTTTATTCACTTGACCACTAAAAAATTCATTACATCTAAAGTTTAATGAGAAATTAAATGGATGGATTGGCTGCTAAACAGCCTGTGTGCGGGTGTGAGCACTGCCAGAGGGGCTGTGGGCTAATGAAATGTTTAATGCTGAGGACTGCAGCGAGTTTGGGCGCAACAGATGCCGGCTTGGGGATATAAATAAGTGCAGTGATATGAGCTCATGTTCTCTTGACACTCTGCTGAAACCCTCCTCCTCTCACAAAAAGCTTCAAACTTCTCAGCTTCTTCCTGAGTTGAAGGCTGAGCTCATGTAACACCATCTCCTCCTCCTCCACCACCTGCAGGAGTGGTCAGCCCTGGCCAGGGATGGATTTCCTCTCATCATCAGCTCAGCTGATTCTGATTCTGTGGCTCTGTGATTCTCTGATCAAACTGAGCTGCTGGAAAACAGCTGATCTCTTGATATTTGCTGGGGAAGTTCTGCCGCTGTTCAGGCTGACCAAGAAAATTCACTTGGATGCCTGCAGCACTCTCTGCAAGCCTTTTGGGCAAATTTTCACACATTTTGGGAGCGTTAGGATCAGAGCTCTGAACCCTGGCCACAAGGGACCTTGTCTGCCTGCATTTCCTGAAGGAAAACAAGTCCTTAGGTTCAAACCAAGATGCAGGGAACCACATGTAATGTAGACCCAAGGACAGTCAAAATGAAGCAAAAACCCAAGGCATTACCCCAGAAGAGCTCCGTATTGAGCCACGGGCACCAGGCAGGTCACAGGTGCCTCAGGAAGCAGCATCTTGCCTGGAGCGTCTCAGCTGGGTGATAACCACGACGTGTCCTCAGATCAGATCATAGAATCACAGAATCATTAAGGGTGGAAAAGACCTCAAAGATCATCAAGTCCAACCATCAGAAGTCGAGGGAATCCCTGTGGAAGGAGGTGGATCCTTGTGATCTCGTCACTTGCATGCATACCTGTCATTGTACCCTGTAAATATCTTGGGAACCCCGAGCAGCTCCCAGCAGATCACCTGCAGGAAGATGTTCCCAAGGAATAGGTTTGAGGGGAAAGGATTGCAGGCTCAGCTGACTGCCCTGCTTTTTGCGGCGTTCTTTCCAGGAGTGAGGAGCTGGCTGTGCCCTGAGGTGCGCCCGTATCCTGGAGTGTCCCTCTGTGGACTGATCAGTTCTGATCTGTCTCCTCTGGAATATCCTGGTTCAGGGGTGCTCAGACAGGACCCTCCCCCCCCAGCCTGGCCAAGCACAGAGCCCTGCACAGCTCCTTGGTGCATGGGCTATGTTGGGGTGCTCTTGTCCTTCTGACCTCTGTACATCTCTGCTATTTGCACTGCTGGGTGCAAAGGGAGTGTCAGGCTGCCAGAACCTTGGCCCATGAGATGTGACAACCCTCCAGCAGTGTGGCTGGGGATCAGGGCTGTGGTCAGGGCCAAGAGAATCCAAGAGCCACAGAATCCCAGAATGGGTTGGGCTGGCAGGGACCTCAGAGCTGGTCTCATTCCACCCCCTGCCATGGGCAGGGACACTTTCCACTAGACCGGGCTGCTCCAAGCCCTGTCCAGCCTGGCCTAGAGGAGTCACCCAGGCTGACATTCACCCCCTGCATCCTGACACAGCTGGGGTAGGGCTGGTGAAGCTCCCTGCTGTTTGCAGAAGGGAAGCTGCCTTTGGAAGCAGCAGAGGGGTTCGGATCTTTCCTATTGCAATTACTTAATCTTGTAATATTGGCTAGCAGGCTTGGAGCCAAAGGCAAATCCCCCAGATTCCTACTGGCATCCTCCAAATCAGGACACGCCCGTTGCATTCGTCACTCAGAGAGGGAGAGATTGCTC
Source organism: Corvus brachyrhynchos (assembly GCF_000691975.1). Lineage (NCBI taxonomy): Eukaryota > Metazoa > Chordata > Aves > Passeriformes > Corvidae > Corvus > Corvus brachyrhynchos. The sequence goes on from NW_008246061.1 coordinate 3,048,444, forward strand.
CTGTGCCCTTCGGCATCACCTGATGATGGAGAAGCTTTGGATGGTGAGCTCCTGAGAGGAGCAGAGAACTGGGGCGAGAGCCCTCCCCACTCTCAGCCTGGAAGGTATTTGAATATTTCATTATGAGGTTTTTCTCCCACTTGTTTGTTTGGAAGGAGAAACACATGTTCAGACAGAGACTGAGGGCTGATGATCAAACGCTTCCCATTGCCTCATGCTCCCAAACGATTTTTCCCCCCCGGCAGACACATGGGATGAGAGGCCAGCACAGAGCAGAAGATGCTGTCAGAGCAGGAGGGGCTCAGGTTGTTCCTTCATGTCTCACAGCACTATCAGAAGATGCCTTGGAGCCGGGATTGCTCCATATTCCTGAAATTAATGGATAAAGAACACACTGATCTCCACCCTGACTCCTGAGTGTGGCCTCAAAATGTAAATGTGCACAAAAGGCATCACAGGGCAGGGGCGTTTCTTAAGGGCTGACAATGAGACTGGCTCTTGGCCATACAACTTAACCTCTTAGCAGTAATGTGGAAAAGAGAGTATCATAGAATGACAGGATGGTCTGGATTGGAAAGGACCTCTGAGATCTCGTTCCACCCCCTGCCATGGGCAGGGACACCTTCCACTAGACCAGGCTGCTCCAAGCCTTGTCCAAGCTGGCCTCGGACACCATCCTTGCCAAAGTACACAGCCAGCACACTGAGCAGAAGGGCTGGGTAAACACAGCAACTCCTCAAGTTTGGTAATGAGCCAGTGAAAATGGCCAAATGTGAAAGCACCCACCTAGGAATTAATAATTCTACTGAGACTATCGGGGGTGTAGGAGTAGGGAGTTCCATCTTTGGGAGCCACATGTTAGGGAGAAGATGGGGCAAGCAGCGAGTTCAGAGTGATTTCAGTACATCAAGTCAAAGAGACAAATAAATACTCCAAATTCTTGAGGAAAGGGCAGAGTCTGTGCCTCTGAGTTTATTGACTGCTGGAATAGCAAGTCCCACGCCAGGATCGCACCAATAAACCCAAGAAGGCACAGGAGGGAATCGGGAAAATGGGTGGAAGACTCTCACTCTGCTTCATTTATCAGGGAGAAGGTCAAGAGTGACTTGATCATTATCTGCAGCTGCTGCTCAGGGAGCAGAAATCCGATAGCCCCGAGCTCTTCAAACCAGCCCAGATCTAAGGAGATACAAAGCGATGCCACCCTGCACCGAGTGATAGGGCACAGAGGTCTTAACAGGGAGATTTGGAACTAATTTACTGAGGATTGGGGGGGATTCACCAACACTACACAAGTTAAATTAAAGCATTCTGCCTAAGAGATACTGACTTGAAGCGAGGACCTGCTTGAGGGTAATGAGCTGTTTTCTGGAAACAAGACTGAGAGCTCGTCAAGGAATGGCAAATGTGTCCATCTCCATGGGGCAGGTTAGTCTGGAGTGTTTCTCAGATCCTGCTTTTCTCCGTGGGCACTCAGGGCCTGTTCAAAATGTTAACAACCTCTCTTCATACCAGAACCCCCTTCCCACAGCCCTGCTTGACACCTGCGAGGTGGG
>NW_008246061.1:3050015-3060938 GCF_000691975.1 Corvus brachyrhynchos
AGGAATGGGCTGAGGCCAGGGATGGGCAGTGACAGGCACACCTCAATGCTAAGGGATGAGGGAGAGAGCACAGCCCTTGTTGTCCTCCCTCCACACTTCTCCTCCTGGAGGCCCAAACTGACCCACCAGGAGCATGCTTCATTTCTTTAACCTGGTACTTTGGCAGACAAAGTGGTTTGGACACTCCAAGGGTCCGGCACTCTGCCGGCCCTGCTGTCCCTCTGTGACAGCACTGAGCTCTCCCTGCCACAGGAGCACCTTGCAATGGACAGGCCAAACCCCTTCTCCCACCAGGAGGAGAAACAACGTGGCTCCCACAAAGCAAACACTGGGGGCGTTTTTTAGGAGGAAGCCACAGGGCCCCTCAGGTGAACTGACAACCTCAGCTCTGAAATCACCCTCCTTCCCTGCTCTCAGGAAGCAGAGAGAGGTGGTGGGTCTGTCCATTGAGCAGATCTGGCACCATATGGCCAGAGGAGTTGTGCTCCGCACGCACACACACGCTCAGAGCTAACTTTGGCTCCCAAAAGGCTCCCCAGACCTTTCTGTGAGATTTTCCAGCAGCCCCAGGTGGGCAGGGACGATGAGTCACTGCTGGGAGCAGCCGCACACGGAACATGTGATGCCTGCTAGCTCTGCAAAAAGCTTCAGGAGTGTTAGTCCTTAGAAATCAGAGAGCTGGTGTCTTCTGAGAAAATCCAGCTCTTGAGGAAAGGCAGGAAAGAAAGGCCTGGGAAGCAAAGTACCTCATCAGAGAATAAAAGTTACGGATTTCTCCCCGCTCCTGCTGATGTGCCATCCCGAAACCTGCATGAAGACAAAGATTTCTACAGCTCGTTAACCCTCTCTGGATCAGGAAGGTCACATCAGCCCTGCCCAGCCCCAGCTTCTCTGCATGCTCTGGGCGTTCACAAAGCTCTCCTTGACATCAGGAAACCACATCAGGTTCCTGCACCATGGCCAAGCCTTCTCCTCCCGACTGGGTGCAGACAGGCTCCTCTGACTGTCTCCCTTTTGGCAGTGCCATCCCTCCACTGTTCTCCAGGGCTTCTGGGCCCTCTGACCCTCCAGCAGCACGAGGCAGGATCCCATCTCTGGTGACACTGGACTGAGCTACTCGCCTCAGGCTGCATTACAGGCACAGCTGGAGCCTGCCTGGGTTTGGGGTCTGCACAGTCACCACTGCTGTGGGGGAGCACCGATGGTTGGTCAGAGCATGACTGAAGGTTTCCTTCCAGCATCTTTCCTGCTTTGTTCCCCTGCTGGGCTCTGCACGTGGTGGGTGAGGTGCACAGAGGTGAGAGCACCCCTCCCTCGCAGAAAGGAGCCACGCCAGAGCCCAGGAGCTGCCTTTGAGCTCAGTGCACGTATGAGAGCAGAGCCCAGACAGCAGCAGGCTCCTCAAGATGTGCGATGGGTTTCTTATGAGCAGATGCAGCTCTGAGATGCAGGGACTGGCAGTAAAGTCTTTACAGTTTTGCCTTTGCCAGCCCAAAGAAAGCTGTCCTAAGAGACCACTCAAAGGACCAGCATAATAATTGCATCTGTTTGAGACAGAGCAGGCAGGTAGGAGCCTTTGGAGGTGCTTGGGGACAGCTCCTACAGGCAGTAGGTTGCTCATAAAATGCTTACCCCGGGCGCCATTTGTTCATGGCCTGTTAGTTTAAGGGAAGCCTTGGGAATGATGAAGCATTAATTGCTTCTCAGCTACTCTGCTCCTGTCTTTCCTCCATCTGCTGATGAAGTCATCCTCAGCCACATGCTTCAGGAGCCTCCTTCAGCTGCTTCTCCCATGTTTTCATCCACACATCCCATGCCTTGCCAGGATGATGCTCCAACACCCTCTCCCGCTCCTCCCTTTGCACATAGTTCCTGTGAGAACCAGCTCATGAGTTCTACCTCGGCCAGGAGCAAATCCATAAATGCCCTGGAGCCATGGGATGCTGCAGCCCCTCAGCCTCACCCTCGTCTCTACCCTTGCTGGTGTCTCCCTCCAAAAAGGGGCTGCAAACAAACAGCCAGAGCCCCCAGCCTTGTGTTTGAGCAGTGCCATGAGGTTGTCCTGCCATCACAGGGACAGTCACCCAGCGATGGGGAGCCACTGTTTGGGCTCACAGCGCCAGCTGGGAGTGGTTTATAGCAGAGCACACGATTGACCAGATCACCTTTGCCGTGGTCCAGAGCAAGCCAGGAGTGCAAAGCCATGAATGACCGAAAGGATCTGTTCTGGCACCTGCAGAGCATCCCTGGCTTGCCTGGGCACTTTGGCAGGAGGGAGACAGACAAAGCCAAAGCATCACACTGCCAGGACCAGCCTCACCCTGGCCCATGGGTAGCACAGGTCTCCAAGGATGGGGCTGAGACATGCAAGTTACAGGAAAATCAGAGCCCAGAAAGCTCCCAGCACTGACGGGGAGGGGAAGTGCATCCAGCAGGTTTGGCAGAGCTCACACCACCTGGAGGACAAGAGCCAGAGCTGGGACAAGGACACACCAGAGCCAGAAACATGGCAAAGGGGTGAACCCAGGTCTGCTGGATGAGGATCTCCAGCATCAACATAAATGCAGCAGCTCCGGCTGGCTCCGATTCACTTGATTAAGTAATTAGTGTGTGTTGGGCAGAGAGGAGATGCTGCTTCCCTGTGGCTTCTCTCTCCAGGGCTTCATGGCTGACAGGAGGGGTAGGGGGTTGTTTGCTCCCTCTTAATCCCCTTTCTGAGGGTTTCCCCTCCACAGGCTGAGATCAAGGGGCTCATGGATTCCTCTGCCCACGCCTCTGCTCCCCAAGGACAGCAGCCCCTGCTTAAACGGCTCTGCTGCCTTCCACTTCATATCTTTGATCTCAGATTTAAATACAGCTGCCCATAAAGGGAATGGGAATGGTTCCCAGCCGAGGTTTGATTTCCAGTCTCTCCATCCTCCCAAATAATACTATCAAAGTATCAGATTTTGGAAAACTAACCATTGCCTTGGCTAGTCAAAAATACATGTAGGGAGAGTAAAGGAGGGAAATAAATTCTCAAGAGCAATTACCTTCAGGTTATTTTCCACTATTTCTTTTTTATACCATTGTTTGAAATTAAACTTCAAGCTGGTCTACTTCTGCATATTGCACCTCCACTCCTAATCATGGCAGCAAAGGAGAAGCTCGTAATCCTGATGGATTTCCCCCACAAACTCATGATCTTTCCGGAGACATCGCTCCCGCCACCTCCTCTCCCCCACCCTGTAAGCACAACGAGTATTTCTGGTTCCCCACATTTACGGCCTGGCATTTAGCTGCATTCAACCAGGGGCTGTTTTATCACCTCCAATTTGCTAAGTGATATAAACACCACCACCTGATTACTCCGCTCTTGCCATTATTTACTGCTCCAGGAGTCTCTCAGTGTCATCTTCAAACTTTATCAGTAATGATTTTCTGTTTTCTTCCAGATCACTGCTAAAGATGCCGGGCAGCTCAGCAGCCTGGGGAGATACCTGTGGGACCCAATTAGGAGTGACTGTGCTAAAGGCTGATGGAGAGCCAACCGTTCCATCCCAGATCTAGCAGTTAGCCAGTTTTTAAGCCTAGCCTAATCATGCCAGAGCCATTTGTTAAGTACTAATAAAAACAAAACCACAGCAGGACTGCCCAGATTAACTCTTGACAACCTCAGCACACCAACAGCTCAGTCAAACTCCAGTGCACTGGCTAAAAAATAAACCACACAAGTGGCAGCAACCATGTCACTCCTGATACAACCTTCACAGGCTGTTGGTCTCAGCTCCACTCACAGCCCTAGGGAGGTCAGGTCTCTCACTCTGCTTTTTCTGCTAAAGAGGATTTGTCTCCCAACACCAAGAAGAGGCCGGGATTAGGCAGACAAGGGAAAAAGGCACCCTCAGCCTCTGCTGCTCTCTTGTTCCCACTAAGCTGATACACAGCTCCAGAGGCCCTTGGAAGTGATGTTGCTCTCCTCCATCTCTCCCATCACAAAAGGAACACAGGCCTTGGATCATCTGTTTACTAAAATATTTTAACTGGGAAAACAGGTCGGGGGAGGGAGGGGGTTAATTAAATTAATGGCCTCTCTAAAGAGAGGCAATTAGGGTATTGATTGCAAGAAGTGCCAAGCTAATTGGGCATGTGACACATTGACATTTTTCACAATCAATAAACCTGTAACACCTTCAAAGAAATCTCGAGCAGTGTGTGACCATATCAGGGTCAAAAATGCAATAAATTTCTTGAGCTGATTATAGCTGTTGGTTTCTTTCATGTTTTCTCAATACCGAAAGCTGTCTGACAGGGCAGCTCTTTCCCCATGTGGCTTTAATAAAAGGCTTTGATGGAGCCAATGCAAGCTTTCTCTCTTTTTTTTCCAAGAAGAAATCTTGTCAGCTTCAGTCAGCTTCGCCTTCCCGTTCCCTGACAAGCACGGGGAGGAAAGGGGCTGGAGAGGGCTGGGAGAAGCCAATTAATAGGGGCAGTGGAGGGAGAGCAGAGCACCTGGCAGTGATGCTCTGAAGACAGGCTGGAGCCTGAAGCCTGCTCCGGATCCCGCCCGGCAGGACATTGTGTGCTCTGGGAAGAGCCTCCCTAACAAGGGATCAGCCAGGCCCTTCCCTGCCTTCCTTTGTCTCCTCTGGCGCTCCAAAGCAGCGCTGATGGTTGCCATGAAGCTGTTTGGAACGGGCGCCCGTCCCCCCAGATCAGCCCGGGCGGCGCTGACAGCCGGGCCTGGAGGGAGCACCAGGGTGAGGCTCTGCTGGCTCCCGAGGCAGCAGAGATTGAGTCCCACGGAGTGTCCGGCTGATCCCTCGGGACACGGGGCAGGCTCTGAGCGCAGGGGCTGGAGAAGGATGTGGCAGAGAGCAGCAGGGATTCTCCTGCAAAAGTCCGAGGGGAGGGGTGAGCAGAGGATCCTCAGGATCCTGACAAGAGAGGAGGGTTTGGATCAGAAATCGTTCCCGGGGAGGGTGGGCAGGCCCTGGCACAGGGTGCCCAGAGCAGCTGGGGCTGCCCCTGGATCCCTGGCAGTGTCCAAGGCCAGCCTGGGACAGTGGGAGGTGTCCCTGCCCATGGCAGGGGTGGCACTGGATGGGATTTAAGGTCCCTGACAGCCCAAGCCATTCTGGGATTTTACGGTTATGTGACACCCTGCTGTGGGGCACAAGTGTCTTTGTATTTATACTGGAGCCAGGCTGCAAACTGATTTTCCTCTCCTTTTGCTGCTCCCTGCTCCGGGGTTGCCTGCCTGGGTGTGTTATTTCAAGGTGCTTCAGGGGGATGTCACCGAGAGCTCCCAGCGTCACAAGGCTCATCTGTCCTGTGGTGAATGTCTGTAGTGCCTGGGCTGGACCTCCCCAGTACCTGCCCATGGCCATTTCCATTGTCAGTCCCTTCTGTGTACCAGTATCACAAAAAAAAAAAAAATTAAATCTCATGTTTTGAAACTTCACACCAAAAAAAATCTGAAATCATGTTCCATGGCTCTCTTGTCCTGGGAGGGAAGGGAGTTGGAGCTGGCATGTCCCATCAGGCAGGAGTGGAGACCAGGGGGTGTTTCAGCTCCCAGAGGCTCCAATGAGACCAAACCCAGGTCTGACCTCCAGGCCAAATGCCAGGGTGGCAGAAGGGGGTGGCTGCTGCTTTCTGCTCAAGGATGAAGCTCTGGTGCCACTTCTCCCCCCTCGGGAGCTTTGCCACAGCACTTGAGAGCCCTTCCCAGCTCTTCAGAGCTGGAAACTGTGACCACCCTCATCTTTGGGAGCAACCCTTGGCTGGGAATGTGTCGAGGGCCAGGCCCTGACTGGAGGTGCCCTGTGCCTGCTGCCCACAGGGTGCTAAAACATTTGGAGGTGTCCAGCCAACTGCTGAGTCCCAGAGGTCACCTGTGCACAGCGCTACTGTGAATCCACTGCTGGAAATACACACCTAGACTGGATTAACTGAAAGCTCAGCTTTTCGCCCTTTAAATTGTTTCACTAAGTTGACCTAGGCACTTGCCTCACATTAACAGGATTTTTCCCATGGATAAGCCCATTCCTATGCCCCCGCTGCTTACGTTTGTGACTCAATTTCATTGCCCGTGCAGTGTTGTATAATTTACATCAAGGAATTACTGTGTGTTTGCAGACACATCTGCATGGCTGTGACCCAGCATAAACCCCTCGACTGTTCATCATCTGTTGTCTGCTTTAACCTTATGCAGGGCTACACTCAGTAATTAACTTGTACAATTAGAGCCTGACAGGGTCCACAAAAGCCACATCCTGCCAGGGCCCCCAGCCCACATGTCACCTCATTAGCAGCATCACCTGGACCAGCTCCTCTCAGACAGTGGCTGCACCGTTTTTTCCAGGCTTGGTGGGTTTTTTGCCCTGGACAGTGACACTCTCCCGCAGGATTAATGCTGAGCACCATCACCTCACTACAATCAACATTGCTGCCTTATCTCAGGAAAACTGGAGGAAAATTAGCTTGTTCCTAGGAGACACAGGCTGGAGCCAGGCAGGCTCTCTGCTGCCCTTGTCTGTGCTGGGGACAAAGTCAAGAGAGCAAATCTGGGGGCTGTCAGGGAAAGCTTTCCAAAGGCCCAAGCTTCTGGCAAGGGTGATTGTCTTCCTCCTCCTGTGGTGACTGGCAGAGTCCCTGGAGCAGGGTTCATCCCATGACCCCTGAGGGAGGAGGCAGGGAGGATTCTCCATCACCCCATGACCATCACTCATCACAGGGTGGCCAGAGCTCCCCCTTCCCCCTGTGAGAGCAGCCAGAGCTCTCCAGCCCCTGCATCCACTGCAGAAAATGAAGGCCTTTGAAAAAGATTCCCAAATGAATGTATCCAGCTTAATCCACCAGCTGAGCCTGAAGATGCTTCCCAAACCCTGAGCCAAGGGCAATGTCCTGCACACCGGATGGCGACGAAGCTGTTGGAAAGGCAGGAGGGCAGCTCTGCATGGGATGTCTGAGGCACTGGTGGGACAAAACAGACACTGAACTGCAGCCAGGGCCAGGCAGAAGGGGATGTTCAAACTGCTGTTAATTGACATAAAAAACAACAGCACCACTTCTCATGAGCACACAGAGTCCAAAGCACAGGTACGGTCAGGGAAAAATGAAAAGAAAAAGGGGGAAGGGAAGGGAAGGGAAGGGAAGGGAAAAAGGAGTAAAAAAGGAAAGCTCTATTCTAGACATAGTCCTTACACCCAAAATTCAAGAATGGCAATTTAATACAAAATCTGCAGGTAGTGCCCAAAAAGCTGGCAGGGCCCAGGTCTCTTCAGGGATAATAATTAATGCAGAGGTTTAAATGACCTATGCCTCGTTCATAGAGATTGCCTCTGGTCCTTCCTCCTCACCATCAATCCATCATTCAGGCACTCTCAAGATGAACTCCATGGGTTTGAAAATAGGCTAAAAAAGGGCCTCCTGTTTCTCAAACCACCAGGAAGTTGGAAATTTTCCGCCCTGACCACCATTTCTAATTAAAAGTTTCATTAATTCCAGGGAAGGGAAGAGTTCCTTGGGGGTCTCTCCTGACTACAGCACTATTACATGTTCTCATTAATGACCCAGATGATGGAAGAGATAGCAGGCTTATTTCATTTACTAGGTAATACCAAGTTTTGAGATACCACGTATAGGCAGAAGGACAGGATTCAAATTCCAAATCTCTCCATGAATTAAAGAAAATCTGGTTAAAAAAAAAGCAGGATACAGTGAGGAAGAAGAGTGGGGGTTCAGCTGCTGACAGGAAGGTTGCTTGGAGGTCTCTGGAAGAAAAGGAGTCAACAGGACAAAGCAGAGCCAAAAAAAGCCCATCTCATTGTGGGGTCATGCACAGGGGTATCACTTGTAAAGAAATACACTCTTCCCCCTGCTCTCCGCTGCTAAGGCAGCAGCTGGAATAAATTTTCTCTGTTTTGAGAAAGCAAAGGGTCATTTGGAGGGTGTTCAAAAGAGAGTGAGAAGAACTGCCTTAGATCAGGGAAACTGGTCCCGACAGGCAAGTCTGGAGGGCTTAGGCAGGACAGAAGACAGGCCAGGGAGGAGATGAAGAAATCTTTGTGAATGAAAGGAAAGCAAAGTTTGCTCCCCACAGCAGACGGGGCCAGAAGCCATGGGGTTAAAGGTACCTTTGCAGATCAGGCGTCAGGAAAATCCAGCTGTCTGGAAGGCAAGGAATGGACACCGAGTGTTTGGAAAGGTTAGAGAAGCGCTTTCACTGGTGGGTTTCAAGATCACAATAGGAAAAGGCCTGTTAGGAATGGCCCAAGTGCAGCTGATCTTGCCCTGAGACAGAGGTGGGCCACAAGTGTTATTCCCAGCCCCAAATCCCATGAGGAAACAGAGCATTCATAGAATCCCAGAATCCCAGGATGGTTTGGGTTAGAAGGAGCCATCCAGTGCCACCCCTGCCCTGGGCAGGGACCCCTTCCACTGTCCCAGCTGCATCCAGAGCCCATCCAGTGCCCCCCCTGCCCTGGGCAGGGCCACCTTCCACTGTCCCAGGCTGCTCCAAGCCCCAATGTCCAGCCTGGCCTTGGACACTGCCAGGGATCCAGGGGCAGCCACAGCTGCTCTGGGCACCCTGTGCCAGGGCCTGCCCACCCTCCCAGGGAACAATTCCTTCCCAATATCTGATCTAAACTTATTCCCTTTTGGTTTGAAGCATCTCAGTGGTGAATTAGAGAATTTGCCGTGGACGCCCCCTGGAATGAGCCTGTTGGACTGAGGAGGGATAAGGCAACAGAGCATCATGGCACAAGCTTTGCAAACGAGTGAACATCTCCAACAAGCCCAACACATCCTACAGAGCCCCAGGCACCCCATGGAGTCTGGGACCTGGCATCTACACCTCCGCTTGGACCAGTTCAGAATGTCTCTCTTTGGAGAGCAGGGCATCATTTAGAGACAGCAGCTAGTCACATCTGTTAGTAAAAAACACAACACTGTTTGCACAAAATGTTTGTTTGTAAACCAGACTGATTCCGGTGGAACATGTGTACAACTTAACCAGCTCCTCCAGAAATGTGTTATTTTCTGAACAGTCCTGAAATGTTATACTGGTGCACCATTGCTACATTTCCAGATCAGCTCCTGTTGTTTTTTCCATTGCTTAATGGCACGAAGCACAAGCACGAGATGCATATTTAGTGCACCTGGGATTGAATTTGTGGTCCTTGGAGAGAGAAGTTTCAAAATAAATCTGACCAGCTGCCTGCTGTAATGGTTGTGAACACTGAAATCCTTCCCTGGGAGGGTGGGGAGGCCCTGGCACAGGGTGCCCAGAGCAGCTGTGGCTGCCCCTGGATCCCTGGCAGTGCCCAAGGCCAGGCTGGACATTGGGGCTTGGAGCAGCCTGGGACAGTGGAAGGCGTCTGTCTCCTGTCCATGGGAGGAGGTGGCACTGGATGGGCTTTAAGGTGCCTCCCAACCAAACCATTCTGTGATTTTATGATTCAAGGGTTCATTTATAACTCTGCTTTCCTTGTGCAATTCACACAAGAAGAGGAATCCACCACAGGCTCTCAGTAGGTGGTGGAACACAGGAGCTGAGCTCCAGCACAGCGTGCAAAGTCCTCCTCAGTGCTGCTGAACGGGTACTTGCCTCCTAACCCTAATTAGTAATCCCACGCTAATCAGTTCTTATCACCCTAAAGTTCCCAGAGAGAATTTCTTCCAGCTATGAAAAACTGTGCTTCAAAATCTGGAGTGTCTCAGAGGGCCAGACATGGCAGCGAAGAGCCTGTGGCTGGCTCGTTGTTCTGGGCTGATGGAGAGTAACTGTGAATGTGAGGTTCCTCACCCTCACCTCCTGCAAGTGGCACTGGCAGTGCAGAGAGAGCAGGAGAGGCTGCGCTGGCAGCTCCAGAGGAGGGGCTGGAGACTGGGAGGTGACACAAATTTTAATCCTCCTTTCTGACAGAGATGGACCAAACACCTGGGCAGGAGAAGATCTGGGTGAGCTTCATGAACCTTCCTGGAGCCTTCCTGCAGGAGGGGAGAGAACTGGCCCAGACAGGGATGGATGGTGACCCAGGTGACACGAGGTCCAGCAGGATGGGGACATCAGAAACACACAGCAGCATGGGACTGGTATGAGCAGAACCCTGGCAGCTGTGTGCACAGCACTGCTCTGGTCTGTCCCTGCCACCCGGGACAGGAGGGGCTGGCTCAGCATCACCATTGTGCTCAGTGACACACCATGAGAGGGACCCCAAGTGACAGCTTGTCTGGGCTGGAGGGGGTGGCTGCAGAGGCCATGTGCCCCCATTCCCATCTCTGTGCCACCCCTGGAGGCGTGTCCTGTCTAATCTGCACGTAATGCCAGGGGTGATCTGGAAACTGCACAGTTAAAAGCACAGAGGGATGTTTGTGTAAGAAACTCCTCTTACGTGATTTATAAAGTGTGGTGACAGGCTTGAGAATAATGCAGTGATCCAAAAAATGGCTTTAAATAGCAGAGGTGACGTTTCCCAAAGGAGCCCTGTTTACATGGCAGGATGAGAGCGTTCACTGCCTCAGCCCCGCATTCCCACGTCAGTCATGTGCACAAATGGGGTGTCCCAGGTGGTGCCCAGGCAGCCCAGCACAGCCCCACTGTCACAAGGAGCCTCACGTAACAAAGATCTCCAGTGATAGGATGCATTTTGTACCAGAAAGGGCTCAGTTACAGTGAATGAGGCATTTCTGGAGGGCAAGTGTCCAGTGAAGGCTGCGATCTTCCCAGCAGAGAGGGTAAGTGCCTCACAAAGAGTGAGCCAAGACAGGAGCCGCAAGAAAATCCAGAGATCAGAATCGTGAAATCACAGAATGGTTTGGGTGGGAAGAGACCTTAAAGCCCATTTCATCCCACCCCTGCCTTGGGCAGGGACACCTTCCACTGTCCCAGCCTGGCCTTGGACACTGCCAGGGATCCAGGGGCAGGCACAGCGC
>NW_008246061.1:3061039-3066720 GCF_000691975.1 Corvus brachyrhynchos
CACCCTGTGCCAGGGCCTCCCCACCCTCCCAGGGAACAATTCCTTCCCAATATCCCATCTAAACCTCCTCTCTTCCAGTGGGAAGCCATTCCCCCTTGTCCTGTCCCTCCATGTCCTGTAAATAGTCCCTCTTCATCTTTTCTGTCAGCTCCTTCAGGTCCTGGAAGGCCACAGTTAGGTGACCCCAAAGCTTCTCTTCTCCAGGCTGAACAAGCCCAGCTCTCCCAGCCTTTCCTCCCAGCAGAGCTGCTCCGTCCCTCTGCTCATCCTGGTGCCTCCTCTGGACTGGCTCCAGCAGCTCCAGGTCCTGTGCTGGGTGGGACCCCAGAGCTGGATGCAGCACTGCAGGTGGGGTCTCAGCAGAGTGGGACAGAGGGGCAGAATCCCCTCCCTGCCCTGCTGCCCATGTGCTGGGCCCCACGGCTGGGGCAGCTCTTCAGGTGGGGTCTCACCTGAGGGGCAGAATCCCCCCTCCCCTGCTGCCCACGCTGGGGATCAGCCCAGGGCAGGGGGGTTTGGGGTCCCAGCGCACACAGCCAGGGCATGACCAGCCTCTCATGCACCTCCCAAGTCCCTCTTGGCAGAGCTGCTCCATCCCTCCTTCCCCAGCTTGGATTGATCCCGGGGGCTGCCCCACCCGGGTGCAGCACTGAGAGCGACTGGGCTGGGCCGGGCTGTGATTGATGACTCGAGCACTGCCCCAGTCACAATAACCAGAGCTGTCCCTGCCGAGGCCTCGAACAAGCCCCGGTGCTCTGCTCTCGATGCAGAGCAGCCCTCAGGTGCAGAGGGGCAGGCACACCTGAGCCCCCAAGCTGGGTTCCCAGATAAGGGAAGAGGCTGATAAGAGGCAAGCCCTGCGAGGTAGGATAAGTCCTTCTTATCACAACAACTCAGCTGTGAACACTCCCCTCTGAAGAACCGGGACATTCACAGGTAGGTTGAAGGTTTTCATCTCTGATGGGCCTTGATGGATTCAACGACACTGACCTAAGAGACAGCTGCAACTTCTTAGAAGGATTCAAAGAGTGACCCATACCATTACCTCATCCAGGTGTTCCATGACCCACACCATTACCTCATCCAGGTGTTCCATGATCCATAATGTTACATCACTGAGTGTTCCATGATCCACACCATTACATCATCCAGCATGAAACTCCCTGCCCCGGGGGAGGTACCTGGGTGTTGCCACCAGAACCTGAGTGAATATAAACCCAAGAGATGTTTTGTTGACTCTTTCCACTCATCACTCGATCGATACAGTCTGCAAGCACTGAGAAGACTGGAAGAAGACAAACAGGACAGTGTCAGAATCTATAGAGTGTGGATATTTTTTTCTTTCTCTGTCACTCTTTCTCTCCCTGCCTCCTCTCTTTTCCCTTTCTCTCCCTCTACCTCACAGTTACTATTCAAAAAGAAATCCGTGCTATTGGCTTTGGCACAAGGTCTCATTTGCACCTTAACTTGGACAGAGCCATCTCCCCAGTGATTTTACTAACTGGATCTTAACAAACACCAGCACCTGGTCTTGCTAACCCACATGAGCTTCCCATGGGTCACTGCTCGAGCTTGTCCAGGCCCCTCTGGGTGGCCCCAGGTGTGTCACTGCACCACTCAGCTGCTGTCACCTGCAAACCTGCTGAGGTTGTGTCACTAATCAGGGTCTGCGCCTTTTGCATAGAAAAGATGCAAACAACTCCCAGGCTGAACCCAGAGTCCTGACTCTTTGGTCAGCTGCAGTTTGAGCAGGGGATGCTGCTCTGTGATCAATCCCAAGGCGGGAGTTAGCAACAAAGGCAACCTGGGAAACATGTGCCTTGGCTCTCTGTCACTCCAGGTTGCTAATCTAATGCCCTTTGCACTTTGCTGCATGTCTGTGGCCATCTCCTGTAACCTTGCCTAGTGTCCAGGCACACACACCCCAATGGGTTTGCCAGACAGTGCTCACACCACTGCCAGGGGATGGATGGGACATCACCCTGGGCTGGCCCACCAAGCACATCCCAAGAGCTGAGCAAGGGCTCTGCATCCTCCAAATCATTGTAGGAGAGCAGCTGGTAAGAGCTGGGCAAGAGGTGGGGTTCTGGTCCAAGGGGTGTGTCCTGGGGGTCTTTGTCGGCAGGATGTCACAGAGACAAGGTCTGACTCAGGCTCCATGCCACACAGACACCGAGGTGGGGCTGCACCACAGCACAGCCACGCCCGTAGCTGCAGGACCTCAGAGAGACCAAGCCAGGCCTGGATGCCAGCGCCTGAGCCTTTCCCCACACAGCATTCCAGCTCCTTTCCACTCGGAGCCGACCCTGACTTGCATCACTGATGGCTGTGGCAGCTCCCAGGGGACTTTTTCCTTTGCATTTTATGAGAGGGTTCAGTTTCCAGTGTGGAAACAAGCAGGAATTGCCTGTTGATGTGTGACCACCATGTCCCAGGGCGCTGCCTGGATCCGAAGATAAATCAGGAGAGGAATATTAACGTGGCAGAGATGTTACAGCAGCAGTGCAGATATTTGGTCAGGGCAAGCGCTGCCTGTTGTTGTTGATCGCAGCTGTCAGGACAGTTCCAAGCTCTGCAAGTTATTTGCTTGTGCCACACAATAGATATTAAAATGTCCATTACATCTCTTCCTGAAGAAGCAATCTGCTGCACATGCAGACAGAAGCAGGCAATCACAGCTCTATTACCAGCAGTGAAGGGCTCTATGACCAAAATTTCATGCAGCTAAAATTGATTAATGGCTTCAAGGTTTGGGTTTGGGTTTGGATTTTTTACTAATGCATGTTATTGCTCACCATATTGCTGCAATTACTTGGGGGAAATTCCTGCTTCCAGAAGTTGTTTGTTGGGCTGTGTTTATTCCACAGATAGGAAAGACACAGCTCATTTATTGTAGGTACAAACCATAGAGGGACCATCCCTCTCAAGCTGCATCTTGCTGGTGGAGCTTTTACGGCAGAGAGTAAAACACGAGTGAGAAGCAGGGAAGTCCCTGCTAGGGACTGCAGCAGAGAGAAAATAAAACATCTCTGTCTCCAGGCTGGCCTTGCTCCTTCAGAAGTTTTTACAACCTCTCTCGAGGGATGCCCATCATCAAGGAAATCTTTCTGGAAGGGAGTGAGGAGTTTTTCTGCTCACTCTACAGCTCCTCTGAAATGTGAGGATGGCAGTGGGGCACGAAAAAAAGCTGCTGGTTGGTAATTTGTGAGTTATTTTGGACAAAAGAAGGGGGGATGTCTGTGGTGTTGTGCATACAGAAAGGATAGCTCTAGTGATAGGACAAGGGAGAATGGCTTTAAAAGAAAGGGAATAGTTATAATTTGGATATTGGGAAGGAATTGTTCCGTGTGAGGGCGGGAAGGCCCTGGCACAGGGTGCCCAGAGAAGCTGTGGCTGCTCCTGGATCCCTGGCAGTGTCCAAGGTGCACTGGGGCACACTGGGGAAGTGATGCAGCCTGGCTCTGGGGCCGGGGTGGGCAGGGTCACAAGAGCAGCCCGCTCTGGGCAGGCCTTGGGAGGTGATAACCACGGGGATGGATGCTCAGCAGGTCTCTTTGGTGACTCTCACCTTTCACCTGTCTAAACAGACAGGGCAATAGGCACGGACCGTGTGGGGTGGGTGAGGTCCCAGCTGGGATCATCCCTGGGATCACAGAGCAGAGCAGAATCCCTGAAGCGTCAACAGGTTCCTCATCCATCTTCAGGCATATCTGGAGCTTCTGTGACTGCAGCATCTGTGAGTGACAGTCTCCCTCCCAAAAGCTGTTATTCCCTGGAAAGCTGCTGAGTTTTCCCTGAGCTGGGAGCCCAGACTGGCCCAGCCAGCATATGGCCCTGGAGGTGTGGAGGGAGCAGCAGCAGGGAGGTCGAAGCTCCTCACTGGACAAGGCACAGCAGGTGCCCCTTGCAGGGACATTTCAGCCCTTCCTCAGGGGCTGTTTGGCTGCTGGTGTTTGTTTAGAGAGGTTATGTTTGGCTTTGTTTGGTTTGTAATTCAATATGTTAAAGCAGGCAGAGAAGTGCAAATTGCTGGGACCATCTGCTGGGAGCAGTCAGCAAAACACACCGTTAATGACTGATCTCCTCCCCCTCCCCGTGCTGGAAGATGTCCATGGATCTGACAGCCCCAGGGAATCCTGTGCTTGGGGCACCACGGTTTGGGGCACGCAAGGAAGGAAGAGGTGCCAGTTCACCCAGCTCTGCTTGGAGCTGCACTTCACCTGAGAAATTTATAATTCTGTTATGGAGAATTTGGTCCCCCAGTCCCAAAGCAGGGACAAGGATGTGACCTGCCTGCTGTGCCGAGTGCTGCCCACCCTGTGAGGGGACCCCCCAGGTTCCCCTGCTTTCCCACGGGGGCATGGGAATGAAGATCAGCCAGGCTGATCCTGCCATTTTCATAGAATCATGGAATCATTAAAGTTGGAAAAGACCTCCAAGATCATCAAGTCCAACATTTGACCAAATCCCACCATGGCCACTAAACCATACCATGAAGTGCCACATTTACTCCTTTTTTGAACACCTTCAGGGATGGTGACTCCACCTCTGCCCTGGGAAGCCTCTGCCACTACCTGGCCACTCTTTCAGGGAAGAAATATTCTCTAATATTCAACCTGAACCTCCCCTGGCACAATTTGAGGCCATTTTCCCTTGTCCTGTCACTTGTCGCCTGGGAGAACAACTGTTGATGCTGTTGTGCAGCAGCATCCTCACCTGGAGTGGCCTTTCCCATCATCACAGACTCCTCCTGATGGAGCTGAACACTTCATAGGCTGGTCAGGAGAGATGAACCTCCCATTGCCCCTGCAGCCCACAACAACAAATACTCCTCCAGCAGACACTCCACTGCGCCATGGCAGGTTGGAGTGTGTCTGGAGAGCCCCCAGCCCAGCTCTCCCGAACCCTCAGCTCCAGGCAGGGGAACAGCAGCGCGTGGAGCTGCTGCTCTGTATCCCAATTAACCCCTGCACTGAGTGCCTGTTCCATGGGGAAGGTGGGTGAGTGGTTTTCTGGGAGCAGCAGGGCACTAACAAGGGGCTCAGCAGGTTTGAGTGTCAGCTCTTGGAGCTGCTCCACAGAGCCAAGAGCCCTCCAGCTCCCCCTCCTCCTGCAGCACCCAGCTGAATGCAGAGCAGGACAGCCCTGCACTCTGCCTCTGCCGAATCAATTGGTGCTCCTTCCCCCTCTTCTTCCTCCCTCCCCCCAGCACATATTTCCCTTGGAAAAAAAATACGTTTTCACCATGTGTTGGGGGGGGAAAAATACAGTGCAATTACACATTTTTATAGCGCACCTTTCACAGCTTATCGCGGAGCTGTGCACATAAAAAAATGAGTTGCATAAATTTTAAAGACATGTAATACATACACAGTTAAAATCCTGCCGCAACAGCAATAGAAAACAGGTGTGTGCTTAAAGGGAGATTTAAACCAGGGACGTGAGCTGCACACGGGAGCCGAGGGGGGCAGCAGGCAGGGAGGAGCTGCAGCCAGCACGGGTTGCTGGGATGGAGAGAGGGGCTCTAAATCTCAGCAGCACAACAGGCACCCAAGGGGAGAGCCGGAGGATGAGGGTAAATACCTGGGAATTTGCATCCCTGCAGGAATGATGCTCTGCTGAGATTGGGTCTCCAGAGACTGAGCTGGACAGGGAAGGGCTCAGAGAAGAATTTCCTGCTG
>NW_008246061.1:3066743-3067500 GCF_000691975.1 Corvus brachyrhynchos
GTTTAACCAGTGCCCTTGAGCACTTCCAAGAACTGCAGGACAGACGTGAGGGTGTACTCAGCCCCCTCAGCCCAACCTGCAGTGTTTGGTCCAGGCTCCAGAGAAGGAAAAGGCCTGAGCTGGGCCAAGAACTCCTTTAGGAAACCCACAAAGGAAGAGAGTGACATGGTGAGCTTCCATCATGTGAGCTTGGAACACAGATCACACAGGGATACATGGACAGCCATGGCTTTTCTCATTCGTATCAAGGAGCAAAGGAAGTTGTGGATACAAAGAGTCTCACACATCCTTTTCCCATCTTATGCAATCCGATTAGGAGTCAGCCAGGTGCTCAACTGCTGTGTCAATCATTCCAGCTCGATTCTAACTCGATTTTCCTTTTTGTTTCACCTATGGAGTAATAGGGTGAACCTTGCACTGAACTTGGTTAAATCAAACTTTTACAAATTCATATTAAAGCCACTTTTGCTAATACCTTGGATGGCGATTCTTTGAGTGCCACTAAATCACTTATTTCTGACAAATTGGTGTTATTGGCAGGCTCCTCAATCAGGATACACAACAAATTGATGTGGAGAGCAGGACCTGAAATCAGGATTTGCAACAACTGCTACACCAAATTCCAGGGAACCCTCCAATGGCTCAGGGGTTTCTGATCGGCTCTGCCTTGGTGTGATGGAGGCTGGGAGGGTTTGCAGGACCACAAATGGACCAGTATCTGAACTGGTGTCCCAGCAAAGCAGCCGGGGGGGAGGGG
>NW_008246061.1:3067520-3079560 GCF_000691975.1 Corvus brachyrhynchos
GGGGTCTCTGGAAGAAGTAGCTGCTGGGAGTGTCTGTCACAAGGAGTGTCCGCCTGCCCTGGCAGCAACTTCTGGGGGCTGACAGTGGACAGAGAAATTGGCCTTGGTGTCCATCCGGGAGGGAACATGATCCAGTGGCATGTGCAGGCACCCAGAGCCAGTGCCAACCCCCCGGATGGAGCTGAGACAGCCCTCGGCCAGCCCAGGTGTTTGTCATGAGCAGAGGGCACATCAGTGTCTCCTGGGGCAGGCCCCCCCCCGCCCCGGCTGCCATGTCCCCTCATCAGGGAAAGGTGGGAAGATCTCACAAAATCATTCTCATCTCTGACTCCAAGGGTCCCAGATGGGGGAGATCTGCTACACCTCAGCTGAGAGGCAAAATTGAAAGATTTCTCACTCCCCTTGAATCACAGAATCATTAAAGCTGGAAAAGACCTCCAGGATCATCAAGACCAACCAAGACCATCCCAGAAGAGAGAGTCATGGACAGACAGAAGGGAAAAGCTGAATTTGTCCATTGTGGAAGCATGGTCCCACCCCAGGGCTTTTCCCCACTCAAATCTCCATCCTTTCCTGCTGTGCCCCAAAGTCCCTCAAACCCTCACCAACCCTTCCCCATGGCAAAAGAAATGGAAACTGATCCATCTTGTGCTCCTATCCAGGGGGAGATGATAACACAGGGACAGCCAGAGGCACCCCTGGGGCAGAGGCACCACTGTCACCCCCGCTCACTCTGTGACTGCAGTGGAGCAGCAGCTGAAGGAGGCTGCGAGGACTCCCCCAGGAACCATCCCAAACCTTAAAATGAAAGCTTCCCAGCCCTGCCCTCCACACTTTCACACCCAGCTGCTCCGCATGCCTGCATTTCCAGCTGTCTCTGTCCCAGAGGGTGTCACCCCAGCTGAGCCAGGACCCCAGCACAGCCCCAGCAGCACACAGGGATGCCCCAGGGGAAGGGCTCTCCGGAAGACTCAGCAAACCCCAAAGTGCAGTTTGGGAATCACTCCAAAAAGCAGAAGGGACCTGTGGAAAGTTTTTGAGAGTAAAAATTTGGAAAAAAAGAAAAAACGTTAAAACCAGGCAGTTTCCCAATAGGAATTCCAGAGGGTATTCTTCAAAAAGCTGCCTCTGATGCAAGGGAGGCTCAGATCTAAGATCTCACATATTTTAAAATGTTTCTCTCCTGCACAGCTGTCCTGGTGAGCCTGCATGATGAGTCCCACCCCGGACCCAAGACACACCATGATTATGAGGATTTTTTAATCATTATCATTAATTTGTTAAAACTATTATGACACATGCTGGTTCCCAGCCAGCACTTTTCGAATGAAGGTTGTTTTGGCAGGAAGTTCTTGACTGGCTTATGCACCTTGGGAATCCCAGGCACTAAGAAAGCCATTAAAATGGATGTGAGCAGTCATGGGGACACTTGGCACCTGTCACAACTTTTGCAGGATGGCCCAGTGCACCCCACGTCCCCGGGCACCCCATGAACACCAGGCTGTGCTGGCAGACCCCCAACCCTCCTGTTTGCAGAGTACTCCCTGCCAAGTCAGAGCTGTCTGTGCCCCCCAGGACTGGCCCCCAGGAGGATTGAGCTGGATGGATGTGAGGGATGAGCCACCTCAGTGCCCACCTGATGGCAGAAGATGCTGGTTTGGAGCAGAGAAGGGGATTCCTGCACCACTAACCTGCACCAGGAATAACAGGAATTGTTTGCAAACCAAGGAAACTCAGTGAGTATTCAGCAGCGAGACCTCCCCGTGCCTCTCAGGTGGTCCCAGCCCCGCATGGGGCTCCTCTGCAGGGCACCCAATGCCACCAAGCCCCTCATTTTTCACCGCTTTTCCCAGGCTTTGTGGAGCTGCAAGTTCTCTGCCAGCCTTGCTCTTCATCCCTGCCCCTATCTCCAAAGCTCTGCTCCCCAGAGCCTCCACCCTTGCCTACATGAAGCAGCTGGCAGGGTCAAAAATTCCCTTCTTGTTGGTGCTCCAGCCAGGACTTGGGATAGGCAGTGTAGAAACAAACCAGCAAACAGGCACAGCAGGCACCATCCATCAGTGGAGGGTTTGCTTCACTCTCAAGAGCTCAGGAAGGAAAATTTATCTCCTGCATTTTGACGTGGGGGTTTCAGTCAGTGCTAAGCAAGTTTCTGCAAGAACCTCTCAAGAGAAATCAATCTCTGCCCCTTTCTACGAGCCAGATGGGTCACAAACTGACTTTATCTCAGCCCTCCCACCTCCCACATCTCTTGAGTCATCTCCCCACCACCCCCTTCTCATCCCTACCATGCCGACATCACGAGTGGTCTCCTCCTGACTCGCTCCCTGTCCCTCCTCAGCTCCTGCAGTGACCCAGCTCCCCTTCCCTTCTCTTCTCTCCCCTCTGTCCTTCCCAGGGCTGCTGGCAGCCCCTCAGGCTCCCCCCAGGGCTCCACACCGGGGCCTCTTCCCTTTGCCCTCTCCCAGCCATTTGTCCAGGACATTCCTCACATCCAGGCAAGCCCCACTGGCATGAGCCCCCTCAGTGCCAGGGCTGTCCCCAGGGTGTGTGTGGAGGTGCCAGGGAGCAGGGCAGGCAGCCCTGTCCGTGTCCCCTCCTGGGACAGGACAAACCCTGGACAAACACTCAGGACATGGTGCGTGTCTTCTGGGATACCCCTCAGCCTCCCGCCACACCCTGAATAAGCTTGGTTGGGGCTCACCCTGAGGACGGGACACATTCCAAAGGTGTCACCCGGGGCACGGGTGTGCAGAGGTGTCCCTGCACCCCTCTGCTCCCCCCATTTCCCTGGGGTAGGTGGACCCACAGGTCTCTGGGGATGCTGTGCCGACTTTCTTTGCAACCCAAAGCGGGACGATGTCCTGGGCTGCAGCTGGGACTGGGGGAAGCTTTGAGGAAACCCCAAACACTGCAGGAGTTAAACTCTGCAATCGGCTCCACTACGTAACACTTCTCTCAGAGCAGCTAAACCCACTCTGACAGAGCCGATGGGGATCCAGGTGCTTTTGAAGACCATTTTAAGCTCATGTTTGTCTGGTTTACTGCAGACTCAGCCTGACCACCGTGGTGGGAGAGGAGGGGAACTCTTCAGCACTTGGTGGCCAGCAGGACAAAAAAGCCTCTGCCCGCTCTGTACTTTGTGGGGACAGAGCACGAAAGGAGGCACCACCACCCTGCAGCTCTGCTGGGAATTTACCAACACTTCAGTTTTCTAGAGCTCATTTCAACCCATTTCCTTGATTATTTTAGTCCAGTAATTGTTTTATTCCTAAAGGCCACTCACACCTCTGAGCGCTCTCCAAGTCATTCCCTGCCATGCACACGCTCCCGAGGTCCCCGAGCCAAGCCTGGCCTCGCAGTGCTCCCTGTTGGCATCCTGGACCAACAGCAAAGTCCTGGGGAGGTCTGGCAGCATCTCTGATGCTCCGTGGTCCCTCAGCAGCACACAGCCACAGCTTAGACAGCTCCCAGGGGTGAACGGCAGGAGCCTGTGTTAAAACACAGGGTATGGGAAGCAACCCCCTTGAGCCTCTGCCCCAGCTCGGGGGGGACTGGGTGCTGCTGCCATGTGCCGGGGCCCAAGGAACACCCCCGGAGCAGCACTGATTCACCCAGCCCTCCTCTGCCTTGGATTCCAACCCGTGAGGAGCGCGGGGGCGGGCAGGGCCCACACTGCACATGGGAGATGCTGCACAGCCGCGTCCAACTGTGCGCTTGATTTGGTTGTTTTCTGAGCTCTCGGAACGCTGTGGTTCCCGGGCAATCCCGTGGGAGTGGCAGCTCCTCTCGGCAGGGTCTGTCCCGGGGGCAGGCAGGGCTGAGGGAGCTGTGCTCCGATGGGCACAGCCGGGATGGGGAGGGCGCTGTGACAGTGGGCACATGTGGCACCTTGTCACCGTGCCGGGAGCGTGGGGCTCCGAGGAGGCTCTGTCGTGGGTGAGTTTCACCTGCTGGTGCCACCTCACTGCCTTGCAACATCCCTGCTGTCTCCTTCACCCACCAGCAATGCTCTTGGCATTGTCAGTCCTTCAGTTACACAATGTTTGAAAAGAGGAAAACCAGCCACAGAACACAAAACCAGAGTGATGTAAGCACAGAACCCCACTATTCACTGATCCAGGGACCTGTGGGTGCAGCCAGTGCTACCCCAGGGCAGCCCCACTAAAGCAGGCACCACACCAGGGTGCACGAGCTCTGCACACCTGGGCACCCCGCCTGCAGTCCCACCTGCAGTAGCATCACTCAGGTGGAGTCAGGTACCACGAGAACGCAGCCCACAAGAGAGTGCAAGCTTGCCAAGGCGTGCAGGACACAGATGTGGAGGGGAAGCTCTTCCTGGGAAGCTCCCTGGGAAAGGTTCCCTCAGCATCGTGTAAGTGAATGGCTCAAGGGCCAGGGGTGCTCTCAGGGTGCTGGGGGCTCTCTGCAGCAAATGGTTAATTCTGAATAACCTCCCACACTTGTGGAGATGGTTTCCATCCCTTATTTAGCACTCCCTGCCTGAAGCAGACATCTGATAGCTGCAGCTGGCCACTTCCAAAATAACATCCTGGCAATTTGGGGGAAAGAGGGAAAGCTTGGAAAGTCAATTTTTGCTCCTGTTTCTTATCCTGAGAATGAGTACCTAGGTTGTCCCCGCTTCCTACACCCATTTTGTCTGACTTCTTTTTGGGCTATGGGTCCTAAATTCTCCACCTTGACTGTCCAACTTGGTGAGAAAGAGCATGGCTGGGAATACCAGTGCAGAGTCCAAGCAGCAGGAAGGCATCCCAGTTCCAGATCACTGAGGGAGCAGTGGTAGTCTGGTGTGATGTCCAGCACCTCACACACATTGATGTTCTCCACGTGGTTCCCGGATTCGTATCTTCACAAACAGGCTGTAACGAGTGGTCAATATCAGGCTGTTTTAAAGCATGCCAAGATACCAAGGGGTTTGGAAACAATCCTCTGCTGGGATCAGTCTCTTCTGCCATGTTTCAGGTGAAAGGATGAGAGGAAATAGCCTCAAGTTGAATGAAGGGAGGTTCAGATTAAATACAGGGAATTGGAATAAGTCACTCAGGGAGGTGGTGAAGTCCCCATCTCTGGAAGTGTTCAAGAGGTGTCTGGATGTGGCTCCTGGAACATGGTTCGGGAGTGATTATGGTAGTTCTGGGGTGATGGTTGGACTTGGTGATCTTGAAGATCTCTTCCAACCCGGGTGATCCTGAGATTCTGTGACATCCTAAAGGATGAGTGGGGAGCACACACCACCCACACTGGACATCGTTTTGCTGGGTGCTTTGAGAGCTGCCCTGTGGGGCTGCAGTGCCACCATCCCAAAGGGCAGGTCCAGCCAGGTCAGGGTCCAGCCTGGCTCAGGGTCCAGCTCTGACTCCCTGTCACTGCAGCCTCCATGTGACACCAATTGCCAGGATATTACACTTGGCCCAGGACCACGCCTGGTCCCTCAGGAGGATGCTCTGCCAGACACTGCCCTGTGACACTTTGGTGACAATGGTACACTGGTTCTGAAGCCCCTCCTGTGCTGTTTCCATTCTTTATTAGCAGCATTTAACTAATTCCAGCATTACCAAAGCAGTCTGTCAGCAAGCAAGGCCAACACATCTCCTCTCCTGGGCAAACAGCCTGGCAAGCCATTCATTAGTATTGTTTTATTCTTCCTTCAAATTCATCAAGGGTCTGGAAAGCTCCATATTGCTTTTCCCTGTGCCTGTAGCTGGCTCTGGCAATGGGCCAGTCCTGCGAGATCCTTCAGCAGCCTCCCTGTGCCCAAAAGGGTGCAGGACCTGGAGACAGCAGCAACTTCCAGCTCCTAAAGAGGGCTCATGAGAAGGCTGGAGAGGGACTTTCACAAAGCCACATAGTGATTGGATAAGGGGGGAATGACTTTAAGCTGCAGGAGGGTAGATTTAGATGCGATATTGGGAAGGAATTGTTCCCTGGGAGGGTGGGGAGGCCCTGGCACAGGGTGCCCAGAGCAGCTGTGGCTGCCCCTGGATCCCTGGCAGTGCCCAAGGCCAGGTTGGACATTGGGGCTTGGAGCAGCCTGGGACAGTGGGAGGTGTCCCTGCCCATGGCAGGGGTGGCACTGGATGGGCTTTAAGGTCCCTCCCACCGAACCCACCCTGGGATTCTGTTATTTCAAGATCCCAGCCCTGCCTCTGCTGTGCAGTGCAGCACATCCTGCATGAACTGCGCAAAACCAAGGGACCATTCCTCTCCCAAACCCCAGAGATGAACTATTCTCACTTGATGCACATCTCTGTTGCCAAAGCCTGAGGCTGAGCTCTCTGCTCAGGCTCCTGGGCCAGTTGGTGCTTCCAGAAGAAGCTGGGTTTGCTCCTAGGCCCACACCCCTGCCTTGGCTTCCAGGGCACCTGGACACCTGCTCAGGTGAAAATGTCTCAATGGCCAGAGCTACATTTGAACAACTAATCCCACCCAATGCTTTGGTTATGTGTCTAGAGCTCAGGTACCTTCCTGAAAGACATCCAGACTCACTGGAGATCCGAGCACTGAGACCTTGTTTGCCCTTTGCCTGAAATTCTGTTACACTCCTGGGAGAGTTGCTGCTCCCAGACTGGTGTCCAGCATCGTGTCAAGTGCTCTGGAAGGACCTGGCTCTCCCACAGCCTTGCACACACATGCACATGTCTATTTTACAATCAAGAACCTTCCAGTGTTTCAGCTCTCTGAGCAACTCCTGGACCCTGCTGGGGAGGGAGAGACCCTGCAGCCCATGTATGAAATCTTCCACTCACTGCTTGTGAAGAAACACAAACCTCACCCTTTGTTTCCTTTAACCTAATTAAATGAGTTTCAAAGGTGCTGCAGCCTTCTCAGCAGGCTCCATCTTTTTATCTGCAGCTCTGAAGGCAGGTTTTGCTTCTCCTCTGATGAGCACATGAGCTCTACACTTACCCCAATCTCTTGCCCTCGCTGTAGGATTGGTTCCTAAACTGAGAACACTCCTGAGCTAAGAATCATTGTCTACTGCATGGATGAAGCACAGAGCCTCAGAGCATTTCCTGTGCTGTGTCCTTTTGCTGGAGTATTCCTTGATTTGCTGCCCAGAGCACACAACGTGGCTGCAGCTCTCCAGCACCTGCAGCTGCATGGCACAGATCCAGCAATTTCCTGGGCCTGCTCAGGGGTCAGCCCACCTCAGCTGTAACTCCTGCTCAGCTTTGCTCTGCCCACCCTGCAGTGACAAATCCCTTAATGAATCACTTAAACTCTCTACAAAATTACAGTGATTTTCTAATTCAGCTGTTTCATTTCATTTCATTTCAAGAAATCTTTGACACTGAAAAGCATCACAGTCTTTCACAGGTGGGGAAAGATACTCTGCATTTTGGCAAATGGTTTGTTTGAAGCACAGAATCACAGAGTCATCGAGCTTGGAAGAGACCTTCTAAATCATCTCATCCAACCATCACCCCAGCACCACCATAATCCCCCCTAACCCACATCCCCAAGGGCCACTTCCAGATGCTTCTTGAACACTCCCAGAGATGGTGACTCCACCACATCCCTGGGCAACTCATTCCAACGCCCGACCACTCTGTCAGGGAAAAAGCATTTTCTTAAATCTAATCTGAACCTCCCCTGGTGCAATTTAAGGCCATCTCCTCTCATCCTTTCACTTGAGACACAGCAGAAGAGCCCCACCTCACTACAAACACTTTTCAGGGGGTTGCAGAGAGCACTGAGGCCCTCCCTGAGCCTCCTCGTCTCCAGAGAAGGTTTTGTACAAGTTGTCACACTGCACAGTGAGCACCAGGGGTTGTTCTCCTGTGACATTCATAAAATGGAATCCCAGACAGCTTTGGGTTGGAAGGGACCTCAAAGATCATCTTGTTCCACCCCTGCCATGGGCAGGGACACCTCCCACAATCCCAGGCTGCTCCAAGCCTCTTGGACACTGCCAGGGATCCAGGGGCAGCCCCAGCTGCTCTGGGCACCCTGTGCCAGGGCCTGCCCACCCTCCCAGGGAACAATTCCTTCCCAATATCCCATCCAGCCCTGCCCTCTGGCACTGGGAAGCCATCCCCCCTTGTCCCTCCTATAAAATCTTTCTCCATCCTCCTTGTAGGGTCCTTTCAGGTACTGGAAGGCTTCAGTTAGGTCCCCCAAAGCTTCTCTTGTCCACCACAAGGCTTCAATTAAAAGCCTTCTGACTGGAATACTGGAGGTGTGGACAGGGCAGGCACAGCAGCAGGGGAGTTGTGGCCAGCACAGCGCCCTCTCCTGCAGTGCCACCACAGCCTGTGCTGCAGGAGCTGCACTGTCCCATGTGAGCTGCTGTGCAGCCCCTGCAGGGCCTGTTGCATGCGGCTCTGAGTCCCTGCTGCTCCTGCTCTGGCCTGGCCTGGCACCAGGAGCTGTGTCATTCGTTAGCTTGAAAGGCAGGGAAGGTGATAGCAGTGTGAGCACAGAGTGGAGCAGCTCCATCACCCACTTGGAAAAGCAGAAGGCAACAGCTGTTGACCCACATTGTCTGGGGGGAATTAGCTCAATAAAAGCTCTGGAAGTGGGAACATGCTGTGTCTCTCCAGGGGCAAGCTGCATGTCTGGTCTGGACCACACAGGATTCACAACAGCCCTGCCAGTCCCTTGGAATGGCTCTGTAATACCAAGAACCTGGCAGGCTCAGGCAGCTGTTTCAACAGACTGTGTTGTCTTTGCATTGACAGGGAAAATATGTCAGAGCAGTTGTCTGGGAGTTTGGGAAGGTGAGCAGGAAACCTTTCCTAAACAAACAGAGAAGCAGATTCAGACTGCTTCAACAACAGGGACAGGGACAGACAGCTGCTCACCCGTCTCTGGGGATCCCATCCCCTGGGGATCCCATCACTGGGGAAGAGCAGGATCCGTGCATGGCACAGGGTGGGAAAGCAGCTGCTGCTCCCACCTGTGGGATGAGTGTCAGCTCCCCAAGCACATCCCCAGCCCCACAGGGCATGCACCCCTGGGCACACAGCAGGGTCTCAGTGCAGAACTCTCAAATATCTTTCTGGTTTCTTCCCAAAACCCTGAGCCTTGGCAATAGAAACTTCTACAGATGTCAAGTGCTGTCAGGGGCTGGGAAATAAAAATGGGAAATGCTCCATGCCATGGTGATGGAGCCACTGGGGTTAAATTTAGTGGTTTAAGCCACTGCTTTAGCCCTCCCTCAGCTGGACCCCCAGTGCTGGACAGCCATCCCAACTCCTCAGGCACCTCCAGCACCCATATCCAACCAGAGCTGGGTATCCCAGAGTGTAGAAAGAGCACAATGAACCCTGCTGACAAAAGCAGGAGCCAGGGCAGAGCTGGGAGGGTTTCCCCACAACATGGGGAGGGGATCAAGTTTCCTGCAGCTTTAGGATCACAGGTGTCACAAGGACAGCCAGGACTGTGTCACTGCACACCATCCACGGGCCCTGGCAGCAACTTCCTGCCTTTTCCTTGTGGTCTGAGCTCATTCCTGATCTGTGCACTCTGTGCAGCACCAAGGGCCAGATTCCCCTGCTCATCATCTGCTCAGTCTCTGCTCGGGCAGAGCAAGGGCCTGGGACACTCAAGTGGTCTTTGGGGACAGATGCTGCTGCTGTCCCGTAGGTCTCTGGTGTGATGTGAGACCTCTGATCCAAGGCTGGACCCCCTGTTCCCAGAGGAAGGAGCCAAAGAGAAGCAGTGAAGCCAGTTCCCACACCCCATGATTTCCTTATCTCCATGAGGATAAAAATTATCCGTGTTGCCAGACCCCTGCTCCAGCTGAGAGCCATGGCTGGAGGAGACTCTCCAGGCCAAGAAATAGCTCCTGTGTGCGAGGAAGGGAGAGGGATGGCTTTGGACTGAGAGGTCTGGTGGGAGAGGTGCACAGGAATCGGCACAAGGACAAAGCCATTCCCAAGGGGGATTAGGGAGTATCTGAAGGTGGAGAGGAGATGAGAGCAGGATGGTGAGGGGATAGAGCAAGGAAGACTGTGAGGCTTTTACTGGTCTTAACTGCCCAGTGACGTTGTGTCCTCCCTCAGGCTCTGTGCAGTGTATGGGCTGGGCTCTCTCCAGGGCCTGTGTAACCACGCAGGATCCTTCATGCTCTGGGAAGATCTGAAATCTTTATGGAACAAAGCAAGGGATTGCATGAGAAAAAAGTGTACTGTCATGTGGACTCCTTCCTACCCTTGCATTTCCTCCAGAATTCAGAGCTGAGCTTAATTATGCCTTTCTCCTTGCCAGATCCCAGTGGGAGATCCTGGGGTCAGGTTTTCAGGAGTGCTGAGCAGTTGGAAATTAAGCCAAAAGGAGCTGTGCTTTGAACTAGAGAAATGTAAAGAAATGTAAAGAAATGCAAAGTCCATGGAAAATCAAGTTCCAGGGATGGCGTGGGATGCGATGAGAGCACCCAAACCAAGGCTCTCACACACTGGTGCTCCTCTCTCTGCCTCAGCTCTCCAGGGAGAAAGTGCAAGGTCATTGCACAGGTGTTTCGTGGAAATAAATTTGTTCGCACTTGAGAAGCATCCAGAGCCCCAATGAAAGAGCAGAGGAACCCCCAGAGGAAATGAATAATTCCGTAGTCAACAGAGGCTTTGGATGGTGTGCAGCAAATAAAGCCTGCGGCACACATTGGATGGGGAGGATTAAGGGAAATATTGAATGACTACCCAGGCATGGAATGAGTTAGGGATTCTGTGGAAAAACCAGTATATGATCATGTAATTAAATACTGCATTGTAATGATCCTGCTCAAGAGGCTGGAGCTGAGCACAGCCTTAATTTTGGTGCTTTCAACATTGGAAGCACTTGACTTTGAGTGTCAGGGTACTTTCAGAGTAGAGTTCTAAATGTGATCCCACAAGTAAAGAGAAGAAACCTGAATGCTCAGGCCACAGAGATCTGGCTGACTGCTGTCTTACAGAAGTAAACACAGGAGCACTTACCCTTATTTAAGAAAGCAAAGCAGAGGAGGGAATATGCATCAGCAGTGATTTCCAGCTTTGGAAAGCTGAGAGTTGTGATGGCTCCTAAATTAGCTCAACAGAAATTGTTTCACTTCAAGAGGTATTGAATGTTTAAGGATTTTGTGGCCAGAGAACATCCACGTTTATAAATGAGAGTATTGCATTGCCAATATGGAACTCGTCGTGCCTTCACCAGGTGTTTGTGATTTTTGCATGTGAGAAGAGTTTTCTCTGGGTGTGCTGTGTAAAAGGATGAAATTGCAGCTGCATGCACCTTACTGCACACAAAAGCAAGGCTTGTGTCCATAGGAGAGGGAGACAAAGCAGAGCAGCTCCAGGAGTGGGATGGGACATGGATACACAGGGAAAAGGGGATCTGCAGAGCTGGGAAAGCACTCCCAGCAAAGAGGGGGGGAAAGGTGGGAAAAGAGGCAAGACAGTCCTGCTGAATTTGATAAAAAGTGGACAAATTTAACTCTGTTTCTTGTTTTGGAAATGCTAGAGTATTTTGTTTGGATATGTCCTATTCTGAAATGGTTTTTACTTTGTACGATACCAAAAAAAGTATTTCAGAGCTGAACTGCCCCATAGTACATGAGAAACTGGGATGCAAGAGCTGGAGCAGGACTGAGGTACCCCTACATGAGAGACAGGAGCAGTCCGGGATGCTGCCGTGGAAACTGAGCCCTGCCCAGGCAGGAGGGGCTGGGTAACCAGGCTGCGTCCTCCTGTCCAAAGGCTGCTGATGGCTGTGGCATGAGCTCCAGGAAAAAGTTTCTCAGCTCTCCTGGATCACTCAGGAAGAGGAGTAAACCTTAACGAAGGTGCAGAGGGAACCTGCTCCCTTCCACAGAAGGAACTGCAAGAGCTGGGCCAGGCTCCGTGTCCTTCTGCCACATCTCACTCCTCTCCCCACCAGCCAGGGAAGTGCTCCCTGCCTGAGAACATGCCAGGATCAGGAGGCACAGCACCCCAGGATCAGGCAGCACAGCTCCCCAGGATCAGGCAGCACAGCTCCCCAGGATCAGGGCAGCACAGCTCCCCAGGATCAGGCAACACAGCTCCCCAGGATCACGGTGGCA
>NW_008246061.1:3079664-3093827 GCF_000691975.1 Corvus brachyrhynchos
GGAGACGGGCGGCACCGCTCCCCGGGATCCGGGTGGCACAGCTCCCCAGGATCAGGGCAGCACAGCTGCTCGGGATCAGGCAACACAGCTCCCCAAGGATCAGGGCAGCACAGCTCCCCAGGATCTGACAGCACAGCTCCCCGGGATCAGGGTGGCACAGCTCCCCGGGATCAGGGTGGCACAGCTCCCCGGGATCAGGGTGGCACAGCTCCCCGGGATCAGGGTGGCACAGCTCCCCGGGATCAGGGTGGCACAGCTCCCCGGGATCAGGGTGGCACAGCTCCCCGGGATCAGGGTGGCACAGCTCCCCGGGATCAGGGTGGCACAGCTCCCCGGGATCAGGGTGGCACAGCTCCCCGGGATCAGGGTGGCACAGCTCCCCGGGATCAGGGTGGCACAGCTCCCCGGGATCAGGGTGGCACAGCTCCCCGGGATCAGGGTGGCACAGCTCCCCGGGATCAGGGTGGCACAGCTCCCCGGGATCAGGGTGGCACAGCTCCCCGGGATCAGGGTGGCACAGCTCCCCGGGATCAGGGTGGCACAGCTCCCCGGGATCAGGGTGGCACAGCTCCCCGGGATCAGGGTGGCACAGCTCCCCGGGATCAGGGTGGCACAGCTCCCCGGGATCAGGGTGGCACAGCTCCCCGGGATCAGGGTGGCACAGCTCCCCGGGATCAGGGTGGCACAGCTCCCCGGGATCAGGGTGGCACAGCTCCCCGGGATCAGGGTGGCACAGCTCCCCGGGATCAGGGTGGCACAGCTCCCCGGGATCAGGGTGGCACAGCTCCCCGGGATCAGGGTGGCACAGCTCCCCGGGATCAGGGTGGCACAGCTCCCCAGGATCAGGCAGCACAGCTCCCCAGCATCCACCACCCTCCAAAAAGGAGTGCAGCAGTGCAGACTCTGACAGGGTTTGTTCACTAAACTCACATTACCATTCTCAGAGGAGCCTGACCTTTATTCCTCAAATCAAATGTCAAAGATGTTTAGCAAGAGACTCAGTGAACTGCAGAGAGCTCCTGCTCTGCAGGAGGTGGCAGGAGAAGTGCTGGAGGACACAGGCCCATCACTGCAGGTTGCTCAGGCTGCTTCCCTGTCCCCCCAAAACAAAAAGCCACCACCAGCTGAGTCTGCAGGGAAAGGGCTTTCTCCAAAGGGAGAAGGGTGGATTCAGGTATCCCTGAAGAGCTGACAGGGTCACAAGATGTCCTGGGAGATCTGGGCACAGCCACATGGTCCATCTGGTCATCCTTCCCACCAAGCCTCTGCCGTGCGCTCCTGGTGTTTGAATTTGAACCTTATTGCAGGGGGAGCTGGAAGTGGCCTTGGAAGAAGCCACACCCTGGAGATGTGCCAGGACAGGAGCTGGTTGGGCAGGCTTGGAGAAGCAGCTGCTGAGGGTATAATGGCTCACCCAGGAGTCATAGCCACCTCATTGTCCTAAGAAGAAAAGCACCGGAGAAGGTCAGGGGATCCCTGAGGGCTAATATCCTTGCCCTGGATGTCTTCCCTGAAGAGCTGACCCTCTAGGAAAGTGATACTCCCTTTAGGCTTTTGGCTTAAAATGCCCATATTTTTGTTTCTCCAATAGGAAGTCCAAAGTTCCCAAGATCAGCAGATGCTTCCACAGTCAGTGTCTGGAGTTATCACCTTGTTTTCTGTTAAGATGCTGTTTCAACAGGAAATTTCTGCCTGGCGTGAGCACCCAGAGGGCAGCTCTGCTTTGTGGGGAGCTCTAAGCTGCTGCAAGGGCTGGAGCCCCTCTGCTCTGGAGCCAGGCTGGGAGAGCTGGGGGGGCTCACCTGGAGAGGAAAAGGCTCCAGGGAGAGCTCAGAGCCCCTTCCAGGGCCTAAAGGGGCTCCAGGAGAGCTGCAGAGGGACTGGGGACAAGGCATGGAGGGACAGGACACAGGGAATGGCTTCCCAGTGCCAGAGGGGCAGGGATGGATGGGATATTGGGAAGGAATTGTTCCCTGGGAGGGTGGGCAGGCCCTGGCACAGGGTGCCCAGAGCAGCTGTGGCTGCCCCTGGATCCCTGGCAGTGGCCAAGGCCAGGCTGGACATTGGGGCTTGGAGCAGCCTGGGACAGTGGGAGGTGTCCCTGCCCTGGCAGGGGTGGCACTGGATGAGCTGTGATGGCCCTTTCAACCAAACCATTCCATGATTCTGTGATTCTGTCCGTTCTGAGAATGGCCGCAGCAGCATGGGTGGGGCAGGGTGAGCACAGCCGTGCTTTGGGAGAGTGACCAGGGACCAGAACTGGCATCTCCCCTCGGGTGCTTTGCTGTGCCCCAGCCCACCCCCATGGACCTCTTGCTTTGCAGTTGTTCTGCAGCTCTGTATGGTCAAAATCAGGGACTGGACTGGCCACATTCAGCACTCAGCAGGGCTCAGCTGGACTGGCTTCCCCTTGCTGGCAATGAAACAAGTTCAAAAACTCAGTGAAATGGAGAATTAATCCTTCATCTTCCTTGGAGTGGAGGGCATCACCCTGAGAGTCTTCTGGAGACACTTTCCTGCCTTGTCCCCTTTACATGTGGCCCCTGCTCACTCTCACCTGCAGGTGACCAGGATGGAGCTCCCACCCTGGGCATAGGAACTGCTTCCCACCAGACTCCCTGAGTTATCCAAATGGAAGCAAAGCCTGGCTGCTGGTCCTACACAGCCATGGAAGACCATGGGATGATAAAGCACCTGACCATATTCCCAATGTGACAACAGGAACCAGAGGGGGAGAAAGCAGCCCAGTTTCTCACCCTGCCTCCCTCCAGCACCCTCCGTGCTCCTCCTCCCAGCACTGCATCCATGGGATGCCTCATCCTCCTCATCCACACTGTTCTGATCGCTCTCCTTCTATGTAAGGTTTATATATTTACAGCCTTAACTCCAACCTGCACAAAGTTTTTTCTCCAGGAGTGGAGTTGTCAGTCCATCTGTCACAGGAACAATTCCCTATCTCAGGGCTGTGGCAGAGCCTCACGCAGCTGTGCATTGCAGATTTATGTGCTGGCAATAACCAGGTACCGTGGCACAGACTGCAAAGCGGAATTTCCTGCAGGAAAGCACAGTGTGACCCATTCCATCTCCCTACCTTCTGCAGACTGGCTCTCACCATCCTGTCTGGGCAGAAAGGGTCCAGTCCATGTCCCAGAGAATTCTCTGCTAGGCTGAGATGTTGATACTTGCACTGAGTCCTGCATGAGCCCATTCCTTTGTTCTCCCTGTTCCTCCCTCAGTGGGGACAGCAGTGCACCCCCAGAGGGAAGGCCAGCAGCAGCCTGGGCTTTCCTGACAGCAGCATGGCTAGCAAACCGCAGAAGCAGTTTGTACTCAGCCATTTCTAGACCACATCTGGAACAGTGTGCCCAGCTTGAGGCCCCCCAGTAGTGGGTATTGGTGAACTGGAGGGTTCAGGAGAGGGTCGCCAAGATGGTCACGGGGCTGGAGCATGGTGAGGAGAGAGCAAGGAATTGTTCAGCCTGGAGAAGTGAAGGCTCTGGGGGCATGTCCAGCAGTTGGATGATGCCTTTGAGAAGGGCTCTGGGGAGACAGAGCCAGGCCACAGCAGTGCACGGTGGAAACACAAGAGACTGGATATAAATTGAAACAGGAGAGGTTCAGAATGGATATGAGGGTCCCGATTATGAGAGTCCAGCACAGACTGTAGCACCCCTGTTCTTAGCGACCCACCTGGAGGAAGCCCTCAGCAGTCTGACTTCATTGCTGGTGTCTGAAGGCAGCTGCACCACCTGTGGTCACCTCCAAACCGGGTAATTCTGTCATTTCAGGATAATAATTAGGGATCACAGTTTTCTGGGGCGTCAGGCAGGCCATCCCAGCCTGCTCTGCTGGGTTGTGGAGTCAACTTGGGCCTGGAGGTGCCAGGCACACTCCAAGGCCACCTTCTACTTCCACAGGCTGGAAACAGATGGCTCCCACAAGCTGCTGCTTCTGTGTGCATCCAGGAGGGCTGTGTGCAGCAGGGAGGAAAGACACATGGAAATGGGCCTGAGGCAGCACATGGAGCAGGCATGGCAGCATCTCCATGATTCACAGCCCCGTGAATGCACCTGGAGAAAGCACAGACCTTCAGCAGCAGCTCTGCCAAAGGTATTAACCCAGCCCAGCTGGTGTTCTGCTCAGCAGCTGCTCTGTCCAAAGGAAAATGGGCTACAAGGCCCTTGGGGATATGCAGGGATAGCTCAGGATCCAGTACAGCTCAGGGTTGTTAAGGTATCGTTATGCTGGAAATGGTGCTGTGCAGAACCAGCACAACTCAGGATCCAGGTAAAGCCCGAGGCATCCCCAGCTGAGCAAATCACAGCTGGAGAGACAACAAATACAGCTCCTGACATGTCCCCTGTGTGTGATATATCCAGGGCTGTTTTCCAGGATAAGCACAGCAGGATTTGGCTGCACTTGGGCTGCCAGTGTGGGCAGAGCAGAGAAGCTGTGGCTGCCCCTGGATCCCTGGCAGTGTCCAAGGCCAGGCTGGACACTGGGGCTTGGAGCAGCCTGGGACAGTGGAAGGTGTTCCTGCCCATGGCAGGGCTTGGAGCTGGATGAGCTTTGAGGTCCTTGCCAACCCAAACCATTCTGGCATTCTGTGATTTCTTTCTTGCAGCCTCAAAGTGTGGGCAATCCCGTGAGGAGAGATGGGATCCCAAGGGGAGGTGACAGTTTAATAGGGAGCTGCTGGGTGGGATGCACCTCCTTTGAGCACATGGAGCTGTGAGAAGGCTCTGGCTCGGTGAGTGTAAGGATGTGGTTGCAGCAATAAAAAACATCCATTGCAGGTTTATGTGGAAATGGCCTTTTTCTCCAATAAAATGTGCTGATACCAGACCGAAGTTCCAACAGTTCTTGTTCCCTGTTTCCCAGATAGGAGTGTTGGGGAAACACAGGAAACAGAAAAAGAGCACTGGGATGAACTGGACTGAGAGGACATCCCCCACTGCCTCGATGGTGCTTTATTACCCAGAAGGGAGCTCTGATGTGATGTGGAGGGTGATCCTGGAGCTCAGCCTTTGCTGGATGGAGTCCAGGCCTTCCCAGGCTGCCTCTGCTTTCTGCTCCTCTCATGTGGCAGGTCCTTCTGATTGATGGCCAATGCATTTTAGGGTTGTTTTCTTCCAGAAGCATGCTTGGGAGTTTGTCTACTGTGCACTGAGAAGACTCTTGGTCTTGTCACGGTCAACAATCCATCAGGGAGGATTTGCAAAACATGCAACCCTTGGCCTAGAGCCTCATCAGCACTTCCTTGGCAATTCTGAGCAGGTCTGGTCCCCCTCCAGTGCTAGCAGGAGGCACTGAGGGGTAGGTAAGGGGAGGACTCAGCTCCAGAGCAGCTCAGCAGCAAACCTCAATCGTACCTGGACATGTGATAAGATAACACGGCAAAATGTGGCTCCATGCTGGCACCCTGCCAGCCCGGGGAGTGTGGCACAAACCTGATTAGAGCATTTTCAGCCAAACACATTCGAGACTAAGCTCAGGGTTGGGATTTCTCCTTTCAAGCTAAACAGGGCCATTGTGGTGCTCCATACCTCTGTCTGCTGAGGAAATTGTGTGTTTTCTATCAACAACTGAGAACTGAGTATCTCCACATGGAGGTTTCCATGCTGCATCTTCAGAGCTGGGGCTGCTTCCTTCCTCTCCCATCTAGAAAACCCCCCAATGACTTCAGTCTCCCTCCTCCCTGTGAGAGGGAATGTACATCCCATCCCAGAGACCACAGCCAAGGGGTAGCACCGCTGGCAAAAGGAGACCAGGAGCATGAGGGACAGCTGTCCAGCTGCACTCCTCTGAGATTTACACAGTGTAAATGGCTGAAAATCTGGACCCAGTGAGTGATGAGAGCCCCAGGGAGTGTCCCTTCAGTTCTGCCTCCAGATGAGACACGAGATCCCCATGGACCAGAGCACAGGAGTGCTGGGATCACAGCTCTGTGTGTCTCTGGCAGTGTCTGCAGTCAGGATGATGGGACAGTGTCTCAGGTTACAATGTAAGATGTAACCAAAAGTAAGTATTTTATCACCATCTGTTGAAAGCAGCTGAGGCTGGGTTCTTTGTCTCTCCCCTCTGGGAGATATCTTTTGTTAAGGGGCCATCAAGGCTCACTGCACGACTCACAGAATTACATCATACCATTGGGAGATGCTCCGCCCAGGGGCAGGAACCGAGCATTCCCACCTGGATACAGTCTGAGGTTCGGAACACCACGGGCACTACCCACTGGATTCCCAGAGGACAAGAGCTCCATAAGCACCACTGGACCTGCAGAGGAAGACCAGGGTCTCCTACAGGATCACCACTTCAACAGAACCACATCCACCATTAAATGGGACTGCTGCCACCTCCCTGCCCGGCAGGGTGTCAGCTGGGACCCTGACTCTGTCAGTGTTTCTGTATTATTGCCTTTATCTTAATTTTCCTATTAAACTGTAATTCTGATTTCGAGTCTCTCACTGGTTTGCTTTCAAACTAGTACAGACAGGCACTCCAGGACAAAGAGACAAAGGGAAGCAGAGGCTGAGCTAACAGTGGGCATCAGGAATAATTGCAGCATTAACTGCTGCTGATCCCCAAAAAGGCTGTGACTGGCACAGAGATTGGGAGAAGGGAAACAGAAATTGCCTCAGCTCTCTGGCTGATTTCCCAGCAGGTGCCCCAGGTGCACACTCAGTTTTAGGGCATTAAAGGAAGTGGAACCCTTCAGATAAAGTCTGTCTTGATAAAGAAGTGAACAAATACTCTTATCTGTGAAATAAATCTCCTCTACTTCATACGTTCTGTAAAAGCCAATCTTTTCCTGTCCCTTGGTCAGCCAAGTCTCACCATCCCTTGCCAGGTGTGGCTCATGGTCTCCTCTCAGCACCTTCAGAGAAGGTCTGTAGGCAGAGGAGTGTGATCATTGCCTCTGGCAAGACCTGTTGGAGCCAATGCTTTGTAGGACTGAGCTGAGACTCCTGGGAGTTGGAAACCTTTCCATTTGGATCTGACAGCAGTGGTGGGATCAATAGATCCTGGCTGTACCCACTTGCTTTCCCAGCAGGAAGAAGGAGGGTGCCAAGAACCGCAATTCTGGATCATTCAGCAGGTGAAAGAGACGCCAGATGTGACAAGGGCTGTGGCACCGAATGCTTGGGAGGGTCTCCAGCCCAGCTCAGCCCCACAGACCTGCAGGGAACAACCTTCATCCAGTCCCTGTCCCCCACTCACCTCTTCTTTCCAGGAAACACTCACAGAGCAAGGAACTGGCCACTTCTCGAGGCAGGGTAAACCCTCACTTATAAAAGATTGCACTTCATTCTAGCCTGGCTTCCCAGCCTTGGACACTAAATCAGCCCTTTTGCTGTGCAGCTGAAGAGCCCTGCACTGTCAGAAACCCCCTCCCCTGCAGGTGGTTGTGAACCTCTGCCAGCCACTGCCTGGTGCCCTCCTTGATAAAGAAAACAGCCTGAGCCTGCTCAGGGCTCAGCTTTAAGGCAGGTTTTTGGATAACATTGCATTTTAAAATAAGGATGCTTTGCTGCTGACAGTGACCCCTCAGACCAAATTTGAAGCGCAGATCACTTAGGGGACCTAAGGCCATTAAAACCCCCACCAGTTTTGACCTCAACATCTATCTCAACTCCACTGAGGGTGATCCCTTTCTTTTTATGTAGCTTCTCCTTGAACTTTCATGGATGGATACATGCAGTGTTCGTTCCCTGAAATCTTTGCACCCCAAAGCCCCCTTGCTCACAGCCTTGGGGACACCTGTTCAAGCAAATGACCCATTGTGGCAGCATCCCACCTGGGCCACAGCACCTTCCTGTGCCCAAGAACAGCACCAGAGACCCACAGGCAGCACTGAGGGGGAGTTTGCTGGGCCCAGAAATATTCCAAGGCTCCTTCTGACTCTGCACTGCCTCATGTTCCAGCTCCATCTCAGAGGAGAGGATCTGTGGAAGCTGTTCCCATCCCTCCCACAGTGTGCAAACACCATCCAAGGGGGACTGGAGCTCTGATTCCACTCTTGTGCTCTTGTGTTGTTTTGAAAACAGGCCAACCTTCATCTTCCTCCTCTTCTGCTCCTCCTTGCTGCTTGGAAGTGACAGGCATCACACAGCTCAGAGGAGCTACTCCAATCCAACCTCCCGACCTGAGAGCAGGGCTAACCATCAGCAATGTGACAGTCAATCAATGGGCCTGATTAATTAACTCCTAATAAGTTAATCTGAGCATTGAGGCAGAGAGGAGGCCTCCTGGTGAAAGCAGCGCTCTCAGGCCTTGCAGGCAGGGGGAGAAAATCAATTCCCTGCCTGCCCCATTTATCACAGCAGAACACAGAGCTGGATGGAATAGCAGTGCTGGATGGATGGAATGTCAGGGCAGCGTTGGATGCAGAGCTGTGTGGTCCTGCTGGAGCACCCTGGGAGAAGGATGAAGTGATAAATAAAAGGGAAGATGGAAAAAAACACATAGGAAAGAAACTTTTTTGAAGAGTACAGGAGAGCCTCTCTCCACGAGGCACTCCAGGAACCATCAGCCATCCCCTGAGCATGGTCAGAACCCTCATGTCCCTCTTCACTCCTGTTGGATCTGTGGTTCCTGAGACTGAGCAGAGGGGGACTGCTGCAAACAGGCTGCTTTGGCTGTGGCCTGAGAGGGCAGTTTGAAGATCCAGATGCAGCTCAGCTTGCTGAGAAGTTCTGGCAGCCAGGGTCTGTGAGAGCTGCCGAGCCCAGGCTGAAGGTGTGTTCCTGTGCTGCCAGGTCCCTGCTGTGAGCACACACTGAGCGGGCAGGACGCTGTGAGTGTGAGATAACAGTGCCTGTGAATGTGATTCTGTGCTGCCATTGTCACATCCTGGGATCCCAGGGATCTGCCACCACCCTGCACACTCCCTGTGCCCTCAGTGTCTTTGGTGTGAGGAGAGGAGTTACTTTTCCCATGAATGGGGTCATCCCATGTGTGTCTACAGGGCCTGGACACATTGATCAAGTTCTCATCCAGCTTTTCAGGCTGCCACTCAGGATTCAGGGCTCCTGGGAACCGATGTCCCCTTGGCATTGTTCAGTTCTCTCCTTCCACAGCTGAAAGAGAAGATGATACATTTCCATTCCACTGCCCAAACGGCCTCACTGGGACACTTCTACCCATTTTTGACAGTGCAGTGGGGCACAGAAGGTGTTAGATCCTGAATACATCCCTGTTTCCTCACTAGCACAGCCCTACCCTGCAGCAGAAAGCAGCAGGGCTTGAAGGAGCAGGATCTCCGCTACCCCATAGCAGATTGCAGGATGAAAGCATGTTTTCCCCTGCTGTCACTGACCTTTCTTGATTTCAGTATTTTCTTATTCTTCCTGCCCTTTCTTCTCTAGCTCTCTGCTCGGTCTCCCTGTGCTCCCTTGTGCTCTTCCCCAGGAGCCCACCTGCCTGCTGTGGGCTCAGGTGCCTCTTTGTCCTCCTCAGTCTCCAGGGTCCCACACCAGGGACACACCTTGGCAGCCTGCTTGCTCTCCCATGCCTCTTAGTGATTCACAGTCCTGGCTTGACCAAAAGAGCTGCTCAATCCTCTTTGTCCCTGGCTCTGGTGCTGTGCTCTCCTCTTTCAGTATTGCCATCCTTGTTCAGCCCTGTCCCCTCCCTGCTCTGGGCTCAGTCAGTTTATGAGGCTCCAACAGTCTGCTCTGCTCTGGCTGAGCTGTCCAAGTTTGTGCTCTGTAGCTGCCACATGATTAACCAGCTTCACAGAGCCCTCTTCTGTTCCTGGGAGACAGTGACAAAATGCTCTTCCCTCTCCCACCACTGCTCTTCCTCCTTCTCCTGCACTGCCTTGTGCCAGGTCTGCCCTCTGCCAGCTCCATTCTGCTCCATTGATGGCTCACACGGTATTTCCTTTGGAGGATCTTTGGAGTATCTGAAGTTCCTCATGGCTCTTCTCCTGGTCTCTTCTCCCTCCATACCTCACCTGCAGCCACACACAGAGTGGGCTCACATACCCAGCTCTGAACAGCTCCTTTTCATCTTGAGCAAACATTTTATCTTGTGCCTTGAATGTCTCCTGAGGGATAACCAGGCATCACTCAAGCTGATTATCACCTTCAAACTCATCTGAAAGCTCTTCACCAGGGCACCTGCCTGGGTAGGATGGAGGGCCCAGGAGGGTACAGTTTCTCCCTGTATGGAGGAGAACAAACCTGACAGCTCCTGCTGGGGCTCATGGGGCTGGATCCCAACCCTGGGCTGCACATGGACAGTTAATGTGCTATGACTAAAAATTTGGGGCCTGACACCTTTCATGCAGCCTCCCTGGGTGAGCCTTTGCCCAAATCTGCCGTTTTGTGATTGCAGTGCCAAGTGCTTTAGAGCACAGTGTAAGGTCTGGTGAGCAGTGCAGCATCTGGGCGAAGAATGTGTTTTTACAACCAGCAAGGTTTGATTTAGCAATTACAACAATAATCTTTTAGTAACTCACATTTCTGTGAGCTGGTGAATGGCTGGTAAATGTGCCAGACCCCTTCAGGCGTGTTTTTGTTGTTAACATTCAAAGTATTTAACCATGTGCACTATGTCTGGGGTTGCCAGCTGAATTAACCTTTTTTTTTTTTACTTACATAACTTGCACTTCTTAATCAGGATTGTCACAGACAGCCACCAAGGCATGTACAGAGAGGCTTTGTGGAATAATCACTCAAATTAAACTGCTTTGTAAATACCAGGATGTTTAAAAAAAGAAATAAGTGTTTGGATACCCAACTTCTTGTGCGGACTATCAAACATCAATGAACAGGAGTGAACCACTTTCAGGGCTTTGTCTTCGATATTTATTCAGGAACACAGTATTTTCCTGTTTTATGCAAATCCAGCTTGCCTGTCTGCATGCAGAGAAAATCTGTGAAAGACTCATCAGGATAGGCTCATCCCTTTGAAAGAGAGTAAAAATCCAAGTAAGCCATTATTCACTCAGCTTTCCACACTCCAGGAGTAGGAAAGGCACAGAATATCTCCGAGCAGCCACCCAAGAGGGCTGGAAATCCCTTGGATCCCTCTCTCCAGGCTGATAACTCTGCAGCACCTCCATGCACACCAAATGCTGCTAGCCCAGGGCATTTGATTTGTTCTTCCACCGTCCTCATGTTTTCTTTATTCCAGGTTTAAGCATGACAAGGAATCTTCACACGTGCTCAGTTTCCCTCTGTCAGCACTGACAACCACGAACTCTGGTCATGGGTTCAGTGAATAAAACTCAGACATGGTGTCAGGGCTTTTGGGGCTGTCAGTTGAGAGCAAGAAGATGAAGTCACACATTTGCAGCCTGGGTGGGCTGCAGTTCCCTGCTGTGTCCATGAGGCTGCAGGAGGTGGTGTGAGGGTGCTGTGCCCCTGGCTGAGTCGGCCACTCTCTCAGGCCATGGCCACACCAGGACATGTGCCAGCCAGCCAGGACCATGGCTGATAAATGCATTGATAAAAACTGTTCCTTAAGCCCAACAGGCTGGAAAACATAAAAATAGTTCTGATTTTGGAGACACCAGTGTCTCCACGGGTTTAACAGGGCTCCAGACACTCTTCCTTCATTAAAGCATCTTGGGATAGTTTAAGTGCCCACACTTTAAGTGTTTGCTGGTCTCTGAGTTCCTGATCTAGAAGTATTTTTTTGACCAGTAACCTTCATGTTCCATCAGCACCACATTAATCCAAACCCAGTGAGAGGTTTATCTGCAGAGTCTGCACACCATGAACAGACATTTGATCATGGAATCATTTTGCTTGACAAAGGTCAAAGCCAAGACCCTTCTGTTCTAACTGTATCAAATATAATTGTTTCACTCCTCATTTTGCTATTAAAGAAAGTGGCAGCACATGGAGATCACACAAGCCACCACCCTGAAGCCCAGCACCACCATTAATGGTTTCAGGGAGCT
Organism: Corvus brachyrhynchos; assembly: GCF_000691975.1. Classification (NCBI taxonomy): domain Eukaryota; kingdom Metazoa; phylum Chordata; class Aves; order Passeriformes; family Corvidae; genus Corvus; species Corvus brachyrhynchos. The sequence goes on from NW_008246061.1 coordinate 3,091,579, forward strand.
CAGAAGATATTTTCCCTTGAGGAGAGGCCATTTCTTCTCAGTGTTGCATAGGTGTGCTCACTGCCAGGTGTGGACACCGTGGTAGCTGCTGTGTCACACACCGGCAGGTTTCCAAATGCTTCTCCACCTCAGCCCCGTTCCACTGTTCCTGCCACCTCCTCCTGGACTCCCCAAGCCAAGGTGGCCCACTTGGGGACATGAAGACCACCAAAGTTACTCTACTTCTCCTTGAAATTTTGGGGGGCTAAACCTGTGACTGAGCCAATGTCTGAGGTGTGCGAGGATCCCCTCAGAGCATTTTGATGCAGAAACAAAGGCAATTCCCAGGAAGCAGCTCATCTCAGCTAGAAGTGTGGTGCTGCACACAGGGAAGGGTTTGACTCAAGTCTTTGGTTCATCAGAAATTTAGAATCATTGAATCATTAAATCATAGAATGATCTGGGTTGGAAGGGACATTAAAGCTCCATCCCACCCCTGCCATGGGCAGGGACACCTTCCACTGTCCCAGGCTGCTCCAAGCCCCAATGTCCAGCCTGGCCTTGGGCACTGCCAGGGATCCAGGGACAGCCACAGCTTCTCTGGGCACCCTGTGCCAGGGCCTGCCCACCCTCCCAGGGAAGAAAGGAAGAAAGAAATGTAGTTTTTCCAAGTACTTGATTTCTACCTCCTGCATCTCCAGATGCTCATGAAGCGTTTGAAAATAACACCACGATAACTTTCTTTCTCTTTCCAGCTTTTAGAGGGAAAGTTTGATTAGTTCTAATTTTATGCATATGTCTGCCTCCTCACTCCTGCCCTTCTCCACAGGTCCACGCGTGTTTGCGTTTGCTCAGAGAAATAGTGCAGTGAGGGAAAACACAATTCAAGAGATGAACTTTGTAGTTGGATTTGAAGAGGAACAAGCCTGTAGCCACACTTCTCCACTGGGGTAGGGATATACACAGCCTGTGGCCACGCTCTGATCTCTCTCTCTCTGCATAATCACAGCAGAGGTAGCAACTGTCATCTTCATCCCACTGAGTATTTTAATGTTTGCTTTTCTTTTTCTCCCAGTGTCCCACAGAGGCAATTAAACAGAGCAGGGAATTAAGCAGGGCTCACAGCAGGTCAGTGTTTCCATGAGGACGTTCTTAATGAGAGTTTCCTTGATGAGGCCTTTGGTGGAGACTCCTCTCTATGTCCTTGGCAATTCACAGCGTTGTCCCATCTTCTTGGTCAGTGGGACCAGTGTCACTCCCGTCCCTGGGTAACATTTCCTCCGGGAAGCTTTGCAGGGCTCCGAGCTGTGGTCACACACACCAGTGCTGTGGAGAGGGGCAGGATGAGGCTCCAGGGAGAGCAGAGCTTGCTGCCTGCATGAGAGGGCAAGGTGGGATGAAATATTTGGCATTTATCTCCAACATGCAGAAGTCAGAGTTTGCCCATTCTGGCCTGGTTGTCTCCAGCAGTGCTGCAATTTCCTGGGCTTAGGGCTCAAGGCAGGGCAGGACCCTCCTTCAGCCCCAACCCTCAGTGGCCTTCCCCAAGCTCTCTGTGTGCCTCAAGCACAGCATTTCATAGAACCACAGAATCATGGGATGGTTTGGCTGGGAAGGGACCTCAAAGCCCATCCCATTCCACCCCTGCCATGGTGTCATGGTTTGACACTGGCCAAACGCCAGGCACCCACGAAAACCACTCACTCACCCTCCCCTGCCACAGCTTGGCAGAGGAGAGAAAAATTTAAGGAAGGCTTCATGAGTTGAGATAAGGACCAGGAGAAAACCCTCGAATGGCAAAAAAGACTCAGCTTAGAGGTAGAAAGTGAATTTGTTACTAACAGAGTCAGAGGAGGATAATGAGAACTAAAATAAGCCTGTAAAAACACCCTTTCTTCCCCCAGCCCCTCCCTCCTTCCCACCGACAGTGCAGGCAGACAGGGCATGGGGGTTTGGTCAGTTCGTCACCCAAGATTTCCTTCCGCTGCTCAGGGAGAGGGGTCCTTCCCCTGTGAGGCCGTGGGGTCCCTCCCACAGGAGACAGTTCTTCATGAACTTCTCCAGCGTGGGTCCACTGTCACGAGCAGCAGCCACACCACACCTGCTGCAGCGTGAGCCCCTCCCATGGGCACACAGCCCTCCCAAAACTGCTGCGGCGTGGGTCACTCTGCCATGGGGTGCAGTGATCCAAGGCCAGGCTGCTCCAGCCTGGGAGCAGGGCCCCTCTGCACCGGGTCTGCCACTGGGTCCCAGCCCCCCGCAGGCCACCG
>NW_008246061.1:3094171-3103206 GCF_000691975.1 Corvus brachyrhynchos
GTGGATGCCCAGAGGCTGCGGGTGGATCTCTGCATCCCCTGTGGATGCCCAGGGGCTGCGGGTGGATCTCTGCATCCCCCGGGGCTGCGGGTGGATCTCTGCATCCCCCGTGGATCCCCATGGGCTGCAGGGGCACAGCTGCTCCACCATGGTCTCACCATGGCCTGCAGAGGAATCTCGGCTCTGGCTCCTGCAGCACCTCCTGCCCCTCCTTCACTCCCTTGGTGTCTCCATGTTGTTTCGCTCACATGTTCTCAGCTCCTCCTCTTCTCTGGCTAGAAAAACTTTGCCCTGCTTTGTTGTGATTTCCTTCTGAAATCTGTTATCACAGAGGTGTTACCAACCTCTCTAACTGGCCCAGCTTTGGCCAGCAGCGTGTCCATCTTCAGAGCCATCAGGGATTGGTTCTGCCAGACCAATGTCCAGCCTGGCCTTGGGCACTGCCAGGGATCCAGGGGCAGCCACAGCTGCTCTGGGCACCCTGTGCCAGGGCCTCCCCACCCTCCCAGGGAACAATTCCTTCCCAATATCCAATCTAAACCTACCCTTCTCAGCTTAAACCCACTACCCCTTGTCCTGTCTCTGCAGGCCTTTGCAATAAGTCCCTCTCCAGCCTCTTGTGGGCCCCCTTTAGGAACTGGAAGGGGCTCTAAGGTCTCCCCAGACCCTCGAGAGGCTGATGCACAACAGACACAGCAGCATGATGAGCTCCAAGGGTGCCCTGACAGCATCACCCTCCTTCCCCAGCCACAGGGATTTGTGCTCATCCAGCATTTCTCATTGGCTCCTGATGAGCCAACCCAGCAGCCCCACTGATGAGCCCAGCACGCCATTCCCAGTCGCTTTCACTTGAACCTGTGCTAAATATTCCAATCCACTCTAATTGAGGCTAATGGAGCTGGAATTGCAGGTCTGGCAGCAATATGTCACCACACATGTGCCAGATGGTTCCCATCACCATCCTCAGGGGCCTCTTCTCACCCACTTATCACAGCTCTGACCAGCCCTGCTCTGCTGACACCACCACGGAGGCTGCACAGGGGAAGCAGGAGAGCAGAGAGATGAGCCACAGACTTGTATTTCCAGCCGGATTTGGGGCTCTGGAAGGGAGCAGCACCGGTGCACAGCGAGCAGAGACCTTGCCAAGGTGTCCTGTCTTCCCTCTCTCAGCATGTGCAGGGCCACGGCAAGTCACCAGGATGGGAGGACGAGGGATGGTGTGTTGGTTCTGTGGGCTGCAAATTCTCAGGATATTTTTTTTATTCACAGGGAAAACATTCAAACTTCTCTAGAATGTTTCATTCTTATGAAAATCTTTTGGCCCAAATCTGAAGGTAGGACGGCATAGCTTCTCTGATGTTTCCTGGTGGGTGCTGGAGAGGAGCTTCCATTCACTGGGATGCAGGAGCACAGAAAGTGCAGAATTCAGTATGACAGCAGGAAAATGAGGGTGTCAATGGCAGATCTGGGTCTGGTGATTTTACATTTTGATTGAAGTGTTTCTATTAAAAATTTAGGCATTCCACAAAGCAAAAAGCACCATTTTAGTAATAGATCAAAATCTGGGCCAGCCCCATGCCCCAATGTGTCCATGTGAGCATGCTCCTTGTTCAAGGCAGGGCTGCAGACTGCAGGAAAAACCCCTGGAAAGGAAGGAAGAGCAGCCTTGCTCCAGAAGTGCTGTGTGAATCTGGAATGTCAGTCCAGGCTCCCCTCCTCTGCTGCAGGTTTGGGGACAGTGCTGCAGAGAGAGCCCCACAGAACAGCCCTGCCGCACTTGGAGCTCCTTCACACTTTACTTCACTCAGGCAAGATGTTCTACTCCTGGAATGCCACCCGACAGTTCATTCCTCAAAAGATGCTAATTACTGCTGGTTGGTTTATTAGCTTGCTGCCAAGAATCCATAATTTTCCTAGGAAAGGCAATACCAGGCAGATGCTGCTTGATCTGAGACTTGCAGGGCTTAACCCTTCATGCTCTGCAGTGTGTGAACACTCTGAGAGCCAGGGCTGGCTCTGTGGCACTGCTGACCACAGGTTACACCCACAGATCATCAGCACCCAGACTCAGGGTGTCAGAGACAGCTCTGCTGGCTTCCCTGAAGAGCAACGAACATTCAGCTCGGATTTGGATTTTCCATTTTCCTTCAAGGCTCTGCACATCCCAAGCTGAGTGCTCTGCAAATAGTCATTTTATAAACACCTGTGAGTATCCACATTCCACATTTCCAGTAAAATCCTTGTCCCTGTGTTCTGCTTTCCCAGACGGGCTGCATCTTCACAGAGGGATCCTGGGAGCACTGGCTGGCGTCTGACGACTGATTGTCCCCAGCCATTCTCTCTGCAGACCTTTTCCTTTGCTCCTTTCCCTGGTCCAAAAGAACCTCTGGATGCACTGGGCCATGAATGGATGTGCCAGGAGCCCTGTCCTGCCCATTCCCAACTCTTCAACAACTATGATCCTGCTCACCATGCCTTCCTTACCTGCTTGCCTCTATCCTTCTCAAAGACAGTGATGTCCCTCTTCTCCTTTCCTATCCCAGTCCATCCCAGCTCTCCTTCCTTTCCTCTACTCCTTTATGTTCATCAGCCTTCTGGCACATAGTAACCAGCTCCACACCCTCCCAGCCCAACCTCTGTGCCTCAGCCCCATCAGCCAGCTCCCTGCTTTCCAGGCCCAGAGATGGGTGAAATGGTGGGGAGAAATCCTGGGATTTGCTGGGAATGCAGTGGCAGGAGTGCAGTGTGTCCTGCCATGGCTCCTGTCCCACCTACCCAGGCACAAAAAGGCCCCTGAAAGGCTACACCAGGTTCTCTGGCTTCATCCAGGACACTTCCAGGGCTTGTTCCCAGAGCCCTGGATCTCCGTGGTGTCTCCTTTGAGGTGTTCAGCAGCTCCAAGTCCTGCAGGATCACCAGAGAGGCCAGGTGGGAAAAAGGTGGACTGGCTGCAACACCACGTCTGCTGAAGGAAGGCACTCCCATCACCCCAGCTTGATCCATTCTGTCTCCTCTTTCTGCCTGAACTGTGGAAATCTTGCTTCCAGACAGGAAAAAGCTTCTTCTCAGGAGCATTCAGATGGTTTCAGTGGGTTTCTGTTTCTTAAGGAAAGGTCTTCTGGATTTTCCTGGGAACACCCAAGAGATCAAATTCACCTTCCACCTGGCACAGAGCTCCTTGGCACATCAGAGACCAAGGTTTGCTCTTGTGCTCCCACAAGAGAACCAACCTCTTGCACTGCCTGAGGTTTCCCAGGAGCTCATCCCTTGAAAGTGGCAATGCCGTGGCTTTGAATCTTGAATCTTTATCATTTCGTTAAATTTCTGGGAGCAGCCCTGACCTCCCCTGGCTGTGTGTACCTGTGCCTCAGATTCATTGGTGTGCGGTTTATCTCTCATGGATCATGGACATCTTAACCCCCGAAATTCCTCATTTTCCAGCATGGGCCTGCTCCCTCTGTGCTCCCCAGGGTGCAATCCCCCACCAGGTAATCGCAACCTGCATTTTTTGTTTCCAGACAGTGACCTTGCATCCAGCTGGATTTGTGCTGCACTTTGTCTGATTACGTGTGCCGAGCCCAGACAGGCAGATTGATTGTCAACTATTTACTTCAGCCATTCACTGTTCATTATTCACAGTGTGAGATTCATCCCATAAATGAGGGAACTGGCTGGAATTGCTGGTTATTGGTTTTATTCCATGGTCATGTTCTGAGGCTTTTATAAACAGGAGGAGGAAAATTACAGGTGTATCACAATAGCCACACAAACATATCCTGCATCAATTTATTTTAGTGTAGACATGCTTTCTAGAGCTGATCCAAAAATCAAACTGGAAAAAGCCCGGTGATCCCCCTTTCTCTTTTTTCCCCTTTTTCATAGTTGATGATAATTTTCTTACAGCAAACAAATATCTGCACGTGAGAAATCTCTAACCACACTGGTGTGCACTTGCATATTTTGAAGATTTTTATGTTTATGAATAAAAAACTTTTTAGCGAAAAGCAGATCCGGAGTGCTCTGATCCCACTTGGAGTGTCACTGCCCCTTCCCTTCCATCTGCCAGCACAGAGGTAACAACTGAGCCCTGTCGAGTCTTCCAGCTCCTTCTGCCTCTGTCACCTCCATCAGCTTCTCATTTCTTGGCTTCATCTGACAACACAGAGAAGTTCCAAGAACTTTCCCATTCAAAAATAACATACCTCAGGGGCTGATTCGCATCCAAGAACAAATATGAGTAGGTGCCTTCATCCATCAACTGACCAAGGGCAGAACGATTGGGCTCTTCAAGCAATTCCTAGGAGATGAGCAGGGAAGGGAGTGCTCAATCAGCAGCACTCATGAGCCCATTAAATGGCCATGCTGGTCTGTGCTGATTGGATCTGGGCACAAACATGAGGAACAGATATCCCCTCTCCCAAAGAACTATGGCCAAATTGACTTAATATTCACTCAGCAAAACTCCTTCCAAAAAGCCCTTTTCTTCCCAGAGAAGCCACTTTTCAAAGTGATGTGTCTGAGCTGTTCAGCTTCAATCCCCAGCACACTTAGATGCCTTTGCAGTCATCAGCCACCACTGTTCTTCACTTAAATCATGCTGAGCACAACCCAGAAACGCCAGACCAATGGATTGTAAAGCTGGATTTGCACATCTGTAGTGCAGAACCCCGGTGGGACTGGAATTTATAGGCATAATGAGAACATCCAATTAGCAATGTTAACACTAACGTATTTGGGAAAGGACATTACTAAACCTCCTGCCACAGGGCTGAGCCAGTTTGTGACTGCTGGAGACTGACAGGGGAGGAGGAGTCCTAGAGATGATCTGCAGGACTGCTCTGCCAGCACAGGAGCTGCTCTGCCATTCGGCGGACACTGCTGCAGGCAGCCTGGGGCCAGGCCATCCCCCAGGGACACTCTCAGCCTTAGGTGACAGGAGTGTCTGCCAGGATGTGGAGCTGGTATTGCTGTCTTCAATTCATATTTTTCTCATTTTCACCATTTAATGTTCATTAAGGTTTTTCCTAACAAAGCTTCAATAAAAGTTTGTAAAGTACACCAATAAAATGCACTTTTATAAAGGCCCTGTCCAAAACCTGGGGAATCCTCCTGCAGCTCTTCCTCTCAGAAGCCAACACCTCTGCTTGGGATTTGCAGCAGCTGCGGGAGAACCCTCTGGTTGCGCTGAAGGTCTCGTAGGAGGCAGGGAGTGCTCCTGCCAGCACCTTCATCTTCCCTCTGCTCTTCCCTGTGCCTCAGTGCTCTGCTGGAGCTACTCAGGATATTCTCAGGTTTACTCTTCCCTCCTGCCTCAGTGCCAGGCAAAAACTGCATCAGCTGGACACAGCATAATTCTCCCAAAAGCCATGAATTTCCTGTCTTGAGGACCAACAAGGATCATTCTCCTCAGACACCCTGGCACTGGGTAGCCCACTGGAAAGGGCACAAGACCAGCTGAAGGACAGTGATGCCACCCCCAGCCAGTTCAGCTGGTGCTGCCCAGCCCTGGGTGTCAGCAGGAGAGAGCAGCAGGTCACTCTTATCTCACATGAAGGATATTTGAGGCCAGGCTGGAGGCCAGGTGCCCTGAGGCAGTTGATCTCTGCACACTGAGCCTGGCCCTGTTCTTACCCGTGGACAACGCTGGCCAAGCCCTGGGTGGCCAAGGAGGAGATTTCCTTGTCCCTGTATCACAGCACATTGCTTGGGACCACACCAGAGCTGGTGTCCTGCAGGACATCTGACAGCGTTGCCTGGAGGACAAGTGTTTCCCAGTACTTGTCCTGTGAGGGGACAGCTCTGTGCCCTGGCATGGAAACCCACAGCTGGGTGTCTTGGGGCTCTGGTGACAACAATGTCCACCATCAAAATCACTCAACTGCCCTCACCTCGTGCTCTTTTTGTATCACAGAATCATTAAGGTTGGAAAAGACCTCCAAGGTCATCAAGTCCAGCCTCTGAAGTCTAGCCCATGTCCCTGATCTTTCCACGTCCCCAGAGGCAGACGGAGGGCATTCTTTAGGCATGCCTGACACTGGCGTCAGAGAAAGGCTGGTTCTGTGTCGTGTTCTCTGCAGCAGAGCAAACAGCAGCCGTGCTTAGCAAATAGATTAACACCTTTGTTTACTCATGAGACATTTATGATGAATTTCAGTTGTGTTTTAAAAAATACAGACAAACAGTAAACTGAGCATGAATAATGATTTAGATGAAGTGTTGGAAGAGTCTCCTTCTACAAATGCACAGATTTCAAATCACCAGGAAGGAGCAGGAGGTGTTTTTATGTGCTGATTCAGCACAAACTCCAGGAGCCCCACGAGGCTGCCTGCATGTTGAGAGGAGTGACTACTGGAAATGGCTCTGGTGATCCCGGTGAACTCTGTGTTCTCCTGGCACCACTGAGCACGATGACAGGTGACAGAAAGGTCTGCCCATGGCTGTGTTGGTGTGGTTGTTAATACATGGATGGATGTCAGCACTCACTTTCCCCAGCAGCCCGGGGGGGTTGCAGCTCCAGGAGTTTAACAAGTGTTTGAAGCACTTGTCCAAACAAGCAGAGGAGTCCTGCCTGCCCCCCGTGGTGCCTTGAAGTGTGAGTGACAACCAGGACAGTGAAGGATGGGCTTACAGGGAAACAACCGTCTTCCCTGAGGGTTTTGGATCATGATAAATGTACTGTAAAATCCAATCCCTCATGCCCTGGGACTCGCCATACGGACACTTTTGGGATCAGAACTGAAAGTTCAGGGGGAGAAACCACTTCAGACTGAAAGGAAGAAATTTGTGGATGAAAAAAGTATTTTATGTAACCAGTCCTTAAACACACAAAACAAAATTCCCTCCAGAGTCTTACTGAGCCATCAGTCACAGCACAGCACAGAGAGGGGCCATGCAGCCCTTCCAGCTCTGTCCTCTGCAGCTGTGGCTGAGGGGACTCCTCCAGCCAAAGGAACATGACTCCTGTTTCCAGAAGTGGGCCTAATCCATCCTGTCTTTGAAACAGTGGGACACCGAGCCTGGGAAAGACAAGTGGTTCTCAATATATTTGCATTTCTGTAGCAGCTCCCTCATACTGGAGGATCTGATTTATACATGTGTTCTTTCTCAACCAGCAGATGCTGCAATCAACATTCAAACATGCTCCTCCAAGGCTGGAGAATCCCCAGCACTCCTGTGATGCACTTTTGGATGGGACAATATTCAGATATTAAGAAACAGCTCCAGCTTCTCTGATCAGAAATGTCTAGGATCCCTGGTGGTCCTCAAGACAGGAAATTCATGGCTTTTGGGAGAATTACACTCTGTGTCTGGCTGATGCAGTTTTTGCCTGGCACTGAGGCAGGAGGGAAGAGTAAACCTGAGAATATCCTGAGTAGCTCCAGCAGAGCACTGAGGCACAGGGAAGAGCAGAGGGAAGATGAAGGTGCTGGCAGGAGCACTCCCTGCCTCCTACGAGACCTTCAGCGCAACCAGAGGGTTCTCCCGCAGCTGCTGCAAATCCCAAGCAGAGGTGTTGGCTTCTGAGAGGAAGAGCTGCAGGAGGATTCCCCAGGCTTTGGGCAGAGTTTTTATGAAAGTTGGTTTTATTTCGGGCAAATTATTAACTTCAGTCAAAACTTTGTTAGTAAAAACCGTAATGAACCTCAAATGCTAAAAATAATAAAAATGTTAATTGAAGACAGCAAAATGAGCTTTGCATTGGAACATAAACCCCAGCGAGGAGCTGTGTGCATTTATAGCTCTCAGCTCACACAAGTACATGGCTTTAAAGGCACTGAGGAGCCCTATGGCCACACTGCTCCCAGGAGTGCAGGTTCTGGGTTTCCAGCTCTTAGTCTGGGGTTTAAATGGGGACAGAAGTCAGTGCTTGCCTGTGCAAGCTTGAAGGGGAGAGGCTGCTGTGAGGCGGGGAGGGAAATGCCAGGGGCTGGAATCTGGGTACATTGAGTGCACCAGGGGTTACCAGCCTGGGAAGTCTCATTTAAAGTGTTGCAATCTCCATGGAGTGTGAAATGTCTCACTTTGGAAGGTATGAGCCATGAAACCCTGAGGTAGCTGAAAGCTGAGGGCACAGTTTGAAGACAGCTTTTTTTTTTTGTACTGTTCTGTTCCTTTTCCTATTTGTCTGCATTAAAGATGTTTGGTTTCTTAACCCCTGTGGCATCATCAGCTTCAACAGGAGAAAGTCCTGAGGCCAGGAGGGAGGGAATAAATTTGGATGTGCCAGAGAGATTAGTAAGTGTGGGGTCATCTTCAACCTTGGGCTGCAGGTAACATTTTGGTGAGGAAAGGAAAGCTGACAAAGACAGCAAGGAACACAGGGAGAGACATGAAAGGGAGCTGAAAGATGTCAGAATAGCTAACGGACAGAAAGTGCTAATAGTTTATAAAAATAACAGCCTGGACCTCAATTTCTCCTCAGAGCTCTTATCTGGAACACAGAACACTGAAAGAAAAGGCAATAAGACTCAACTCAGGAGCCCTGAGTTTCCATCCACCCAATATCACAGCAGTCACAGGGCACTGGAGTCAGACTGGCCAAGGCAGTCACTTTGCAGTATGGCATGTGTTCCAGCTGGGAGAGCCCCTTCCAGCGCTGGGGTCTGGGCACCTGTGGAGCACTGGCAGCAGTAAGAACTTTGGCATGGGAACAAGATTCCATGAGCCTTGGGATATCTGCTCCCTGATGATGTCCAGGGAAGACTCTCAATCCCTTGGACATTTCTTATGGAGCACAAGACACCAGAGACCTTCTAACCAAACTTCCAGTGCAGCCTGTGACAGCAAGGACAAGAACTGGAGCAATTCTGGAAGGTTTTTTGCTGTTCATTGTCACATTATTGTCCTGCTGGAGTTTGCTTCCTTTGCTGCAGCAGCAGAACTTGCCTCTTGTGAGAGCTTTTCACTCATGTGGGCTTCAATTTACCCCAGAATCACAGAGTCACAGAATGGTCTGGGTTTAAAGCCCATCTCATTCCACCCATGGCCATGGGCAGGGACACCTCCCACTGTCCCAGGCTGCTCCAAGCCCCAAT
>NW_008246061.1:3103220-3108862 GCF_000691975.1 Corvus brachyrhynchos
GTGGGTGGAGGGGCCCGTAAACCCCCCCCCAGCCCCCCCCCTGCCATGGCAGGGACACCTCCCACGGCCCCGGGCGGCTCCAAGCCCCAATGTCCAACCTGGCCCTGGCCCCTCCCAGGGATCCAGGGGCAGCCCCAGCTGCTCTGGGCACCCTGTGCCAGGGCCTCCCCACCCTCCCAGGGAACAATTCCTTCCCAATCTCCCATCCAGCCCTGTCCTCTGGCACTGGGAAGCCATTCCCTGTGTCCTGTCCCTCCATGCCTTGTCCCCAGTCCCTCTCCAGCTCTCCTGGAGCCCCTCTAGGCCCTGGAAGGGGCTCTGAGCTCTCCCCAGAGCCTTCTCTTCACCAGGCGAACACCCCCATCTCTCCCAGCCTGGCTCCATAGACCCGGATTGAGAGAAGCGGTGGTCAAGTACCTCAAGATTATGGTCAAGTACCTCTGCAGGCTCCTGGGAAGCAAGAGCTTGACAAGTTCCTGCCTAGGTTCCAAGGCAGATGCTGAGCTCTGAAGGCAGATGCACACACAAAGCAGTGTCTGTACTGCTGTGCATCACCCAGGAGTGTCATTCCAAAGGGCTCCATCCAACCCTGCCAGCTGTCCAGGTGAAGGCATTCCCTAATGTGATCCCAGAGCAGGGAACAGGAGGCATTCCAGAAAAAGGACAGGTTGGTTTGAAAACCCAGCAGTAGTTTTGGTTAGAATTATTTATGGGACAGTGAAAGAACAGATACAAATATTATTCCAGACAAACTCCTAAATATATTGTTTCCATTGTCAAAGTAACGGCCCATTTTTCAAGAGGATGTGTTTAATGTTTAGGAAGGAAGGATGTTGGCTGCAAAGCATTTTCAGTCAAAGACAGAAAGATCTGTCCCTAGTGAGGACAAACACTCGTGTCACTCCTCTTGAACATCTTCATCAACTTGCCAGACAATGTTCAGTGCACTTGTAAAGTCCCAGAAACCCTGTGAACAGAGAGACTCTTTGTCATTGTTCCCATGAGCTGGAATAATTCCAGTTTGGGAAGATGGTCCTCAGCCAGAGCTCAGCAAAACATGCTTGTCTGGACTTCTCTCTGAATTTCTCCTCCTTGCAAACCTTCCCCTGAGGAAAAATCGATTTCTGCCTTAGTTGTCAGCCACTCCTATCAACGAGGTGCTTTTAGCCCAGCCTCAGAGAAGCTGTTGCCAAGCGCTCCAACATCCCAGGCCCTTTGTCTCAGAAACAAAGGGAAATGCAGTTATGCTGACATGTTTTCACTAATATTGTCTGCACTGATTATTTGCAGCTTTTAACCTTTTCTTCTCTCCTTGTCTTATTTTCCCATCCAATAACTCTTCAAGGTCCTCCTCATTGTTGCTGTTCTCTAAGAGACGCCGTGATCCAGGCCACCTTTCCCCAGCAATTGTAGTTCTGCAGTCCCTGTTGGCTCATCTCCACAAACACAAAGGAACAGGGATGGAGCCCAAGTAACACAGAGAGAGTGAACACAGCACCCAGCCCCAGCTCTTCCCAGGCACAGCTGAGCACAGCTGGCAGCCTCATGGTCCATCCTGGTCCATCATGGTCCATCATGGTCCATCCTGGTCCATCATGGTCCATCATGGTCCAGCAGCCTCACATTCCAGGTGGGAGCAACACTCCAGACAGACTCCCAGGCTGAGAAGGGTCCCTGCCTGAGGGCAGTGTGATTCCAGAAGAGCATTTGGAGATTTGCACAAGGCATTTGGGGATGTTTAGAGGAGGTAAAAAAGGCAGGGAATGGAAGGCAGTGCATGAGAACTCAGTGCCCCACACAACCTTCTGTGTGCAGCGTTCTGAGCAACAGGAGCAGGGGGGTGGAACTCAGGAGCTCCTATTTCTCAGTGTCGGGAACTAGGGAGACCTGGGATCCAGGGACAGCTACTGGGAGACTGTCTAAGCCCAGCTGCTGCGGGGATCCATACAGGATATATGCAAATATGTAAATTCTCCACTGTCTCATGCTGGTCAGACTCACTTGGGACCTGGGAACAAGGAGCTGCAGCTGCCCCACCTGTGTCGGGCCATTGGGCAGGGAAACCCCTCAGAAACCCAACCTCATTCCTGAATGCAAATTCCTTTTCTCGCTGGTCTTTGCTGTTTCTCCCAGCACAGAATGCAGGAACTCTGTATTTCTTTTCCAAATTCTCCCAGTTCGCATCTGCTGTCTGTCCCAGTGCTGGGGCCTTGGGGTCAATATTTTGGGGAGTTTAGTCCCCAAGTTTGTGCTGATGTCACTGAGCCTGTTTAGGTTGTGAGGTGGTGCTAACAGAGAAGAGTTATTCCAATGTACCACTTCCACATGGGAATAATCCAGTATATCCCAGCATTTTTCCTGCTGTACTGTGCTACAGAAGCTGCAGGACTCGACACACACAGTGGCTGGGAATGCTCCCAGAGATTTAGGTACAGCCTCCTGCACAGGGGGAACACCTGCTCAGCCCCATGCACCAGCCACACCATGTCATTTGTGTCACCTCCAGCCCAAAGAGCAGTTTCTGGTCCTCCAAGAACCTCCAAGAACCTGCCCCATCCTTTTTGCTCTACAGTCCTGCAAGTTATTTCAGGCCATGTTCCTGAGCTCAGGTCTCAGATAATAAAGATTCATTTTTTAGCTTATAAGTCAAAAATATCCACACATATGCACTTCACACCCTCTGCAGGCTAAAAGTCCATCAGTTATTTCCTTTACCTTCTCCCAAACCCATTCAGTCAGACACTTCCTCTGTGCACTTCTCCAGAATCTCCAAACCTGCGTTTTCAACAAATTACTCTGTAAAGTTGCTGTTATTTCTTTGTTCTCTGGACTTATTCCATTTCCCCTTTACAGGAAATTTGCAAGAACAGCAGCTGCCTCAGCTCACTGAAGCCGTCGGTAACTTCATCTGCCCCGCAGTCCGTCAAGGATCCGTTTCCCTCCCAGCATCATTCTCTTGCAATTAGTTGTGCAAACACTTCATATCTCCACTCCACAATCCTCCACCAACAGTTTTCTGATTTCATTGTTCCAAGGGGTCATTCTCAGCTGCATTTATGCAGACCATGAGTCTCAGCTGAGGGCTCCAATCTGCTCAATTTCAGTTTTCATATTCAGAGGATCTTTCCACCACTTCCATGGGACACTCTGCTCTCTCTTCTTTGCTGTGCTGTTTTCAGCCCAGCTTATGGTCAGCTAAGCTTGGCACAGCCCCAAGAGCATCCTTGGACTTGTACCAAGCACAGCTGAGCTTAACATAATACATACATCCCTCTCTTTCCTGACAACATGTGTCCCATTACACTGTGCTCAAATCCTTGCCTTTGGGATTTCCCCTGACCCCACACAGAACTTCCTCACCAAGCCTGAATTCAAGCAGTTGTACTGACCCTGCTGGGCTGGAACTGAGATTTTCTGTCATCCCAAACCCATTGCCCCTCCAGAGGAGGGATCAGCAGTTTTCAAGGCCTCCTCCCTGAGGGGAGATCTCCAGATGGTGATATTTTTGTCCAGGTACCAGAGGAAACTCTGAAGATGCAGTTCTGGTTGTTTTTTTCTTAAAATATATCTTCTTCTCTGAAAGTACTGAAAAGCATTCTGCTGTGTTAATCCTTGGCATTGGAGACGGGGTAGTAACAGATGGACACAAAGTGGACGGGACTTGAAATCCTGTCAGAGAACATCCTTGTCCTTGTGCCAGGTCTCAGCAATGTCCTGCTGAATCAAAGCCATTCACTTGCTGTAAGCAAGCTTTTATGCATCCTCAGCTATGCAAATAGTTTATCTACCCTTTTTGTCCTCAGACTTGATGAATTCATCTACTGAATATAAGCATCTAGAACTGAGCCACAGCCTTCCTTTGTAGTCGGTAGAGAGAAAGAAATGTGTTTCTCATTCTAAAAGAGACTTTTAATATCAAGTGAAACATGCCCTGCCAGAGCCAGCTCATTTGCAGGCATTAAGAGTCTAAAGCTAAGTGAGATAAGCCCAGTATGACATCTCTCACCCTCAGCTATGCCCAGGTGGAAGATGCCAGAGCGGACACCCCACCTCTGCCCCATGCCCTGCCACGGTCCCTGGTGTAGAAGGTGTGTGTGTTTAGGGATTATTTCCATACTCTGCTCCCTGATTTTGGTAGAGGAGAGCCTGCAACAGAGTTGGGATTCAACCTGGTATGGTTACTCAGCCCTTTCTACACTTGGGTGTGGCCTACAGCCTCTTCCATCACCTCCCAGCCCTCAGCCTCAGCCATGTACCTTGTATTTTACTACATTGGCTGCTGTGATGGCCCAGGGTGACCTGGACTAGAGATAATTGCAGCTCCTTAATCAAAGTTCTCCTTGTCCCCTGATGTCAAGGTGGGAGGTACCATCCTCACCCTCATAGCCACCACTCACCTGGACTGGAGAAGCTCTTTCAGCTGTGTCTGAAGGGTTCCAGCACAGCACTGGAGTGGCAGCTGCCACCCCAGCCCTGGTGTCACACACAGCACATGGAGAGGGCTCCGTGCTGCTGACAGCACAACCCCAGGCAGCAATGACAGAAAATAGTGCTGATGTCTGCTCTGCTCTTCTGCCCTTACTGTAAAACATCTCATTGCCTGAGCAGAGCTTGGAAAGAGCTCCAAGTCCTGCTTTAACAAAGTATTCCCCTAATCAAAAGCTTCTGACCTTTGATCAAGGTCACCAGGAAACGAAAAAGCCAGGAGGCCCCATAGAACAAAGCCAGTATCCCAGATCTGACAAGCCAGAGACACAAGGACCACCTTGTTCTACAGCCTCCCTGACTCTCTCTGTACCTTCACTGTGTGACAGTCACATGCAAAAGTGTCTGTAGAACCTTCCAGGTTTCATTCAATGGGCATTTGCACCACCACGCCCCAGATCTCAGGACAGAGAGCTGAGTTTGAAGGTGTTTGATCCAAGGCTTCCCCCCTGGCAGTACGTACCTGGCTGAAGGGGTTCAGGAGAGACAAGGCCTCCCTCAGGCACACTCTCACTCCTCACACAGAATCTGCCATCCCCAGTGTTGGGGAAGATGAAACAGGAAAGCCTTATAAATATGATTGCCTGACAAAAGATTTTGGGAATATGAAAAATATAAGCGACATCGAAATGAAAGCTGCTTTTGAAATACCAGGTCTTAGTTACTGAACAACTGGAAAACAATGGTATGGCCAACTGAAGGTAATCCCTTCTTGACTGAACAATACCCTCTGCTTGCAGGCAGGTCCAAGGGTCAGAGCAGACCCTACTAGCTCAGCAGAAGGGGTCCAAAGAGTAGTTTTTAGAAGTTAAGATGTAACACTCTATGGTAATATAAGAACTCTTATAGGCTGTATGTAAATGCTATAGGATTTGTATCTTGTATTAGATTGGTTAGTGACAATTAGAATATTCAGTACAGAAGATGATTTATTGTATTGTAACCAGGACTTCACCACTCCACTCTACTTACTCCCTTACCCACTTACTCTCTTACTTACCTCCTCTTCGCTTACTCCACCCTTACTCTTACACTTACACTCTTGCTCTCTTGGGCCTGCTCCGAGCTGCGGCTGGCAGCTCTAAGCAGTGCCCCTGTACCCACACCCTCTGCAATAAACCGCATGTTCCAAGATCTGACTTCAGAGATCTCTCGTC
>NW_008246061.1:3111070-3111634 GCF_000691975.1 Corvus brachyrhynchos
TCATCTCCTGCCGACGGGGCAGCCCTGCCGCCGCCGCCCGCCTCCGTGGCCCCAGACCGGGCCCTGCCGTATCCACCGCAGCCTCCCGCTTCTCAGCTGCTGAATAGTGCGGTCCCACCGCCACCAGCATCCATGATCGTCCCATCGCCCCCTCCCTCGACCGCGGCCGCAGCCCCAGCCCCTGTTTCTGCAGTCCTGACATCTCCCGCTCTGCCCAAACCATCTGCCACACGGACTGCTGCCATCACAGCCTGCCGCGTTGACCTGATGACGCAACCTGCGCATGCGCAACTGCTGCAACCCACGCATGTGCAATTGCTGCAACCCACGCATGCGCAATTGCTGCAACTCCCTGACCAGCAATATCACTCCGCTCACACTCCTCCAACCACAGCACCGCTCCCGGGACCAGCAGCACATCTTCCCGCGGCTCCGTCACCTGCCTCCCTGCCTCCACCGCCGTATCCCAGAGCCAACTCAAGCAGCACCGAATCACGCCCGCACTCCCTCGAACACCCAGCCGCGCTATCGCCCTCTGCGCTCCTGACACCGAATGTGACTCCT
>NW_008246061.1:3113532-3129987 GCF_000691975.1 Corvus brachyrhynchos
CTCTCTCTCTCTCCTTACTTACTCGCTTACTCTCTTGCTCTCTTGGGCCTGCTCCGAGCTGAGTCTGGCAGCTCTGAGCAGTGCCCCTATACCCATGCCCTTTGCAATAAACCGCATGTTCCAAGATCTGACTTCAGAGATCTCTTGTGTCCGTCCGTCCCGACCGTCCAACCCACCCAGGCACCCACACCCAGGAGCAGCTACAACGCAAGGGACCACCTCAACTGGAGCAGCAAGGCCCTGTGCAAACCACATTGGAATAGACAAGCCAACATGGATTGTGTTTCCCCAGGGGCAGGGCTCCTCCAGCCCCGCTCCAGAGATGCAGCCGTGGTTCCTGGCACACCATGCACTGACAGCAGTGACAGCAGTGAGGACTGGGAGGTGCTTATCAAAGAGCTCTGGGCTGCAGGTGCCACTCTCAGGTGACTCAGGTGACTCAAGTGACCTGCTCAAATATGTTAAGGTGGATCCACCCTGACAGTCTTTGATGATGTCCTGGCTGAAGGGTGAGGAGAGACAGAGAACCGACATGGAGAAGACATGGACACAACACTTCTTCTTGGGAGCATTGCACAGCAAAGTTGCCCAGTGCAGGCTCCTGCAGGTGGGAGGAATCTGCAACCTCTGCTCAGGAGGCAGAGCTGGATCTCAGGAACAGGATAACCCAGTTGCCCAGGAGTGTCAGACATCAACTCAGTGTTTGAGTTGGGATAACCAAACCCACTGCTGGCTTGTGTACTTGGCTCCTGTCCTAGGCCTCGCTGCTTAAAACAATTGTTAATAGTCCACATGGCTCCGTGCCAAGCAGATGCACTCAGTTAATCTGCTCGCTTTGCTCATTTGGTTGTTGAAGTTCTGGGTGCCTGAGATCTCCTCCACGTCCCTCCACCCACATTGCTCAGTTCAGGGCTCTTTGCCAGAAGTGGGCTGGTACTCTTTCCCCTTCCAAGGACACTGGCTTTAAGGACAGGTATCAGGGTGACCAGATGTGCTGAAGATGCCTGTGGGTGCTGTGATAACACCATTACAAATGAGCTTCTGCTTGTATTGCCTTTGCTTGAGTTTTTGTGTGGTACTTGGTGAACGTGAGGGGTACCAATGCCCTGTGAGGTTGAGCAAAGGCTGCATCCCACTGCCTGTGGGATGTGTGCTGGGGGCTCCAGGTTTTCTAGGCAGGTGCACTCTGATTGCAGGTCAGCTTCTAGAGGGGCTGCAAGCATTGGAAGGTGAAGAGGCCCAAGGATCCCTGTTTCTTACTGTGCCAGGTGCTCCAGGGATGATCCAGAGATCTCCCAATGCTGAGGATCAGGGACTGCCCAGCAGTTTGGCCTGATGAGCACTGGCACAAGCACCCTGCAGGCTGAACAGCCAGCCCTGCTGAGGCAAAAGGACAGGCTGTGCTCAGGTCCACACCCCGTGCTTTCAAAAGGTTGATAAGAAAATTGCAAGTGTCCATAGGAAAGCTCAGGTCAATTTTGAAGTGCTGGGAAACTAAAACTAGAGCAGCTGAGTGCACTGAGCTGGCCAGGTAAAAGGTGAAGATACTTCTGAGAGCAAAGGGCTCTTGAGTTTGGAAGGCACACACACGTAGGACCCTGTGGGGTGACCCTGGAATCAGCCCAGGCCAGCTGAAGCATGACACAGTTTTTGCTGCAGATTAATTAGTTATCAGACCATCAGACCAGAGAGTGTTCAGCACTCTCTAGTGCTCAGTCTTCACAAAACCCTTCTAAAAGCTCTGTGACTGCCTACCTCAAGCCCAGATTGAACTCAAAATGAGAGGGCAGGAGAACCTGTGTGACAAAGGACTTCAAAGCAGGAGAGCACCAGGAGCAGCACCAGCACAGGGCCAACAGCCCCGTAAGCAGCACATCCTGCCCACACTGTGGCCCGGGGCAGGGGAAGGGCTGCAGTGTGTGGGAGAGAACAGAGCCAGACTGACCCCCTTTCGGAGCTGCAGAGGCACACAGGGTCCTCTGCCCATGGGAAGTAAAACAGAACTTCTGGGAGACCAGAACAGTACAAAAGCTGTTGCCACAACAGCCAGAGCCACTCTCATGTTCACATTCAGGCAGCCTGGGGGACACTGCAGGAGAAAAGGTGAAGCAGAAGAGCACTCAGGGGAAGCCCTCAGCAGACAGATGCATCCCAGAGCATTTCTCAGAGCTGGATTGCAGGGTGATGGGAAGAACATGTCTGTGTGTTGTTATTTTGTCCTTTATTTATTTATTTATTTTATTTCCAGAATGGATTTAATGACAACACTATCAAGTTACGTTTTTTCAGAAATGAAAATACCAGTCTGGTGGGAATAGGAAAGAGCAATAATGGCCCAAATGGATGTTGGGGTGAGTGTGAGTCCCTGTGGGCTGGCACCATGGGATCCACGCTCATAGCCAGCCAGGACAACACCAGCCCAGAACAGCCAAGAGCCCAGGAAATTCTGGAGAGCTGAACAGAAACAGCCCAGAAAGCACAGGGACATGTCCCCTGTTTTCATTCATTAGCTAGGCCTGAATCCATAACCAAACTTCCTACGAGTGTGTGTCCTGCAAGGGATCACGTGGAGCCACATTTGGGCTTTAGAGACACTGGGCCCAGGCAAAAGCACCTGCTCTGCACACCCAGCCAACACAGCTGCCAGGGTTTTCTGCATTTATGGAACCACAATCACAGCCACATTGTGGTCCTCGGTCTCCCTGGCTTTTAGTCCAAGAATGCCAACCCAGTTGTGCTTCCTGATAGGAGTAAACAGCTTTGCTGAAAAAACATTTCAGTGCTCCTTGATTTGGCTGGAATGTAATTTATGAAATGTCACCTTGAATGGAGACTTAATATTTCATATCAGGTCCAACAAATCCCTTCATTTTCCATCAAAATCAAGCCTGCCAGTGCTGGAGAGGACTCAAGGGTTACAGCAAACCCAAGGCTGAATATTAAGGTAACGGTGAGCTCTAATTGCAAAGAAGATAAACCCCTGACTGGTGCACTTTAGGAGGAGCATGGCCAGAGGGCTGAGGGAAGCTACCTTGGAAGTGTTCAAAAAACATGTGGATGTGGCACTTGGGGACATGGGTTAGTGGTGGCTTTGGCAGTGCTGAGGGAATGGTTGGAATCAGTGACCTCAGAGGACTTTTCCAGCCTTAAAGGTGCTGTGGTTCTATGATTCCATCATCCCCTCAGAACTCAGATCCTCTGTCCTAAAGGAGTTTAGAGAAACCTGAGAAGGTCCAGCTGTAGCTGCCATGGTGGTCAGAGGCACAAGTCATGGAGAGGGTTGAAGGAGCCATGCTTGTTTAACCAGGGGAAAAGGTGGATCCATGGAGATGTGAGAGGAACCTGCAGCTCCTGGAAGTCCTGAAGATCACAGCCAGAACAGACAGCACAACAAGGGGCAATGAGGAAATGGGGCAAAAGCCATGTGTTACAGCTTGAGAAGTTCAAATTCCACACAAGGAAACAAAATGTGTGCTTGGATGGAGGTGCAGCCTGGGAACAGGTCACAGAGAGGTGGGAGTGCTGCATCCTTGGAGCATTTCCATGTTTGGCTGTTGAAGAGTGCAGCTGGCTTGTCCTAGTGCTGGTGACAGTCCTGCCACAGCAGATGTTGGACCAGAGCCCTCCAGAGGTACCTCCCCACCAACATCTCCCACACTGCACCAGATTCCAGCTCTAGAACAGGACTTCATCTTTGAAGAACCAAATCCATGTCCTGAGTCAGTTTGATTCACTTTTTCTTCACAAGGAGTTATTTGGGACAACTCAGGACACTGAAGCTGCCTCCAAAGGAATGAATGATGCTGTTCTATAAACATCTCTTCTGTTTTCATGAAGTAGCCAGGCAGGAGTGTGCCAAAAACATCACCAGGGTCTCAAAGCAGGAGCTGGATGGCTTCTAAAGATGAGAATAAAATTTGAATTGGTTCGCTGAGGGCTGAATTACCAACACTTAAATTGCTGCGAGTCAGAAATTAAGGTGGTGACCTCCACACTGGGCTTACCCAGGCGAGCTAAAAGCAACTTTGTATTGTATCTTCAGCCACTGAAAACCAACACCTATTTCCTGTGTCTCTCGTTTGGCAGAGCAGCTGAAAGATTGCCAGCTATTAAAGATTCCTGGCCAAGCAGATTTTGGCTTCAAACTTGGCCCAGGAAAAATAACTTCTTCTGTCCAAGGACACAAAGCAGCCAGATGATTTCAGAGCATTCCTATGCCAAGCCTGACCTGAGTCCAAGTCAGGAGAACCCAGCTGAAGACTCCAGGAAGTCCCTTTTTAAGGTAGAAATGGGTTTGAGTATTTATGCTCCTATTTTAAAGGTCTTGTACCTCTGGCTCCACATCTGACCTGAGCAGCTCAGCTAAGACACCTCAGCTTTTAACAGGTATTGGGGCACACCAGGACAGCAGGTACCCAGCAGGTCCCCAGCTCTCCTGGAACTCTCTCCTACTCTTCTATTAAGCTGCATTTTGGCATGAAACAAAATTTCTAATGGTTCCTCACTATCCACGTTTCTTTGAAGCTGGCACAAAACGTCTCCAGCCCTTCTCTTGGATCTCACAATCTTAACCGACCTTCACACACACCTTTAGCATGTTTTCAGTTATCACTTCAGGGATGCCAACCCTGGTGCCTTCCAAAGAAGTTTTGTCATGGTCTGACATGACATGTCAAACACATAATATAAAAATAAAATTGTGCTGTACGAATACACTGAATCCAGGAAGCTGCTGCTCTGCTCATCCCCCATTCAGGTGAGATCAACCGGTGTTTCCTGTGAGCCTGCAGACCTCTGATCTCTGCGTGACTGACACAGACACGAGGCCACAGGACCCTCAGTGCTGCTTCACTGCCATCAGAGCCATCGTGTCCTGCCAGCTTGGCATTCCTCACCTAACAGCACCTACCACCAGTGTCTGTACCAGCCTGAAACACAGCCAAAAAATGATGTGGGAAGAGCGAATACTGCCATAGGAGTTAATTACCCTGGCAGGAAATCCATTCCCAGATGGCCACTGACAAGAGGTGAGATTATCAAAACAAAAGGGATGGAAGAGAGTGCAGATCAGAGAGGAGCCCACGGTGCAGTTCGGATTTTGCCTGCTCCCTTCCCAAATTACCACCCCCCCTCACAGGAAAGCTCGAACAGACCCCCCACACACACACCCAGGGTCTCCTCGGGGGTGTCCTACAGCAGTGGCATCTCCCCACATCTCTGTCCCTTGTTCGCAGTGCAAAACATCTTCCTTTAAGAGCAAACGATTCTGATGCAGAGGAAAGGAACAAGAATAAAAGCCCTCACGGCTGTTTGCGAGCTCTTCAGGCCTTAGGAATGAAGCGAATGGGAGTGAGGACACGTGAGTGCGGAGCATGGAGAGCGGCAGCACAATCACTCCGGCATAGAAACAGCACTCCCAGCACACGCCAGGCTGGCGAGGAGCACAAAGGGCACAGGGAAAAAGCTCCAGAAATACCTTCAAAGCTGGAGATGACAAAGGAAAGCCTGGCCCGGCGGGACCGTGACAGCAGGTGACAGATGACACAGATGAGGCTGAAGCATTCAGCGCATCCTTCAACGCTCAGAATAAAGAAATAATTGCAACAAGCTGTGTAAGGAAACGAGGAAACGTTGTACAGAGAGATGAGACAGGCCAGGTGTGAGAAGGGATGAGTTAGAGATGGCTGAACCAAAACAAGGTACTCAGACATCCCCAGAGTAGTCACGGATTCAGCTGAAGTTGCTTCTGAACTGTTTGCATCGCTTTGAGGGAGGCATAAGAACATGGGAGGGTGAGAAGGAGCTGAGGCAGGGGTATAATGTCTGTTTTTCAGAAGAGGAATTCGGAAGGAAGGAAGGAATTCGGAAGGAAGGAAGGAATTCGGAAGGAAGGAATTTGGAAGGAAGGAAGGAAGCAAGGAAGGAGGGAAGCAAGGAAGGAAGGAGTGGAAATTACAGTAATCTCTAAATTACAGCTTGAACCCAGAGCGTGGAGGCTTTTCAGGAAAACAATATCAAGAAATTAGTTTACGGCCACCAAAGAGGTAAAGTAATAAAAATGCCAGGTGTGGATTTCTGAGGAAGAAATCATCTAAGGCTAGGCTTATTCCTTTGCTGTGGCAGCTGACATACTGAGAGGGGAGAAATACTAAATGCAACACCTACTTTGGAAAGGATTTGTGATTTTTCTTGTAATGTATTGGGGTTTGACACAGGTGGACAGCTGAGAGCCCAGAACATTTCCACAGCTGAAACCCTGGTGGGTACAGAGAATCATGAGCCTTTCCCACTCAAAGTGTCTTTTATTTGGAAATTTTCACTCCTTTCCCAGGAATGGCTCTAGGTCTGACAGCTCAACCCTTCCCTCTCACTTGAGAGCAACGTGATAATTCGGTCTTCACCTAGCATTCACTCACTCCCCCAAAGTGGATTTTCAGCTCTGGATTTATCCCAAGTTGTCTCTTTCCAGTACTCTATTTAAAAACATATCATCCACACGTTACATTTTTAGGCCACCTCAGATGTCCTTGCTGCTGTTTCATGGTCAGGTGCTCCTTCTCCCGGAGCTAACAGGGAGCTATTAAAAGCCAGGATGACTCTTGCTGAGGGAACAGGAGCTGCTGACTCACCTCTTCTTTGCAAACACCCCCAGCTTGCAGGGCCAGGGTGAAGCCCTGCTCAAGCCTTCTCTGCTGGCTGCTCAAGCTCCCTGCGATCCAGCCCTGAAGGGGACCGGAAATCCTTTCCCTCCCCAGCTCTTTCCTTGGTTTGCTTTCCTTTGGCACCATGTGTTGCTGAGAAATTTCTCAGAGGCAGATTTATTTTATCATTTATTTTGCTCTATTTTACAAATCAGGTAAAGATTTGCTCTGGCTGAAAGGCTCGATTTCCCTGTGCTGGACACGTGGAATGAAACAGTCTGGATGCAACCTGATGTTCCACAGCAGGAGGGGCAGGTGGGTGACAATCAGGATTTAAGGGCTCTCTCTGTCTCCATCACACCTCTTACAGCCTCTCCTGGCACATACAGGGGTAAAACCTCAAAGCTGCTGGCCCTTCAGGAGGCCTGAAGCTGAATCTGCCCAGGAAGAAGCAGTTCAGCAGAGCTGTGCTTGTCCCATGCCCTGAGCTCTGGCTCAAATTCATTGGCTTTGATCCACTGGTTCAGCTCCAGAGGCTCTTCTGAGACTGTGACAGAGGTTCATCCCTCCCTAGTCACCTTCTCTTCCCAGAGGTATAATTCCTGACCCTTCCCTGGTGTCATGATTTAACCCCAGCCAGCCACCGAGCCCCAGGAACCCATCAGTACCACGGGGCAGAAAACTGGAAGGGTAAAAGTTAGAAAACTCTTGGCTTGAGGTAAAGACATTTTAATAGGGAAAGCCAAAGCCATACAAGGAACACAAAGCAAGACAAGGAATAAATTCCCTGCTTCCCACAGGCGGGCAGGTGCTCAGGCACTTCTGGGAAAGCAGGATTTCATTGTGTGCAATGGTTACTTGGAAAGACAAATGCTCTGAATGTCCTCACCTTCCTGCTTCTTCCTCATACTCTAATACTGAGCATGGTGCCACATGGTCTGGAACATCCCTGTGGTCAATCGGGGTCACCTCTCCCGGCTGTGTCCCTTCCCAACCTCCCATAGGTGTAGCCCTGCTCAAGCCTTCTCTGCTGGCTGCTCCCTTCCAGCATGGCTGGAAAAGCAGAAGAGGCCTTGGCTCTGGGTAAGCTCAGCAATAACAAAAACATGTTTGTACGATCAACCCTGTGTTCAGCACAAACCCAAAACACAGCCCCATTCCAGCCACTGGGAAGAAAATCAACTGCACTGCAGCCCAAACCAGAACACCTGGTTTCGGGAGGATAAACAAGATCCCATGAGAGTGACTGTCCTGCTCTGCTCTGCAATACAGGAAAGACATGAAGCCATTAGGGAATGTCCAAAGGAGGGACATGAGAATGACCAAGGGCCTTGAGGGGAACCATATGAGGAGCAGCTGAGGGCACCTGGATTGTCCGGCTGGAGAAGACTGAGGTCAGACCTCACCAGAGGCTGCAAATTCCTTGTGAGGGGAAGAGGAGGGACAGCTCCGATCTCTGCTCCCTGGGCCAGGGACAGCAGCCAGGGAATGGCTGGAGCTGGGCCAGGGCAGGCTCAGGCTGGAGAGCAGGGAAAGGTTCTTCCCCCAGAGGCTGCTGGGCACTGCCCAGGCTCCCCAGGGAATGGGCACGGCCCCGAGGCTGCCAGAGCTCCAGGAGCGTTTGGACAGCGCTGCCAGGGATGCCCAGGCTGGGGTTGTTGGGGTGTCTGGGCAGGGCCAGGAGCTGGGCTGGATGATCCCTGTGGGTCCCTTTCAGCTCAGGATATTCTGTGATTCTGTAACTTCGGCCTCCAAACAGGTCCTGCCACACCTGCCTCGGAAGTAGGAGCCTCATCCAGGATAAGCTTATCCTGGGGCAGAGCAGTTCTTCCACATCAGGTACCTGATGGGTCCTTTTCTCATCAGTGGAGCCAGCTAAAGGATGAGTCTATCCACTGAGGTTACCTGAATTTAAAGATTTCATCCTAAAAGAGAATGTTAGGTTAAAAGAGACTCTTCCTTGTAGCTGACAAAACCTGAAGAGGGCTGGGCAGTGTAAGCAACCCTCTGATTGCCTCAGCAGCCTAGAGAGCTGAGGAGTAGCACTCCGAGGTGGCACAGAGCCTCAAATGATGTGTTGCAGTCCTCAGCATTTCCAACACTTCAGGCTCCTGGGAAATTTAGCTCCTGAGCCAGTCTGACATTTTTTGGAAATTTGGCCCTCTTTATGTGTATTATAGGTTACATTTAATCATGCTGAGCTGGTGAGTAATAGCTATAAAATACTCTGGCAATTTCATACAAATTTTTTTAACTGCTCAAAGGAAAAAAAGCAAAAAGGATACTAGAAAGATGAGTCAGGCCCTGAGAAAGAGGTTCCATGGACTCATTCTTTGGTTTGCAAATCATCTGTGAGTAGATTCTGATTTCTTTAACTGGGTCATTTCCTAAAAGGGTTTTTGACCGGTTTTCATGAGTCATTCAGAGCGCGTTGAAGAGTTCAGCTGGTTGCTCACTGCTGTCCACAATGGGATTCAGAATGTACATGTTATCATTTAAGTAATGGGGGTTTTGTTCCTTCTTTCCTCCCAAAGGGCTCAGTGATGGTTGGAAGAAAAACAGGGAAGAACAGAGGGATGAAGAGAGAGATGAACACAGGATGATTTTGGTGTAGGTGCTGAGAGTGGGAAATTTTAGCATTTGTCTCACAGCAGTAAGCTCTTTTCTCCTCAGAGGGAGAAGGGATCTGACACAGGAACTGAGCAAACTTGGCCAGCAAAGCATTTTGGGGGGCTAACTGAGGTGCCCTGTCTGGGATTATGAATTACGACCCAGAACACGTGCTGGGGGTCACCCTCACTGGGAAGGGGTGAGCTGGGGCATGGCCTGGATGTGCAACCTCTCCCAACTTGCAGCTTCTGAGATCCTTTCCACCTTGGGAAGTGCTGTCAGTTCTGCTCTCCTTCCAATAAACAGCAAGATTCCTGCAGGGGAATCACAGAATCTCAGAGTACTGAGTTGGAAGGGACCCACAAGGATCACTAAGTCCAACTCTTAAGTGGATGGCCCATCCATGACCTTGGCATTACCAGCAGCACTCTCTGACGAACTCAGTCAGAGGTTATCTGTACAGTAATTTCATATTGTAGTGATAACTTAGTTTTATTGAAACAGGTGCATGCTCCCAAAAGGGAAAGTTACAGAATGTCCTAGAGGTTAGAAAATGTGTTGACAACCTAGGAAACAATGGTACAAAAGTTGCATTGCTTATCCAGAACCACTGCTAGCAGCAGAGAATCATTCCCACAACAGAGAATATTTAAAAAATGGATAACCCTCTTCAGAGCTCTAATAGGGGGAAGCTGTTTTGGAAAGCACCAGAGGGAGTTGGGAGATTTGGTGTTTGGATACTGAGGAAAATTTACCCTTTGCAACAGGTCTTTGATGGTTTGCACCTTCAGCTCACAATGGACGGGTGTGACCTGGTCTGTGTAAGGATTTTTTAGGCAAAGAAGGGAGGATTTATTTCACACAGCTGAGAGGGCACCATGGGAATTGCCCAGCAGGGGTTAAATCCATGACAGGAGATGCCAAGAATGCACCTGTGTGCCTGCCCACACACCGTGTACATCAAGGGAGCTTTCCAAGCCGTTGTGGTTTGCTCTGGTGATGCCCACACTGTTCCCCACCTCTCCTGGGTGGCCTAGCTGCAGGATCTGCTCATGGCGATGAGGGTACGGGCTCTCAAAGCATTGGCTCTTCTCTGTCACCTGTGTCTTTCCTGGTGGCCAGAGGCTCTTGCTTCAGTGTTGGAGTCACAAACTTGGCAGATTTCATGGCCCTGTTCTGTATTTCAGTGATGGCAGCCTTGGGGACAGAATGTGGTGAACATAGTGGTGTTGGATTAGCAGTTGGGCCTTACAGGGCTTCTCCGACCTAAATGAGGCTTTGATTCTAATGAAGTGCTGCCCTGTTACAAGGACTCGGTAAGAGAGTGACCACTGCTGAGCACGTGCAATTTTCTGGGATTTTTCACTCCTGATTCCTTATGTGTGCAAAATGTTTCCCTGAGTGACACACACTTGTGTCATTTTTTTTCCCTGTACTTGCCCCAGGACTAGAGCTGAGATACACAGGAATTTCAAACACAGGAGTTTCAAACCGCCCTCAGCCCAAGCTTCCAGACAATTAACTCCCCGGAGATAATTACTTTTAGAATCAGCTCCAAGCTGAAAAGTTGAGTTCTCCTGCTGCTCAAACGATGATGTCTTTTGAAGCCACTTCTCTGTGATTTTTGTTTAATCCACACCTAAAACGTAACTTCTCCTCCTTTCCCTCTTGCCCCTGGTGAAGAGCAGGGGCTTTAAATCCTCCGCAGAGCAGAGCAGAGGGGTGACAACACAAAGAGTTTGTGTCTCATTTCCTGCTTTCTGAGACTGCAACCCTAGCACACACACATACGGTGTTTACACGGCCTCCTGCACACCAGGAGATGCTGACACTTGTTCATTAGCAGCCAAACCTTCACAAAAGCCATGTTAGGCTGTGCCAGCCCAGCGAGAGTGGGGACAGGAACTCCTGGTGAGGTGACTGAGCAGGAGATGTGGGGTGTGGAGGGGTGTGTGCTGGGGGGGACTGTGCTTCACACTCAGAAATTGCCACACCAGATTTCCCTCTTCTCCAAAGATGCAGGACAGAGCTGAGGGAACTGCACAGACCACGAGTGTCAGTGAAGGAACAGGAATTGTCTGACAGGATTAAATGCCAGGCTGTGGTGGAATGACACCAACAGGATGCAAAGATGCAGTCTGGCTTTGAGGCAGAGCATTGCGCTGGGAGCACCGGCGTGAGACAGGAGGGAAGGCTCTCTGAGCATCATCCACTGCAGCACCCCCAGGCAGAGTCAGGCAGGGCAGTGCTGCATTCACAGCCACTAATTAGGCTGAGAGAGGCTCAGTTTCCCCTGGATAAACCTGAGCTGATGAGATGCTTTGGCAGGATGGAAGCACCACAGCTCTGGAGTTGTTCAAAGCCAAGGGAGTTTTGAATTAAAGAGGAACATGGGTCACAGTAGGTGCTTTGTGTTGGAAATTCAGTGTCAGCCTGTCGTGCACAGCCGGTGTGACACCGGTGACCTGTGGGATCAGACCTCGTACTGCAGAGGACAGGGCTTTGCTGGAAGAGTAGAGGGGACTCTCAGGATTTGGGCTAGGAAGTGTTTCATGTTCACAGATAAATTTTGCTGGGTATTTTTTGTTACATCCATGCCAGAAGTCAAAGGCAGAGGAGCTGCAGGAGATGGCTACACGTGGGGTAGAGATGACTCAGAGCAGAACATCCCTTCTGTCTGTGAGCTCCCAGCTCTGCTTCCTTGTCAGTCCAGCTGCCACACTGGCACATCTGAGAAATGGAGGCCACAGAAACCATGTCTCCAAAACAAATGCAGAGAATCACATGGCACAGGCACTCTCTGGAGGCAGAGTGCTCCCACAAACCTGCTGGATTACCGGGTTTGCCAGGCCTTTATTTCCTCTCTGGGATATGCTTTGTGTCTGCTCTCATTCTTGAGAGTACCGAGCAGCCCGGGGCTGCCTCGCCCCTGGCCCCAGGGACATGGAACAGCACCCTCCCATCAGTACACTCCCGTGCCAGGCAGGTAACATCCACAGCCTGGGATGGAGTGGGTTTCTCCTCACCACACTCCTGTTATCTGGTCTTAGCACCTTTATCCCAAGGGTCCCGTTCACCAGCAGTGACAGCCATCACCTCCTGACAGGGAACCAGCACAGGTAACCCAGCAGTGGATCCATGGGCACCGAGTGCCACTCACTATTGAGTACCAACCTCACAGGGGGTGAATTGCAAGCTCTGTGCTCATCCCCTTACTTTGTAATCCAGTATGGAGCAGAAACGTAAGTGTGAGGCTTCTTTAGCAGATGTACAATTTTTGCATGAGCAATGGCTGTTTTGGGTCCATAGCTGTCAGAATCCAGGAATTTTCTAATTGCCTGGGATCACAGAGATGCACAAGGACCACGAGGCCAGCACACACACGAGAGGTTAAGTCTGCTCCAGCCATGTGTGGGCAGTAGCAAACTTCGTCAGTGCAGTGATTTGTGACCTCTGGCAGGACTGGGGCTGCTCACGTTTCTGCTGGAGTCAAACCCCTGGCTGATGTCATCCAGGGCAGAGGAGCCACCTCCCCAGGGTAACTCCACTGGCAGCAGCTCCCCGAGGCAGCCGTCCCATGCTTAGTATGCCGGCTGTATTTCCTGGAGGGCTCCGGGAGATGAGCTGCCTGTCACCATAATGCAGAGCCTGAGTGCTGACAGTGACCAGAGCTGGCGTTAATTCACTCCCCACCAGCTCCAGCTGTCTCCCACGCCTGCACTTGGTCTAACCAAGTAACCTCTGGTGGAATTTACAATCTTTCTGTTTCCTTGATTTATTAGTTGCAGCCTCTGGGTCTGATGATTAGATGGCCTGAGCTCAGCTCTATCCCTTTTTCACAGTCTACTGCAGGTTATTTGTTTATGACAAAGGCTGATAATAAAAAATACTCTGCCACACTTATTCCCAATCGCATCACCATGGCAACAATGATCAAAGTTTTTGAGTTTTTCCTCAAAAGAGTTTGCCGGGTTAGGTTGTTTATAGAGATCTCCGTGTGTGCCAGGTAGGAGGTTTCTAGTGATTTATCTGGCACATGCTTTGTCAGTTATCTATGTTTGTTTGTGCAGCTCAGCTGCTCTCTTCAGCATCTCTGCCCATTTCTCTTGGCCACTGTCCTTCCAGCTCTCTGTGTGGCTCCCTGGACAGGTCACCTCTTCTCTTGTCCCCCACCCCAGCCCCTGATGTCGGGTCACTGCTTCCCTCCCTGCCCCTCTGCCAGGGTACTGGGACACCCACCCACCTTTACCAGAGCCACCTCCTGTGGCAGTGCAGGCCTGTCCCCGGTGTCACAGACAAGCTCTGGGATGTGCCTGAGGCTGCCCAAACCCTGCATGGGGCTGGGCACTGCAGGCACTGCAGGGGTGGTGGGGAGGGCAGGGTGGGACAGGCGTGGGGAGCAGCAGAGGCTGATTTGGGGTTTGACCCACCTGAGGTACTGTCAGTATCTGCACAAGGTGAGATTCCTTCCCCTCTGTCCCCACTGTCCCCCGTGCAGGGCCTGGCGTGACAGCGAGGGACGCTGCACTGCAGGTGTGGTCTTGGGTGAGATGGGCTTCACCATCAGGCCCCATGGGCAGCAGGAGGTTCTCAGATCACACCAAGGGTTTCCAGCCAACAGGGTCCCAAAAATCAGGCATCACAGAGGGACCTGTGAGATGACTTTCCATGAAACTTGATGCTCCTTCAGCAACAGCTTCCTCTTGCTGTCTCACACTTTACCCTTGCGAGGAAACAGCCACAAGTGAGGGGCCTGGTCCCACTTGGAGATGTTCCTACCCCAGAGGCTGCTGGCCCTGCACCACTCCATTCAGTCTGCACCTGCTGGCTTCAGACACACACACCTGGCCCTCAGCATGCTGGACTTTGCATGATGCTGCCGAAATTTATCGAAGCCTGGTTCCCAGCCAACTTGTTAGCTGGCAGCCATGGTTTCCCTCCAGACAGTCCTTGTGCACAGAGAACTTCTTGCTTAGTCCCTTCCCGAAGGTCCCCTGCTCACCAGTGTCCTGCTGCCCTGTGGTGCCCAGGACCAGTCCCAGGCTCTGGAGAAAGTGCAGGAAGGTGCCTCAGCTGCAGGTGGGTTCCAGAAGCAGGTTCCAAAAGGGCCTAGGACGCCTGGCCACGCAACCTGTCCCTGGACAGGCAGAGGGATTGCCCTCCTCCTCCCAGTGTCCCTGCAGCTGAATGTCCCTGCAGCACAGAGGCACCAGCAATGTCTCTGCCCTTTTCCCACCTATTACAGGAGCTAGTCATGCTGCTGAAAAACTCTGCAGACCACTTCCCTTTCTCCCCCTTAGATGACACTGCTGTCACCATCAGGCTCATCCTGCACTGCTCCACCAGGAGGGTCTTCCCAAGCTGAAATCCCCTCTCATTTTCCTCACCCCATTCCCACCACATGCCCTTGTTCTCTCCTGCATGATCCCAGTCCTGCCAGTTAAACACAGTTGAGGTTCATTCTTCTGCACATCTAAGAGGGATTAGATTGAGCCAAGGAGCCATCCTGAGCCCTGGCTGTGTCCAGGGGCCATTGCCCTTCAGTAAGATCCACAGTCCACAGCAACTCTTCAGGCACAGTTTGTCTAGGCAGTAAGATTTTGGGAGTCTCACCTCTTGATTTGTTTCATTTCCTCTTTATTATCATCATTCACTTTACACCGGTGCTTTATCTTATGAATATTGATTCTTTTGCCTCACTGGTTAGCGATTGTTTATTCCACACTAACATTTTCTGTTCCTACATTTCTGCACACTCAAGTGATTTATAAAGGTAGTAAAACAAAGAGCGCTTGTTGCAGTGAACTCAAAAAGCTTTGCTGTGCTAAAGGGTCCTGGGAATAATAAATCAAATCTAACCTTGAGTCAGAGTGTCATCTCTGCTGCATTCACCCTCAGATGGAGTCATCCAGCACCACATCCAGAGCCACACCATCAACCAGACAGCTCTGTCTGCCCAAAGCTGGTGCAGGGAGATTCCCCTCTCTCTGTGTGCCATTCATCACCAGCAAAGGCAGAGGCTCCCCAGGGAATGGGCACAGCCCCGAGGCTGCCAGAGCTCCAGGAGCGTTTGGACAGCACTGCCAGGGATGCCCAGGGTGGGGTTGTTGGGGTGTCTGGGCAGGGCCAGGAGGTGGGCTGGATGGTCCCTGTGGGTCCCTCCCAGCTCAGGATATTCTGTGATTCTGTGATTCCATGAAAGCAGGGGGTGCCTGGACTCCTGGAGAATAGCCTCAGAAACTCCCCTCTCCACCTTCATCCCGTGTGAAAAGGTCCTGCCAGCTCTGACAGACATGTCACACACTTGTCACCCAGGGCCTGGAAACCAAAAGCTGCTGGAATAGTTGTGCACCATCAGCTGAAATCCTGTCCTGCTCATAACTGGAGCTGCTGCCCCGGAAGCAGCCCCTCCATGCACCCACAGCAGGCTCCCAAGGCTCTCTGCTCCCTGGGCAGCTCCACAAGCTGGTTTGGAGTGTGTGCTGCACTCACACACATTCCTCAGCCAGGGCCGTGCTGTGACTGCTGAGGAACAGGAAAACAAACGCAATTGCTGAAGACACAACCCTGACTGCCTGTCACTGCTACACTGCATCCTGTAAGGCCACCAGACCTTTGCTTACTGGCTCTGAGGTTCTCCCTGCTCAGAAACCTTAATTCTTCTGTCTTTTCCAGGTCAGTGGTGCTCTTTATGTCTGTTCATCCATCAGCTCTGGCAGTCTCTGTCAGCACAGAAGGGAACTGTTCTCTTCACCTGAAGGCTGTGTGCTGATGCGAGGAGCCCCAAGCAGGGCTCTCCTCAAAGAGCAGGGGCACATCCCAGTCCATTTCCAATGCAGCTGATTTCCTGGGTGTAAGCCGAGCCAGGGGAGGCCCCACTCTGGACCCCTGGTGCAAAGAGAGCCTGGAGGAAGGTGCCTCCTCACTGGGTCCAGCTGCTACCCTGTGGTGGTGCTGGGCCCCAGGAGGTCTCCCTGCAAAGGCTGCAGGAGGGGTGTCACAGTACCTGGTGGCCACAGGATACAGGAGGTCACACAGCCGCACCAGGAGTGTTCCTAAAGCCAAAGGATAGTGGAAGGGAGGAGGGGGAGCCCCAAGGCACAGCACCTCCTCCAGCTGATGCAGAACAAAGCACACCACAGCAGGCACAGCCACCTCCCAAGGAGATGACAGATGGGGCGACAACAGGCTTTCCACATTCCTG
>NW_008246061.1:3130220-3142091 GCF_000691975.1 Corvus brachyrhynchos
ATAACAGGGGTATAAAACAAAAGGCAAAAAATCTTCATGGCATCAGGTCCCAACTAACGTGAGCCTATATCATCAGCTCCTGCCGTGTCTCCTTTGCAAAGAAGCCAGCGAGTGCGCCCAGCCAGCGCCTATCCTGATGCCGAGGTCGCTTCTGCGACGCACAGAAGTAATGCAGCTGGACTCTCTCTGATCGAGGGCACGCCAGAGCTCGTGCAGCGAGCACAGAACTGCGTTACAGCAGGCAGAGACATCCCTTTATTTCCTTTACTGTTCCTTTGTCTGTGCAAGTGCTGACCTGAAGGACCAACCAGCCACCCTCTAGCCCCCAGGTACCTGTGTCTGGGTGTCAGTGTTGGAGGATTCAACACAGTGATCATGAGCCGAAAAGAGCAAACCTACCTAGAGATCAGTGCAGCTGTGCTGGACAGCACAGTGTGGTTCTCATCCCCAGATCTGCACTCACCCAGTCACACACAGGTAAAGCAGTGCTGACTGTATCAGTAAGGGCTGGCTGTCAAAGCTGCCATCCCAGCTGGGACAACCTGGTGTCTGTGATAAATTAAAGGTGATTCAGGCTGTGCTATCAAAACCTTTTCTCAGTGAAACAAACTTAGATTTTTGCAAGAAAAGTAACCAGAAGAAGGAAACCTACAGTTTCCTTGAAATGCTGTCACTGCAAAGAGAAAACTCAAGAAAATCACAAGTTGAGTGGTTTCTGAAAGTTTTCTGGTGATTTTTTATCTCGCGATCAGAGAACCAGGGAATTCCTACTGTGGACAAAATTTGTAATTTCAAATTTCATCTCATTTTCTCCATCTCCATCCAGCTGATCACAGAGGAAGCAGAGGATATTTGTCCCACTGGACTCTCCCAAGAGATAGCTGCCAACACAGCAATGGCTCTTTTAAAGAGGGACATCACTCCCAGTTTTCACAGCTGGGAATGACCCCTCTCCACTGTAGCGACAGCGACATGGTGCAAGTGCGAGTGCTCGTCCGTTTGTCTGAGGACCATCCAGGAGACTCATCCTCATTTCTCTTCCCTTGGTTGAGCAGGGTGATCCCAGTCTCCAGTCTGACATGGGAACAGCCCTGTGCCCACAGTTGCTGAGCACAGTCCTGTTCAGGGGACTGCCAGGCTGCAGAGGTCTTCCTCATTTCCTTCACAGCAGAAACATCCTGTAGGTGGTCCTCTGGATGAAGGAGGAGTAATGCCAGAGAGGACAAAAATCAGTGTTATAAATACAATTCATAAAGCTGTTGCATTTCCCTGGCCATATTGAACCACACCAGCACCTGAGGCAGTGTCCTTCCACACCAACCCCAGGTTCCATTCCTCATGTAAACACAGCCCAAGGGTTCTCTTTCTATTTGAAGCAAACCAATTTCAGAGTCTTTGGAGCTGCCATTAAACAAACTCACTGTTTTCTTTGCTAAGAAACCCACCAGAAGAGATGGAAGGGTTTGCCCAACCCTGTCTGTTCATGCCCCTCTCCCCTCACTGCAGACCCCAAAGGACCTGTAGTACCACACCAGGTGGAGGTGATGCTACCCTAGGACTGAGCAGCCACTGTAAATGATCAGTACCCTCAGCGTGGGCTGAGCGCGCACCCCCCTGCACCCACTGGGCCCATGCCGCCCCTGCACAGCCCATCTGCTGCTCCAGGTGAACAAGCCGGACTGGCTCTGGTGTGTCCCTGGCAGGCACACACTGACACCCCTGAAACAGGGGCCCTCAATGACTGTCACACCATCCCCCTGTGACAGTCATTCTAAGCACACCCCCTGTCCCACTAAATGCCCCATAGTCTCCTTGCTTACCTGAGCTCCCAGCGTGGAGCTCCTGGCAGCCTCACAAAGGATGCAAGCCCTGGAGGGAACGAGATGAATATTCATGGTCACTGTGCCTGGAAGAGGGGAGGCTCTCAGCACATCCACGGGTGAGCAAGACATTCATCAGAAAATTCACGTTCAGGGTCTTACTCCTCTTACAGCATTAAATATTTAACAACAGAAACTTTCAAGTGTCTTCACAGTGTAATTACAGTGCCAGGAGGATCAGCTCCAGTTGCTAAGCCCAGCTCACCGCCGAGATCAGCACTGCCAGCGGGAGAGCCTGGGTGGCCCCCACTCCCACCTGGGCAAAGGGAAAAAAGAAGCCAACGGTGTGAAAGTTGTAATATGGAGAGAGGCTGCAGGGACAGCACAAATGTCCAGGAAGATTAAAATGGAGGAAAAAATCCCTGTTGCACTAATATAACAAAATCCATGGTGATAGGAAGATGGGGAATCCGGAAAGAGGACATGTACTGTTTCTCAAGGGCAGAAGTTTGGGGAGGGATGCAGGCAGGTCAGGAGGGAAGAAGCTGGATCCAGAGAAGTGCAGGCAATGCCACAGTCCCACCCCTCCAGCTGGGCACATTCCTGCCTAGAGGGCAAGATGAGGAGAGGTAACTTCTTATGGCTTAAAATACCATCCACAGTTGAACACAAACACACACACACACACACACACACGGTGTGTTGCAAATTGTCTCTAACATTCCTCGAGGAAAGCTGAGATCCAGTAGCATATCCTCAGTCCATGCATCAAGAGAAAGCATTGACCATCATTCAAGGGAGATAAATTCTCAGGAAACATTGGTTACTCAACCCAGCAAGGACATAAGAGCAGTTATACCCTTGGATGCTAACAAAAAGGGAAGAAAGGGTCAAATTCAATGTGTCACTGGGTGACTGAAGAAAAACACAGGGTTTCTTAGTGTAAATTAATGTGTCAAGGCTGAATTTGCAGGGTAACATTCTCCAGCAATATCAGTCCTTGGCAAGAAGCAGCAAAGCTGATACAGGATTGAATTAATAAAGAATTAAAGGCTAGGAATATTATCAAGGCCAGTCAGCATGACGTTATGGAACACAGCCCTTGCCCAACAAATCTGTTCTCATTTGCAGGGGAGAGCACACATGTGGCTGATAGGATAGAGAGCTCAGGCACAATCAGGCTTTACAGATTTGGATTAAAACCAGGTCCAGCCAATGCTGGTAAAGCCCATGTGTAAATATGCCAAGTGTTGGACAGAAATAGCAGATCTCCAAACAAGCAGGGAATTCTCATCAAATAAGAGTGTGATGGAGGGAATTTTGCAAAGGGCAGCTCTAAACACTGGAAGGAAGATGATGAGAGAGAGATGGAGATGTTGAGGTGATGGAGATGGAGATTTGTCAGAGGAGAGCAGTTTGCCTGTTGGACAAAATTTGCAAGGTGCCAAGTAATGCCAAGTAGGAAGCAATAAGAGAAGAGGTCCAACTTCTGGGCCAGCTGGGTCTGCATGAACAACCCACACTTTGATGTAGCCAGGTTGTAAGACCCAGTCTGAGGAAAAAGAGGAGCAGTTGCAGCAAATTCCCAGTGCTGCAGCCCCCCAGCCCCAGGTGCAGCAATCCTTCCTCTGCCTCCCAGCCCACAGAAAACCCTGGACAGGCAGGGGCTTTGCCTTCCCCAAGTCTACCTGGGTTTCTCCATAGCTTGCGGCTCATGGTCTTCATGTTTCTCTTTCAGGGATCAGTGGGTGAGGTGGAGCTGTTGATTGTGTGAACACATGGCCTGGCTTTGCTCTTCATTAAAAAAAGAAATCCATGAAATAAAGGCTGCTGAGAGAGAAAATCCTTCTCCCTTACCCAGACTTGCCTCCTGGAAGCAGTTGCCTTGTTTTGCTCTGGTCTCACCCTTTGACAGCCCTGGTTGCATATTATTGCCTAATTATCATCTTGTTACACAGCCCTGGCACATTTCGCATGGCCTGTGCTCTGCCCGCATCACTGGAGGAGCAGATAACAAATGGCTCTGCATGTCTCACTAATCAGACTAAACCCAGGATCACCATTCTGGTAAGAGCCCTGCTGATGAATAGGCATGAACTGCAGCTCCTGGGGATCCCAAATGTTTTTCTCTCCCCCTCCTGGATCTCTGGGCACAGCTAGGCTGTTTCAGGAGGACAATGAGGCATATTTGACATAGAGCAGCCTCTGGGGCACTCAGCAGAATTCACTCTCTTGACAGACCATCCATGCATGGGGAAACCTTGGCCTTACTTGGAGGAGGACCACGGGCAGACACAGAGGATCTGGATGTCTGTCTTGCACCGAGTCCACAGAATAAGCACCCAGAACAATTTCAGGGCACAAAAAATGCAAACAACCAATAGTGAAAATAGTAACAATGGTCGAGGAGAAGAAGAACAACAAAAACAACAACTTCAACAGAAGCAGCCCCTCACTTTCCCCTTTTTCACCCTTTCTCCCATCCATTGTTGCTCTCCTCTTCCTGACCTAAGGAAGTTTGCAGTGTGGGATTTGATTATAGCCACGTCCTTGCCCCCTGCAGGACCATGCCAAGTTCATCCTCCCCACAATAGTTTATGACTGCACCACACTGAAGTGGATAGAATATGGGAATAAAGCTTTCCAAATATTTTCACTGAGAAAGTGATCCACATAAAAATACATCAAACTATTGATAGTTCTGATACAGGAAGAAGCAAGGCTGCTGTTGAAAAATGTAAGTAATGTGATTTCTAACGCCCGAGTAATGTAAGCAGAAATTGAAATTTTGCATAAATGTATATAAAACTTGTATTCATTGATGTGATTGATACTAAACAATAGCAATGCATTTGACAGAGAGATGTCATGATAAAACACCACGGAGGTGACAGCTCACAGCAGAATTTTATGTTGCAGTTCAATTTTAAACCCCCATCTGTCTCTGCAGATAAGACTTCCACACTGCCTCAGGGTCTCTGAAGGCTGGCCAAAAGCATCCTTGCCATGGGATCAGTTTTCTCAGCCCTGGCATGGAGCAGAGGCACAGGAAACATGAGCCTGTCCATGTCCATAAACACACAAAAGGGTCTGTGACATGAGGATGCAGGGTCTGAGCTGCCCTGCTGCATGTGCCACTCCACACAGCTCTTCAGCCTGTGCTTAACCCCAGACAAGTGCTCAGGTCCCACTGACACCAAACACCTGGGCTGCCAGTGAGCTCTGGGAACGGGATGTTACCTTGGGATGCTCGTGGAAGGGCTGATGTGGCTGCTCATGATTGCTGCTGCTCCTCTAGTTTTTGCACAACAACAGTGAAAGCTGATTTTTTTTCTAATTCAATTTTCATCCGACAATTCATTACTCAGGGTCAACTTCCATATAAATGTAGCTCTCTGTTCCCACACAGGTAGAAGCTTGGTGCTGGAGATGTTAATTCTACAGCTGAGTTTGCTCATGTGCTGTGAAATTGCAGTCAAATAAATGGTCTTGGGATCCAAGTGACAAAGAGCAAAGTCTGTGGGAGTAACACCAGGTCCACTGGGCAGGGATGAGTGCAGATCCTGTTATACAGAGGAGCCAAGGAGACAAGTCTTCACGCAGCTCTGCTGGAACTGGACTTAGACCCTGAGAACCTTGTGGGTCCCTTCCAATTC
The DNA here is from genome assembly GCF_000691975.1 of Corvus brachyrhynchos. Classification (NCBI taxonomy): domain Eukaryota; kingdom Metazoa; phylum Chordata; class Aves; order Passeriformes; family Corvidae; genus Corvus; species Corvus brachyrhynchos. The sequence goes on from NW_008246061.1 coordinate 3,135,697, forward strand.
ATGTTATTCCTTGATGAAGGGTCTCGAGGTGAAGCCATAGGAGGAGCAGCTGAGGGCACTGGGTTTGTTCAGCTGGAGAAGAGGGGATTGAGCTCAGACCTCACATGGGGCTTCAACATCCTCCCGAGGGCAGCTCCAATCTCTGCTCCCTGGGCCAGGGACAGCACCCAGGGAGCAGCTGGAGCTGGGCCAGGACAGGCTTGGGCTGGAGATAGGGAGAGGTTCTGCTTCCCCCAGAGGCTGCTGGGCACTGCCCAGGCTCCCCAGGGAATGGGCACGGCCCCAAGCGGCCAAAGGCCCCATTTGGACAACACTGCCAGGGATGCCCAGGCTGGGGTTGTTGGGGTGTCTGTGCAGGGCCGGGAGCTGGGCTGGATGGTCCCTGTGGGTCCCTTTCACCTCAGGAGATTCTATAATTCTGTGATTCCATTACTTTGCTAAAACCCCTCTGTCACCCACACAGAGCTGAGTAGGGGGTGCTCTGGGGTGGCTGTTCCAGCCTCTTCACCTCTGCAACCTGACTCAATCCAGCTTGTCCCTCAATACCTTCTGCCACTCACCATGTAGGGCCCCATACGGCAGCTTTCCATTTTCAATGTATCCCTGCAATAAGGCAGGAACTGTCAGTGAGGAGAGCACTTTGCTTTTCATTTTCAGGTAGCTGATTATATGGGTGGGGCCTCCTCAGCACATGTCACCTTCTCCTCACTCTCTTCTGATGGCAGTCTGAAATTTTCACCTTAGGGCCAGTTCCTGATGATTTCCAAGATCCCAGGGCAATTGGGGTTTCCTGTCCGAGCCCGCTGTGTGATCAGACCAATCCACTTACTCCAGGTAACATCAGTGGCATGATGTATGGCAGGAACTTTCCCTTTGAACACCCAGCCCAGCACTGATAGTTGGGGCGCCAGAAGGAGCTGTGCTTCAGTGCCAATCACTTCTGAGTGTCCTCAGTGTCATAAACCGATATGTCACAGTGCACCACAGAATGATCCTGACCCCTCTCCCTGCTCTCAAAAGGAGCACTGCGATGGGCACAGAGAGTATACATGAAAATATAGACAGGGTGAGGTACCACACCCACATGAACAGACCAAGCAATGTTCTGGCCAGTTGCTCTGTACCTAATACAACAAATGCTTAGATGAAGTTTGTTTCCAACCCCCTCTGGCCAGATCTGTTGTTTTCTCAAGCCATCGGTGTCCCACACTGGGCACCAAAGAAGGCTGGTTTGGTTAGGACTGGTGTTCTCCAATGCAGCGTTCCCACTGAAACACTCCAAACCATGTGCTGCTCGCTCACTGCCCTCTCCCATTTTCCCTCCCTCTTCCCTCTGCAGGGGAATGGAGCTGAGAATTGGAGGCACAAAAGGCAAAGATCACTGGCTGAGATAAAAATTTACTGGAAACAGCAATGAGATAAGAAAACCAACAGTAACAGCAACAATATTTACAGCAAAAGTGTACAAAAGGGAGAGTGATTGATGTGCCAAAATGCTCACTACAGACCCTGAGATAATGAATAAGGGCCAAAGGCTTCCCCCTGCCACACGTTTTTTTGACCAGACACCACTTCCTTCTTCTCAAGAGCCCAAGAGAGTCCTTTTCTCCGCCCCTGGCAATGGCATGAGGTGGTATCGAACAACAGGAGGGTCCCGGCTGAAACCAGGACAGTTTTCAACAAATTTCAGCCCTACACCAGCTAGAGATTCAGAGATAGAGAGATGAGCAGAAGCTGGAAGCGGAGGTCCCTAGTGAATGACTCGTGCAGCATCACTTACAGAGTCACATCTGTCCCTCCATGATGAGTGTTGGTCTAAGTGGTCAGCAGGAGCTCTGCTCCCCAGAAAAGCACTGCGGGAGTGGAGGAACCACGTCCCTCTGAGCTCCCAAAGGTCCCAGTGACCTTGTCCCCTCTCCCTGCCCGGAAGGTGGTTGAAAACGGTTAATTTCAGTCCATCCCTGTCACTGGCAAGAAGGACAGTTCCCCCATTAGCACTCCGCTAGATGTCTTCAGGACAGTTTAATTTACATGTTTATTATTTTTATGATTTAGAAGATTAACAGGAAACTGCCTAAGATTCAGATGTGTCTGAAATGGGAGCTCCACACCCTGGTTTATTTGAAGATCTCTTTGTCAAATCAAAATACCTTGGGTTGGAAGGGACCTTTAAAGGCCACTTGTACCACCCCCCTTTGCAATGAGCAGGGATATCTTCAGCTAGACCGGGTTACTCAGAGCCCATCAGACCTGGCCTTGGAGGTTTCCAGGGAAACTTTTGAAAGCTACAAACATGGAAAATAACAATCCGGGGGGAAAAAAATGGGTATGGCCAACTCATCCAGCACAGCCTTCACAGCAGGTTCACAGGCACTCCTGCCTTCTGACCAGGGGGTTGCTGTCTGGAAAGTTTAAACATGATTTTTATGAGCAATTTGCACCCTGTGGTCTGCCGCAGACTGTTCTCAGTGCTCCCTGAATGCTGACATGGGGAGGAAAAGTCCAGCCACACATTTTTGCTCCTCTCACATGACAGCCAGCTTGACCTCAGGAGGAAGTGTAGAACATGTGCAGGTGTCACGGAATCATAGAATGGTTCGGTTTGGAAGGGACCTTCCAGCACCCTGCCATGGGCAGGGACACATGCCCTCGGAGTAACCAGGCTGCTCCAAGCCCCATCGCACCTGGCCTTGGACACTTTCAGGGATGGGGCAGCCACGGCTTCTCTGGGCGACCTCTGCCAGGGCTCAACCACTCTCCTAGTGAAGAATTTCCTCCTAATACCAAAAGTAAATCTCTCCTCTGACAGTGTGAAGCCATTCCCCCTTGTACCATATATGTATGCAGCTATGGAGAAATATGTATGTAGAAACTGTAGAATATTCTACATTAAACAGAAATGTATGAAGTTTATGGGACTTCAGGGTTTTCTTCTCAAACATCTTTTAATCTCATGGCCCTATGAATTGTAGCAGTTCTGGCCTGGAGTGTCCTTAGTTATTTGTGCATCAGAGAGGAACCATTTAGGCAGTTGTGCATCACCTGCTCACCATACCAGAGCTGCGGCTGTGACCCAGCAACCAGAGGTAAAGGAGAAAATCCTCATCCCAGCCTGGTCAGGCAAGCCTGCAAGAGGAGGGAGAATGTGCCATCTCCTGCCATGGGAAGCATCACAACCTAAACACACAGGGGATGAGCTGGAACGGACTGGACCCAGAATGTGGAGGCTTCCCCAAGAACCCAGGATGTGCCAGCAGGATTTCAGTGGTCTTCCTCACCCACCACATCAAGGAAGAGCATCTGGTCCCTCCCGTGGTTCCTGCTAGAATACGCACATAAGAAGCACTATTTGGGGGATTTTTTCACTGGTGTAAATGTGCAGGTGCAGCTTATCCAGGGGTATCAGGGCAGATCACGAGCCCTTTGTTCAGGCAGTTCCCTGGGAGCAGAGGCAGGAGTGTGGATGCACGTCCCCTTCTCAGTGATGTGTCACACAGCTGGGCTGCTCCCTTCCTCCTGCTCTTTCCTGCCCTGCACGAAGCCAGAGTGCTCCTGCTCTGGAAGAAGTAAAACAAAGGAGAGAATGGAGCTCTTCATTCGTCTGTGATGGCTGCAAGGGGAACAAAAGCCTTGGCTCAAACTTAGAAAGTTCTCAATGCCAGGAGGAGCTGAGCTCTTGGAATGGCAGAGGTTTTGGACCCAGCCATAGCTGGAGAAAACGAGTCAGAATAATGCCTCGAATGAAGGGGAGGAAGGGGCCACCTGGTAGCGCCGGGGTGGGTCAGGCTGAAGAACTGCCAGCTGCTCTTCCCTGGCCCTGCAGGGACTGTGTGATCGATGGCATCTGGCGTCTTTCATCTGCAGCCACTCGGTGCTGATTCCAGCCAGGCTGAGCAGAGCTCCCCTCTGCCAGCCCAGCAGATACATCTGCTAAGAGAAGTGGCTCACCAGGGTCTGCTAAAGAAAATCCATTCTGCACTGAAGCCCGGAGAGCCCACAAGGAGCAAGTCTTTGGCAGACAAGCTCAGGGAAGAGTTAAAGCACAGCATCAGGCTTTCCAGCAGAGAGAAAAAGTTGCTCCCCTGCCTTTCTTTTCATTTTTTTTCCCCTCGCTCTTAAAAAAATGCCTCATTTTCACTTCAGTGAAGCTGGAGAGGCAGGAAATAATACAAAGGCTCTTTACAAAGCCCAGTTTCTTTCTTCTGTGGCATCTGTGCTGAAGTATCTGTGATGGTAACAGCCTCTGCTTTCTCTTCACAGGATTCAGCTTCATCAAATATTCCCTCTCTTGAGGCTGTGCAATGGTGGGATTCCCTCTCCCAGCTCCATTGCTTTTCCAGTCACACTCTGAGCTGCTTACAGAGCTCAGGCAGAGAAAAAGGAAAACCTATTCTGTTTGCTGCTCTCAGTGAGAAGAAGGAGCTGTGGCCCCCCTCAGCCTCCCCAGCCCACAGGAAGCTCCCCCATGGGCCAGCCAGACACAGGTCAGTTGGTGACAGCACTGTCACCCCCCCAGACACACTTGTCAAATCACCATTTTCCAGGCATATTTTATCCCCTTTGGATTGCTCTAATCTAAATAATTAATCAGCGCTGAGTCCTTCTCTCTTCACTTGACAGGAGTGGTGGGAGCTGGTTGTGCTCCCTGTGCAGCACCTGCCCCCACCAGCCCTGACACAGGCACAGCATTGCTGCCACAGCTGCTCTTCCCTCTGTCCCCTCTGTCCCCTCAGGGCCCCCCAGGCCCAGCTGGTCCCAGGACCCCAGCAGATCACTGTGCCTCATTTTGTGATTCATCCCAGGGAGCACGGGCTGGCAAAGGTGAGGGCTCCCCAGCTTTCCCCTCCATCCCCCAGGATCCCCCACTCTACACCTGCGCAGCAGCTCTGCTCCAGCACAGTGACACCTGCTTGTGTGGCAGGTGACAATGACCTGCTGGTCAGCTCGGAGGGGAGCCATCCCACTGTCCCCTCAGCCTCTGTGGGCAGCCACAGACTCTGAGGGCATTGCAATTCCCCGGCACAGCTCATGCCACTGTCCCTATTGTCACCCACCCCCCAAGGAGAGCCTGACGACAGCCAGCCTGCTGGACACACATGGGCACAGGGCCATTCTGCTCCTGTCCTGCAGCCCCTTCCCCTCTGCGGGGCCAGGAGCTCATCCCCCCGGCCATTGTGCCCTGGGCCTGGGGATGAGAGGGGAGGGTGTCTGTCCCAAAGCGAGCGTCTCTCAAACCGAGGGGATTCAGCACAAGAGTGGGGAGGTGTCATGCCCCGGGCACAGGGAGGTGCCAGGGGACCAGGGAACATCCCAGCACCCTTGTTTAGAGTGGGGAAGCAGCCCCAGGGTATCCCCAGGTCCTGCAGGCAGCAGAGGCCACAGCAGCAAGGGCATGAGGTGACCTCAACAGCATCTGCTGGACCTGCAGCAGCGCAGGCGGTGCTGCAATGTCCTCCAGCTGCCCGGGACATGTGTGCACACACAGGTACCACCCTGTGAGCCACTGGCTCTGCTCAGGGGTGCAGGAGCTCCCTGACCACTGCTCTGGCAGCTGGCAAGTCCCAGCATGGGCTCTGGGTGCACCCTGTGCAGCTCCTGCCCTAGGGAGATGCTCTCACCCAGGCATGGCAGAGCAGCACCAGGCCCGGATCAGCCCTGGAGGCTGGGCAGTACACGCAGCACGATGCTGGTGATGATGGGCAGGCTGCTGCTGCTGGGGGTCTCTTAATCCCTCCTTTCCCCCTCTGGCCCATCACTACTCTGGGAAATCTTCTCTCAGCACTCTCATGCTGACCCCAAGTGCTCCAGGAGATTGCACTCCTGCTGTTTTCCTTCCAGAAATACCATTTTCATAATAAAAGTGCTACTGTTTTCACCTCTCCCTGGTGCAGACACACTTTGTTCTCTTTCATGTTTTAATTCTCAAGTTCCTCTCCAGTATTTCCACTGTAAAAATTGACTTAGAACAGCACATTTCACCTCCTCCCACAGGTCCACACAAGTGCAGTTTCCCTCTCCAGGCGGTGGAGAAGGACATCCCATGAACCACTGGCCAGGCTTCCCACCCTCCAGCAGACCTGGAGCATTGCTCCTGTTCCCCAGGCAAGGAGAAGACAAGACAGGAGCATCCTGCCCCAGGGCACCCTGCATGTGTGTCCAGAGACCAACTGCTCCAACCAGGGAGAAGAAGGCATGGGCCACAGAAATGACAGATGGCTCAGGAGCCGTGTGAAGATGTGAAGAGCAGAGGATCCTCACTCAGGTGATGGCAGAAGGCACGCACTGGGGGTCAGCATGTCCAGTCCTGTGTCTGTAGCTCCCCCCTGCACCTCCGCAGCTCCAGGTGCTGCATTATCCCCATGGACGTGGCAGCCGGAGCCACAGAAAACATGGAT
>NW_008246061.1:3142106-3155185 GCF_000691975.1 Corvus brachyrhynchos
CCAGACTCTGCTTTCCTGCCTGCAACCACACGTGCTTGAAGGGCCGGAGTGGCTCTGGCACAGCATGAACAGGGAGGCTTTCAGGGTAAAACCCAGGTGGGAAAAACGGTGGAAATAGGAGCTTTTGAAACTGCACACCTGCTCCCTAATTCACCAGTTCTGCCTGATTTTGAACTGGATAAAGGTTAGAAAGCTATTTAAGAAAACAAAGGAAAAGCTAAACCAAATAAATCTTTTCTTTTTCCCAGGACAAATAGCTTGATTTTTAGCTGATGTGAAAAAAATATTTGGATTTGTGCTCACAGCTTTCCTTTAGGCTCAATGGGTGTCCTCTGGGTGAGGGCAGTCAGCCCCAGGGCCAGGCTGACTGGGGAAGGAGCAAGAAGAGTTTTTTGAGAAGATTTCATCCCACAAAAGCAGCAGGGGTGGACCTGGTGTCCCTCAGTCCGTGATGAATCCCCAGGAAGATTCCCACACCAGGCAGCACAGCTCTGCCATCCAGGTGGCACAGAGAGATGCCCAGCTGGGTGCGAAAAGTGGCTGCAAAGGGTGCAGCAGCTGAGAAGGTGTTTCAGCTGTCCTCCAAGGGTGGGAGCCCAGACCCTAGGGATAAAATGCAAGAATCAAGGAGCTCCAGCCACATGCCCTAAAGAAACAGAATCTCAGGGTGCTCCACTCTTGGTTCATCTGTACCACAACCTAATGCAACAACATCCCAAATTATTTACATATTTATGGAGTATTTACCCCAAACCTCATAATACTACAAAAAACTTGATCATACAGCTGGTAATTCAAATGAAAAATTGTTATTCATACATTTTCATTGTAATGTCACATGCCACAAAATATTACGAGTTCATGAGGCAGCCAGGGCTCTGCTAATAATTAGAATACATTACCACTTTGATGAGGCATTTACACAAAACTGCAGAACCATCTTAGAGCTGCTGAGATGATCCCAGCACCCCAATTAGAAAATGTCAGAGGCTTTTATTTACTCTACTGGTTGTGCAGCATAAATCCCACCTTTTGCCTACTTCCACACACCTGGCCCACAGCAGCACATAGGTGTTGTCACCTCCTGGTCCCACTCAAAAGCCTCGGGTTGCAGCTGCTTTGGGCTCAGCACAGCCAGTGCCTCCGTGGCCCCAGGTGTGAACAAGTCTCAGCGCCTGGAGGGGCTGTAGGGACAACAGCCATGGCAGAACCTGTGAGGGACCTTTCTTTGGGAGGTGCAGAGGGGCTGGGTGTGCCTGCAGACCCAGGCTGGGAGCTCTACAGGGCAGAGATGGCAGAAGGGACAGGGTCTGTGGAGAGCAGAACCTACAGGGTTAGTCAGGGCCACGCCTGCCCTCTCACCTCAGGTCCCTCCTGCACAGCCCTACTGCCCCCTCCATCCCATTTCCCAGCCCCCCAGCCCCTGCTCCAAGCACTCGACTCCCTCCTACCTCACCTTCTACAGCCCAGCCCATCCTGCTGGTGCCATCACAAAAACCCTTCACCGGCCATTCCACCTCCTGACTCACAATCAGCCCCCTCAGCCCCATTCCAGGTGTATGCCCCCCAACCCTTGGTCACTCCAGCTCATCAGGCTGCATGGTCCCACCAGCAGAGAGCCATGGTTGCTCTGCTCCACAGGTGCACCTCACCTTAGATACCAGCAAGGGCATCAGGGATAGCCCTCACTCTGCTCCCAGCTGCGGCAGTGCCCTCTGGGACTCCTCTGAAGGCCTGTGTGGGAAGTGGAGATCCAGGAAGAAGGATCCAGTCCTACCTAAACCCCTCAGCGCTGGCAGGGGATGGAGTGGGGCTTTCCCTGGAGAGCTGAGGGGTTTAGGACACCCCAGGACACATCAGCTCTCTGCTGACCAAGCATGACTAACCCACCACAGTACAGCCCTCACTGCCAGCCAAACGGGCCTGGCACATCTCTTACATTTGGGGGTTTTGGTAGAAGAGGAAATACACCTTCCATTCACCTGCTCACTTATCCCAAGAGCTGAGGGAAGCTCTGTCTCTACACAGGCTGTTCACTGAACCCAGCTTTTGGGTCAGCACAGTCACCCACCTTCTGCAGCCCACCCCCAAGCAGCCGCCCCAGATCCTCCCAGAAAGGCAGGTGGCCACCCAGCAGTGGCACCACACAGGGAACTGAGACCTTCAGGGAGAAATAGATGGAAGTGTTGTCACACCTTGAAGGAGCAATTACCTTGGCAGGCAGGGCAGCAATGAGCTGTGAAGTTATGACAAATGCCCCACAGCACGCTCCAACAAATAACCAGGAGGTGAGAATACAGCAGGGAAGTCCCAGATGAGCAGGGAAACCTGCCCTTGTCTCTGGAATCTTTCATGCCACTGGACTCATTATGGTGCTGGCTGCTGCTGATGCTGTGGGAAGCCAAGGCAGGGCCCTCGGGAGCAGCACATCTCTGCTGGCAGCACACGCCTCGTGCCAGGCTCACACTCCCAAACACCTGGAGGCCCGGGCAGAAGAGAGCTGGGGTACACAGCGAAAGGGATGAACTGCAGGTAATTAAAACAAGGAGGAGATAACCAACCAGGGCAGGACAGAGCTCAGGAACCATAGAATTGTTGAATCCCAGAATGGTTTGGGTTGGAAGGGATCTTAAAGTTTGTCCAGTCCCAGCCCCTGCCATGGGCAGGAACACCTTCCACTGTCCCAGGCTGCTCCAAGCCCCAGTGTCCAGCCTGGCCTTGGACACTGCCAGGGATCCAGGGACAGCCACAGCTGCTCTGGGCACCCTGTGCCAGGGCCTGCCCACCCTCCCAGGGAACAATTCCTTCCCAATATCCCATCCATCCCTGCCCTCTGGCAGTGGGAAGCCATTCCCTGTGCCCTGTCAAGGATGTCCAATGCTGCAAAGCCAAGAGGTCCCACAGCTGGTCTCAACTCTGCTGGTGGCTTCACATTGCTGTAAGTGACATCTGCAGGTGTGTTGTTACCTGCTGGCAGCAGATTCAGTCTGCCAGGAGTGGTGGGAAGGGGATTCCTCAGGCTGTGCAGAAATGGGCTGAGAGCCTAAAATGCACCTGTGGCTGCTGGGACGTTCGGTGGTGAGCAGGACACCCGGTGCAAGTGCACTCAAAGGGAAGGGGTGGTGCTGGAGGGGACTGGGGTGACAGATGAGGACACAGGAAAGCACAGCTTTTGGGGACCCTGGCAGCAGGAGTGGGGTGCTCCCCCATCCACCAGTGCCAGCCTGTGGAATGGTCCTTGTGCCCCTGACCCTGCATGGCCATCCTTGGCCCAGACTTCAAGCCTGGCAGAGTCTGGGGACAGTGCTAAGGGTCCAGCACCCCTTTGTTCCTCCCTTGGCAGGAGGGGGGTGATGCAGCAGCTCCTGGTGGGCTGAGTGACCCTTCAGCCCCAAGAGGGCACGGGGAGTCAGAGCCACAGCCAGAGAAGGTGACAGCCACTGGCTGTGACCCCATGGGGCATCAGTGACTGTGGGCAAGTCAGGGCTGACGAGGGCTCAGACAGGCTGGACCTGCTGCCTGCCTGAATCGTGGAGGGGTTAGGATAAAAATAAACCTTACTGGAAGTATCTGGAGGGAAATGTGGGCTCGGCTCTGTCACACAGTGAAACTCTGCCATGGCTAGGGTGGGGGCTAGGGCAGGGACAAGGCTCTTCAAGGGGTGAAGCTGCAGATCTGCCCCAGCACACACAGCTCACCTTTGGGCTCGACAGCTCTCTGTGCTCCCCTGCACCCACCAAGGGCTCAGCTCTGCTCCCATCCCTCGTGGCTGAAGCTCTGCATCTGCTGCCTTTGTGCCATAGTCTGAAAGCAGACCATGGAGCATTGTCACTTGGAGTTGTGCCTTCTGCAGAATTTGTTACCCGAGCCTTTAATTGCACATTGTGAAAGTACACACAGGACAAAGCATACCACAAGAAATTGTGGGTCAGAAAGAAACAATTGCACTATTGGCCTCTTAAAAGCAAGATGTCTCTCAAACATGGGAGTAGCTCTATAGCAAGAGAAAAAGACTTTCCTTGTCATTCAGGTGTAGAAAAACCCATCTTTAGGGAAGAGAGAGGCGCTTTATTTCGGATCAGAAAGGATGACCCCAGGGATCCTTACCAGAAGCTGTAAACTATATCATAAAAGTGAAATAACTTTTACCCAGGCTCACCAAAAAAAAGAAAAAGCCTTCCTTTCAAGAATATTCTGTGCAGCTTAGAAATTACTCTTACTAAAATGAATCAATTTCATAAGCATGCTAACATCTTTATTCCTCAAATGTTAAGTATAACATTTAGAACTGGAGAATGTATCTCTGAACACCTTCTTTACATCTAAATTCATGTTTCTGCATAAAGGTCAAAGCTTTTCTGGGTGTTTTTCCCTTGATAAGCTCCTTCAGAGATGTTTATTTACAAATGATCTGCTTCCACATGTAAGTCTGGTATAATAACTCCAGTTGCTTTTGTTCTGAGTGTGGGAGATGGAGGTGTACAAGTGTAGCAAGGCCATTTGATGTCATAATTGGATCTCAAAGCGGGCACTGTCTGAGTACAGAATGGAGCAGAAGTGGGCCCAGCCCTGATCTAAGCAGAGCTGTGGATGCCTTACCTGGCACACAGACCTGTGGTACCTGGGCTGCCTCCTTTGGGTGGCAAAAGCCCCTCAGGCACCTGTGACCTTCCCCTGCTGGTCACAGGTGCTCTCAAGGGGGACAGTGATGCTGCCCAATACAAACACAGCAGGACAGGACTCACTCCCAAGGAGTTACATAAAAAAGACAATCATAAAATTACTTGGACTGGCAAAGACCTTTGAGACTGTGGAGTTCAACCTGAGTCAACCAGACCATGGCACTGAGTGCCACATCCAGTCCTTCCTTAAACACCTGGAGGGATGGTGACTCCACCACCTCCCTGAGCAGCCCCTTCCAATGCCTGCCCAGCCTTTCTGTGAAGAACTTCTTCCTAATGCCCAGACAATGTCTGCAATGAATGATGATCGTTCTGTTTAAAAACCCTCTCTAAAGTTTCAGTTTCTCAAAAACAGTAATTATGCTGAAAAGTCATAGAACAGAGATTTGTCCATGGGTAAAGCAAAGTATCAACTTTAAATTCCTGGTGATCTCAAGGGACATTTGAGAGAGTGGACCAAAGCAGAGGTGAGCACTGCAGATGCTCTGGGACTCTCCCACAGCAGCAGCAGAAGCCATTGGGGCAATGGTGCACACACACAAAGGTGCTCTGCAGCCATGAGCAGGCCAAAGCATCCAGCCAGGTAAAGGGTGACAGAAATCAATCACAGGTTCCTTTGAGCCCACACAGTTAATTTTTTTGGGGTAAGCAGTGGCCAGACAGCTAAAGCAGAGAGTGGTGAACAGAGAGGAGTCATGCCACACACCACATTATTTCCTCAGCACTGAGAGCAATAGGAGGCTGTCAGCATTCTGGCAAGGAATCAGAGTTAATGTATTCTCATAATGAATTTAATGGGATAATGAAATGCTGTTGTAATTGAAGGTATTAACATCTTCTCCTGTTAAATACCAACTTGCTTAGACCATGTGTTCCTTGAGAAAAGACATGAGCTAATCTTGGTAAACACAGAGAAATAGTGGGATTTAATTCGGGTTTAGGACTCTCTGTATCCAGACATTTGGTGGGTTTCAATACTACTCCTTTGAGTGACTTCTTTTAAATAACTGATTTAAATACTTCCTTTGGTTGCATTGGATTTAACTGAGATTAATCAGCTTTACATATGCAGATACTATTTAGATTATGTGAGATATATAAAGAGGATTCTCCAGCCTTTGAATTTGGCTATTGTGCCTGTCTCTAAGCTCCTTTAGTTGTCTAAAGTGTGTAAGGGGGAGCTCACCAACAACTCAGGAAGGGATGTGCTTTGTCCCTGACTGGCAGAGGAGAGACCCTCCAAGCACACATGCTCTTGTCTCACGCATCTCAATTATCAGCTCCTAGCAGAAGAGAGACCCTCCAAGCACACATGCTCGTCTCACGCATCTCAATTATCAGCTCCTAGCAGAGCTAATAGCTGCAGCCACTGTTCACCATTCCTGTTGTGTCTCCTTTCCCCAATAATTAAAAAGTCATGTTCATTAACTGTGATTGTTGTACCTGCCTCAGCTGTGGTAGATAACAGACCAACTCTTGGGATCAGCAGACACGGAGGAACACTCAGCCTCTGGGCATTCGAGTGCCCCTTGGCTGAATTTCAGCCTTTTGTTAAAAGACAGTTATTGCCAGCCAGTCAGGAGATCCCCACGAGAGCTGGGCTGAGGGCAATGGCCCCAAGAGCATCCACCTGTGGGATGGAGGGGAAGCCTTCGGAGTGTGACTTCACTCATCACATCTGCAGCCACACAGAGCTTTGGAGTGTGGGAGTGATGCTGTGTGAGGATTTCCACCAGTTCTGGGTAGTGCCTTCCTGTGTGCTTGACCTGCACCCCTCAGAGGCACTGAGGGGGTCCATGACTTGCGGGTACAGACCTCAGCAGCAGCATGAGGAGAGCAGGAGATGCAGGAGTCGTTCCAGCAGCAGATTCAGTTTGAATATTGCCTTTGATGCCTGGGTCAGAAAGGACAGTTATTGATGTGCCTGGAAAATGAAAATGAAAATGTATTTTGGTAAAAGAATATAAAAATCCAGACCTATATTTGTCCAGGTATCACAGGAACATGCTGGCTCCTCACGGGGAGTTTCCAGCAGAGAGGTCACAGCAGACTCCCAGGGCAGCATCTCCTCCATCCCCCTTAGCCGGAGCGCAGGAGGAGAGAGGAGGATTCCTCATGCCAGCATGGATATTGTTCCTTTGGTCTCCCTCAGCCCCTTCGGCTCAACCACTCCCCTGGCAGCCAGGAGCTGCTGAAGGAGCCCAGGGAGCACGAGCTGCCTGCACCTCATTTACAGCTCTGTAATTATTTGTTTGGGTGGCAGGCACATGGGCCATTCTCTAGAGCCCGGGATTGGTCTGTTCCCCACTCTCCAGTTCAACGTCACGTTCCAAATTGCAATATTTCTGTAAGTGTCTGCTTAAATAAATTTTTTAAAATAGTTGGAAGAATAGAGAGGTGCAGAAACAAAGCCACAAAGTTGATTTAAGGGCCAGGAAGAACACCTTCCATGCAGAGATTTAAAGGCGTCAAGCTGGTTAGCTTTTAAAAAAGAAGACTGAGAGGTGACTTCATCATCGCATCTGAACTCCTTCAGGGGGAGAAAATATCTTGCAATAAAGACTCTGTGACTGCAATACGAAAGGCAGAACAAGAGCTGAGAGCTGAAGCCAGCAACATTTGAATTATAAATTAGACGCTTTTTTGGAAGGAAAACATTTATCCACCACTGAAAGTAGCCTGAAGAGATCTTCCTGAAAGATGTGTTTCACTTAAACCCAAGTCACTGGATGCACTGCATGATGAACCCAGTGAAATGTAATGGCCTGTGATTTACAGGAAATCAAGTGTGATGATCTAATGCATCTCTCTGGCTTTAGTCTCTGTGAATCTATTAAATAAAACCATCACACAAGCTGCAAGCCAGCAACAAATTCCTTCTCCTTGCCACACACCTGAAAATGAGATGGCTGGAGCTCTCCTGGAGGCACATCCCACTCTGGAGAGAGACAGACAGATCCCTGCAATGTCCAGAGGGGAGACTGGGAGGAAAAACACTTTTCTACCTTGTGTCAGCTTAGTGCAGGTTGAGATGGATGAATAAACGGCTGAGATCAAAGACCCAGAGCAGCTGTGGCTGCCCCTGGATCCCTGGCAATGTCCTAGGCCAGGTTGGACAGGGCATGGAGCAGCCTGGGACAGTGGAAGGTGTCCCTGCCCGTGGCAGGGGTGGCACTGGGTGAGTTTTAAGGTCCCTTCCAACCCAAACCAGTCTGGATTCTGTGATCGTCAGGCTTTGGAGGTTTCACAGCCCCTGGTGCAGGGGAAGGCACCAATGAGCTGGGCATGGGCAGCAACTCAGCAGTGCCACAGCCCCACTCGGGAGCCTTCCTCTGGGCAGAGACAGTGCAGGGACTCTGAGAAGGCACCCAGTGATGCTCTCACAGCTCAGGCCTGACCCCTTTTAGAGGTGGAGACTCTGGGGACAGCTGAGCTCAAATGGGGGTGCACAGCCCCAGCTCCCAGGTGGAGCAAAGGCCAGGATCGCTGTGTTTTCACCGACACGACCCACAGCAGTGGCACAGGGTCTCCTGTTAACTCCAGGGCAGGTCCAGAGCCTGGCAAAGACTGAATTCTGCCTCCCCTCTCCTCTCTGCACCCCACCTGGAGCACTGAAGAAGACAAGCTAAGCCAGCAAGCCCTTCCCTGGGTGGGTGGCAGAGGATGTCCCTGTTATCCCGTCCTCTGGAAGCCACGGGTGTGCTTAGTATTCACAGCACAGCCCAATTATTTATAACAGTTATTTTTCATTTTGAGTTTCAAGGTATAATAAGGTGGTTATAAAACTGATTTAGGGATAGAAAAGTTTGATTATAAAGGGAAATTATTTGAAGGTTTCAATGGAAGGAATAAGCTGTATGAAATAATGGTGCTGTTGGAGGGAAGAGATGCACTGAATCAAAAGCCTTTTACCTGTTCCCTTGCCCCAAGCACGGCCATCCCACCAGCCCTCATGTTCCAATAGGAGGGCTTAGGTTTCCCAGGGAAAAAACTCATGTTCCCACTGTCTCTGAGCCTATCACAGAGGAGGGAGGGCAGGAGGAAATATTCCCAGCAAAGGGAAACCTGCACAGCGGGATCTGGAGTGCAGGTTAGCATGAGGGGAAGGACAACTGTAGGAACTTTATGATACAAAACTTCACCTCAGAAACTGATATAAAAGCGATGGAGTGGAAGTAGGCAGAGGAGCAGACAGAGGGCTCAGCCTCCCTACACACAGGATAGGAAGGAAGGGACTGGGCTGAAAGACAGAAAACCCCTGATTTTTCACTGTAGGATCTGGTTTTCTCACACGGTGGTAACAGCACCTCCCGAAGAGCAGATGAGGCTAAAAAGCCATTCCCACTCCTCCTCACAGTGAGGGCCCTCTGCTCATACACAGCTTGGAGCACTGGGATGGGTGGTATGGACTGTCCTGGTCCACAAGGAGATCCATGCTGCTCCCTGCCCACCTCCCAGCCTGCAGTCCCCCAGAGCTCATTCCAGCCGCACCAGTGCTGCTGCAAGGTACTTGGAAGGGGACAGACCAAATTTGGTTTACTCCATAAAACAAATTTAAATATTTATCATTAAATAAACTTCCATTTTAGCAAAAAAAATGTTGTTTGCTTGCACTGTGGGAGGAATTAGCATGTTGTTTTGCAGTGATTTTAGCCTTCCTGACATGGACAAAGCCCTGGATAGAGGAGACCTCTGCCCTGCTGCTGGGAGAAGCTCTGCAGTACCCAAAGCCTTCACCTGTAGCACATTCACAAAATCATGGAATCGTGGAATGGTTTGGGTTGGAAGGCACCGTAAAGCTCATCTCATTTCACCCCAGGCACGGGCAGGGACACCTTCCACCAGAGCAGGCTGTCCATGTACATCAGACATTCATCCTGCAAGGCTACAGTGGGAATGTGCAGCTGTATCCCTGCCTTCCCAGCCTGTGGAGAGGCAGACCCTGTGTGAATGCACCCAACAGTGCCAAGGGGCTCTGCGGGGCTGGTGACAAACATGGGGATGCACCACTGCTCAGGATCCCCAGAGCCAAGCAGCCTCTCCTTAGCCAGGGCATTTGACAGGGACAAAAGCAGCTTAGTTCAGCTCTGCTCCTGAGAATTCCAGTTTATCAAGCTTCTCTACCCCCTGCTCTGTGCAGGGCACCCAGGGTCAGATCTGGCCCTCAGGCAGGATGTTATCTCAGCAGTCTGGGCTCTGGCTGCAGCTTCTGCTGGCACAATCTTCCGGAGTGCCAGGATGACACTGAGCACCAACTAGAGCCAGGGGGATGGGTGGCCATAGCAGTGCAGGAGGAGCTGGGGAGCATGAAGCTGTGCCAGGGTAGGAAAATTTCTTCCCCCAGAGGGTGCTGGGCACTGCCCAGGCTCCCCAGGGAATGGGCACGGCCCCGAGGCTGCCAGAGCTCCAGGAGCGTTTGGACAGCGCTGCCAGGGATGCCCAGGGTGGGGTTGTTGGGGTGTCTGGGCAGGGCCAGGAGTTGGGCTGGGTGATCCCTGTGGGTCCCTTCCAGCTCAGGATATTCCATGATTCCATGAGCAAAACAGTGAGCAGGATTGAGAGGTTCCAGCCCATCTACAGCCTCCTGCTCCACCAGAGTACTCTGGGAGCAAGCTCCAGAGAGTGGGGCAGGAGCAGGCACAGGGCTTGAATACAGATGGGGAAACACCACTGCCAGGAGTGCTCCAGCATTTGGGATGAAGATAACCACAGCCGGCAACTTCCCACTGGGAAAGGAGACAGAGGATTCATCAAAGAATACAAGTCAGCAGGACTGTTATTGGACAGAGATGATAAAATTGCTAATAATGAGGCAGGGAAGACAGGAGCAGAAATATTTATGCGCTGTGTGGAGGGGAGCCTGAGGATGTGCTGGCTCTCCACAAGAGCCAGGGAGAGTTTCCCTCACTGCTGTGGAGGGTTAAACACAGCCTCTCACTGGGAAGCACTTCCAAACTAATGACAGCAGACAAGGTATCCTAGAACCCCATGAGCTAACAAGGAGATATCCAGCCTTTATTAATTTTGACTCCATCAGAGACAACAGGGAGCTGAAGGAGATGGGGATAGCACTGATATTTTACTTTGCTGCGCCCCATGAATAAAGTAGGCCTCTCATCTGAAATCAGTCACAGAAAACAATAGGAAAACCAACACAAGTTTCCGCTGATAAAGAATTAAATTATAGAATTAACACCAGCCAGTGTAATCGCAGGCAGGTCACTTGTTCCTGGAGGGCTGCATGGGAAAGGACCAGAGCCATGCCATTGCTTTGGGGTAAAATTGAGGAACAGCACCAGGAACCAGCACAGGGACTCTTTGCTTTTAGGAAAACAGTGGGGTGAGCCTTGGCTCAGTGAGATCTGACGTGTCCAGCACCAGCAGCTCTGGGGGTGCTCCACACAAACCCACTGGAGCAGCTCCTCACCCTGCCCGTGCTGGGGTAGTCCAACCGAAAGCACTGGCTAGGACTGGACAAACAAACGTTAAAGATGCTTCCTCATAGTAGAGGGAAATTAGGGATATGATAAATTCACTTTTTAAAACAATCAGATCTCCAGTTTCCACTATTAGACTGGATGGGGGAAACAAGGACATGGGATAATGTGACAGATTGGCCATTTTGGGGAAATGAACACATTTATTTCAACTGTGCTGACAGGCAAAATTCACCTTAAATTACATAACACGGCAATTTGTCTTCATCATCCATTACCTGGGAGTGTGTAAGTGAAAAACTGTCACCAGAGAAGCAGCCTAGACTTGTCTAAAGGTTCAGGGAAGCTGGCAGGTTGGGGCTGCAGACAGGAACATGCTCTGGGAGGCTGCCCAGTGTCACAGCACGGTGCTGCTCTGGGCAGAGCCCCTGCAGAAGGTGGGCAGCCCCCTGCTCTGCTCCCGCCCCCACCACCTCTGCTGGGCCATCTCCCACACCCGCTGGATCCAGGGCATCCCTGTTTGAGCATCGGCTTTGCAGGACCTACAGCTCTGGTGGAGCCAGCCAGCCCCTGTCCCTGTGGTGACAGGCTCACAGCCACCATCACCGGGCGCTGGTGGCAGCAGGCACTTCTCCAAATAGTCACTGTATTCAGAAATTCAGGAAGGTTTTCTTCCATGGGGTGAGTCCCATCTGGCAGCATCTGGACTCTCCTTTTTTCCTCCAGTGACCAAATTCTCCCATCATGGAGATCTTTTTACTTGGAAATTGTGACTGTTTTGTCGAGAGTTACAGCTGGGTTTTCCCCTACATCATTTCTCACTCCCTCTCTCCCTGTGCTTCCTCCATCTCAGATCTCAGTCACAGCCCTGTCTTTTATCAGAGACTCAGCAAGCCCCCAAAATTGCAAGATTGACTCTTCTCTCTAGATCAATCACCAGTAATCCTACGATTTTGCCTTCTTTGTGTGCCCTCCGCTTAAAAGCCTCTCGCTCATGGGGTTTATTTTCTACATGGGCTGTGCACCCCCCAATTTTCTGTGCCACAGCTGGGTGCACTTAGCCTCTTCTGCTTGACTTGTCTGAAAAATGTGAAACTCTTCAGGAGCTTCAGAGCAAGCAATTGTCAAGAAAAACTGCCTTCAAACTTTCCTTTTTTTCCTGCCAGCTGTTTCTTGAAGCAGAATGAGCAGGGAAAAGTGTCTAAGCATGCTCTGGTTTGAATTTGTTCATAGGTTCAGCACTTGGCACGCTCTTAATTGTACATAATTTCTCGGTTTGCTCCTGATACAGCAATAAGTGCAAAAAAAAATTGGAAGTTCAGAAAAGGTTTGAGCCCGAAGTCCAGCAAAGATTAAAAGCTACTTGGTGTTGGAGAAACGTCCTTATAATCTGCAGAGCAGAGCCCTGGAATAGGCGGTCAGAGAAATCCTCCTAGCCAGGGATTTGTTAATGGGCTGTTAGGTGAGCACCTGTCAATGTGATGCACTTTGGAGGGGAGATGGACAGATAGGCTCATTTATTCTTCATCCTGGTTTTCTGTATTCCATTTCATCTGTTACAGAAGCTTATAGGATCCCTGTCAGATGTGTGTACTCAAAGCGGGGGAGGCAGGGAGGTTCTTCAGCTTTACATCGATTTTTACTGAACAAGTTAGAGAACCAAGAGCACTGAAGCAAGTCCAAGATCCATGATTTCCATGTCATGTCCTTTCCATGCTCCATTGGAGTGATGGGGATGGAGGGTGGTGACATCACTCTCTGTGTGCCAAAACTGGTCCTGGGGGGCTGAGTTTGTTGTAGGGATCAGGAGGGATATTCACAGATTCATGGAATGGTCTGGGTGGGAAGGGACCTTAAAGCTCATCTCACTCCATCTCCCTGCCCTGGGCAGGGACACCTCCCACTGTCCCAGGCTGCTCCAAGCCCCAGTGTCCAGCCTGGCCTTGGCCACCGACAGCGA
>NW_008246061.1:3155949-3170115 GCF_000691975.1 Corvus brachyrhynchos
TCCTTCCCAAGATCCCATCCAGCCCTGCCCTCTGGCACTGGGAAGCCATTCCCTGGGTCCTGTCCCTCCATGCCTTGTCCCCAGTCCCTTTCCAGCTCTGCTGGAGCCCCTTTAGGCCCTGCAAGGGGCTCTGAGCTCTCCCTGGAGCCTTCTTCTCTCCAGGTGAGCACCCCCAGCTCTCCCAGCCTGGCTCCAGAGCAGAGAGGCTCCAGCCCTTGCAGCAGCTCCGTGGCCTCCTCTGGACTCCTCCAGCAGTGAATGAACACAGTGGTTGCTCCCTGCTCTGGGAGCTGCCTGAGCAGTCCAGTACTCACAGGTTGTATCCTGGTCCTACAGAAGATAGTCCAGAGGGAGTTATCTCTGAGTCAGGCGGCAGGACAATGATGGGCAATTAACAGAAAGATAGTCTGGGGGGAGGAGGCAAGGAAACACTGCCCCACCTGATTTCAACGGCTGATGGGGATGGTAATAGAATACACTGCAACCCAGGACAGGTCCCAAACAGCATCTCCCCCTGTACCTGAAATTTGCAGACACCCTTTTGCTCTCACATTTTATTTCAGATATGAAGTAGTTAGTGAATTCATCCTCAGAATGTTCCATAATCTAAACTTTCATTGCAAATAAAAGTTTATAGCATTGATGTTTGCTGGAGGAACCTGCAGATGTGAATCAGAGGCAGCAATCTCTTCCCCACACCTGAAGGCAGCCTGAAATAACAGCTCCAAAAAAGCTCTCGACTGCCTATTAAAGGGACAAGGCAATAATTTTGAAATCAAATAACATTAATCATTTCCCAGCTGATTTATCAATCACAAATACTCAGACTGCGCTATCTCAGAGCACACAGGGACAAACACAGATCACGAAAACATCAAGGGCTTCCTTGTTGCCTTGTGCTCCCAAAGGAAAACTCTGTGATGCTTTGTGCAAAGCACCAAAAAACCCCTTTTCACTAAGTTGCCTTCCTGCTTCTTTTAATTTATTGCAGCAAATATTCCCCAAGTCTCTGCCTTTAACAGCCCTCATTCCCAGAGTCTATAAATGATATTATCTTTGCTCTTTTGGAGACTTTAGAGAATTTTCCTTCTTGCATAACTTTTAATTGCGGTAACTTCATTTGCACACATAAAACTGGTGTTTCTACCATTTTGAGATGATTCTAATTGGACAAGCAGACATTTTACCTTAACTTTTAAAGTTCAGCTTCACTACAGCCCCACTAGAGAACTAATAAAACATTATTCCGAAGTTCACAACACCCAACTTCCCATGACCGGGGAATTAGAGACATCCTGATGTGTTTGAAATTAAATGCAGACACTTATTGGAGCATGATGTTTTCAGGTGCCAGCAATAAATACTCTTTCATCATGCTGGTTGTGAAGCCATACCTGCTAGAAAAGCAAAATCAAAGAACAAATAGAAAGAAAGTGGCTCATTGCCTGCATCAGATTAACCAGTGACCTACTTGAGGAAAGCCAGGCCAAACAGGATGTACTGATTTGTTAAAATGCATTGACAGAACTTTTACAAAATCACTCTGGTTCCCCCTGGACCATGATTCAAGATCAGAGCTTGGCTCCTTTCCTCTCCAGGCTGGATTTGTTTACTGAGCACTTGGTGGGTACCAGCTTTAAAGAGAAAGGCCTGATCTCTGATTTCTAACACCTCAGGCTCAGCACTGCATGCCCCATGTCCCTGTCCATGCACTGTCACAAACCCCAGGGTCCTGGGGGTGCCTTTGAAGTGCCTTTTGATGCCACCTCTCTGAAGTCCAAGTGCTGCTTTACCTTGACACTCTGCCTCTTCCAGATCCCGCCAGCTGGGACTGAGCCAAAACTGCATCACATTATCTGGGCTCCCAGGGATGCTCAGCCTTCACCAAATTCCTACTAAATTCCGAGTAACGAGGTCATAGAATCATAGGGTCATAAAACAGCTTGGTTTGAAAGGGACCTTAAATCCAGTGCCACCCCTGCCATGGCAGGGACACCTCCCACTGTCCCAGGCTGCTCCAAGCCCCAATGTCCAGCCTGGCCTTGGGCACTGCCAGGGATCCAGGGGCAGCCACAGCTGCTCTGGGCACCCTGTGCCAGGGCCTGCCCACCCTGCCAGGGAGCAATTTCTCCAAATCTCTAAACTAAACCTCCCCTCTCTCAGTTTGAAACCACTGCCCCTTGTTCTATCACTGCATAACCCAGGGCCATGCCACTATGGGGCTTTGCCTGGAACCACAGCCCTTGTACTGATCCATACTGGTTGTGCCCTCACCAGCCCTGGACAGGTAGCTACCCTTCCCTAGCCATTGACTACTGCCTCTGATGGCTCTTTTCCATCTCCTCTCATGGCAGCCCCACCACCTCTGCACTCCCAGAGATACATTTCAGTCCCCTCAATGAGTTCCTTTGGAATGATGTGTTTTTCACACTGAGTCCTTGTTCCCTGTTCCATGTTTTGGGGCTCCCTGGTGTTTGTCCCCTGCATCTGAAGGGACAGAGAGGGAGGATGTTTGGAAATATCCAGGTCCAATCTCCCTGGTTGTTTTTTCCCAAGACAGGCTGAGAAGGTTGTGCTGAGCCAAAAAAAAATGGTAGGAGTGTTTTTCCAAGATATTTCAGTCTCTTGGTACCACCAGCTTTGTTTGGGGCAGTCACAGAGATAAAATCACCAAATCATAGAATCATTATGGTTGAAAAGTACAACTATTAACCCAGCACCACCATGTTCATCACAAAACCGTGTCCCCAGGTGCCACATCCAAATGTCCTTTCAACATTTCCAGGGATGGTGACTCCAGCACTGTCCTGGGCAGCCTGTTCCAATGCCTGACCATCCTTTCTGGGAAGAAAATTTTTCCCAATAACTAATCTAAACCTCCCATCTGTATTTCAACTTGGGATCTCCTTTCCCCTCTCAGACCAGCCTGTGCGTGGACAAACATCCATGGCCACCGTGTCCCTTTGTCTCAGGCTCTCCCAGCCCCTCTCCCATGGCACATGCACAAGGACCACAGGCTGCTCTCAGACAGCTCCCATAGCACCCAAATTCATGAGCTTTTGGACACATTGTCTCTGCTCAGCTGGGGGTTTGGGCATCAGCTACATCCCTGGGTGTATCTGCCAAACATGGATGGTCCTTGGCTGCTTCGTAGGAACCCATCCAATCCCAGCCCTGCAGCCTGACAGGGATTTCCTTGGCACCTGATGTCCCACCTTGAGTGGTCGTGCAGCACAAATAAACTCTGAAATGGGGCCAGGGAGGGAACAGAGACACGGAGCTGGTTTAGCAGGAGAGCAGAGGCTACGCAAGGATGCAGGAAGGACAACATTCCCTGGAAGAGGCAGGACTAATGCCATGGGCTGGCAGGAACAGGGCAAAAAGAGACAAAGGGAATCTCTGGGGAAAGCTGCCTATGAAACGCATTGCTGGTGAATGACAGGCAGCAGAATAAAGAACTTTTAAGAATCCAGTGTACGTATCACTGTCAGGTCTGCCATGGGGATTATCCAGCTCAGTCCTTGAGTCACGCTTTGCCCTTTATTGTCTTCACTGGGTGGATGCAGGTGTGCCAGCAAATAAATGAATTTACACACATGGGGGGCCACAAGTGTGTGTTGACATGAAGGGGCAGGGGGACAACTCTGAAGGAGCAGAAATGCTTTGCCATGAGCTCCATGATCCCATCAGAACTGGGAATAACAGAACGGGCTGCGTCTGGCAGGCTTCGTTCCATGTGCAGCCACCTCCTTCCTTTAGTGGGCTTCATTATGATAATGGGATATTGATATGATAATAACACCTGGATCCATTTGGAGCTTTGTGTCTGCCTGGTGCTTTGCAGACCCCAAAGGAGAGAGCAGCTGCAACATCACAAGGAGCTAGGATCCACGTGTTGGTGGCTCCCCTGGAGGCAGCAGGGTGGCCAGTGCCTGGAGTCATGGAGGGGCAGGAACAAAGCCTGTCCCTTTGAGAAGGACCCATGAAACCCACAAATGTGCCAGAAGGACCAGATTGGAGCACTCCAAGGACACTCCATGGCACACAGGTACCATGCAGCAAACATCACCATGGCAGGGGCAGGTGTGACAGGCACTGCGGAGCACAGGGACAGCAAAGAGCCCCAGACAAAGTGATACAGGAGTGGGGTCATGTGTGGTCATGGGAGGGCTGCTTCCCACTTCACCAGGCACTTCGGAATGCAGCAAAATCTTACAGTAACTTAAGCTGCTCAAGGTCCCTAGGAACACCCCAACGATTTATCCCACAGTTCAGGAGCGTGAAGCAAAGCCAAACTTCTTGTTGGGAAGGCTAAGGAGAGACAGTATCCATTGCAATCACCCATCAGAGAGAAAACACAGGCTGAGCTCCTTCCTGCTACTCTAATCCCTCAGGAGGCAGCAATAAATCCCAGGATTTGGCTCGCCATGTGAGTTTGCAGCATTTTTTCACTCCTTTATTTTTTTTTATCTTAGTGAATATCAATGGCAGACGTTTGGGATAAACAGCCTTGCCAGTTTCCCAGTTCTAGAATGCCCATTTTGTCCCCTTCCAAGTGTAGCCTGGACCATTAGAAACTCAGACATGAGGGGGGGAGGTGGAGGTGCATGAGCTGCATTTCTGTCCCCTCTTATGGTGTACCACGGTTGTGGGACACATCCACAGCCCACCATCTCTGTCTGCTGGTGCAGCTGGGGCCCAGAGCACACCTGCCCCTCCCTGGCTCAAGTCCCAGAGGCTCAGGCAAGACCAGAAATCTCCCAAACAAGCTCCTTTTACTAAAGGAAACAGGCCCAGAGTGCAGGCCAGAGCTCCTGGGCACAGCCCAGAGCTGTCCCAGGGGTGCTGGAGCTGCCTGAACACACTCTGCACCACAGGCTGGTGAACGCACAAGCCAGGCACTTTCTCCAGAGCCATCTGAAGTCCAAGCAGCAGCAGGTGCTGAAGAGCAGGAGGAATTAAACAGTGGCACAAGGGACCAGCACAATCCCCCTCACAAGCAGTGGCTTCATACCTATGATTTTTTATGGTGTGTCAGGAAGGATTTTGCTGCCCTGTGTTTGAAGGTCACTCAAATATCACTAAGCAGAAACCAACAAAAACTCTCACAAAATGCAGCAACCCTGAGCCAAGAAGCTGCTTTTTTGCTGAGAAAGGGTGCCCAGACACCAAGGGTGACCCAGAACCAAGCACGCTGCAACCATGGAAGGACTCGAGGAAAAGCCTTTAAAGCATCAGAGGAAACAGGTGCTCTGCTCTGCAAGCTCCAAAACATCTGGCATTGCAGACTTCACTGAAGGCACGAGCCACGGCTGCCTCTGTAACTCTGCTTTTAGTTACTTTTAACTGCACCTGTCCCCTCGACCTCTCATTTCAACCCACACTCTCTGCCTTGGGGTATATGTATTTTTTAGAGCAACACAACCATGTTTTAAGCAGCCCAGGAGACAAGATTGGGAATAATTTAGCTGCTGTCTTTCAGATCTTTTTGAACAATGGTAATGTCAGATGCCCCAAGTATGAACCTGAAATTTAACACAGTGGTAGATCATCTGTAAGAGAAAGGAAGTTTGCCTTTTGTTGTTTTATTTTTTTCCCTTATTTAGTGTCTCAGTCAACATCTAAAGGAATTTCCCATAAATCAAACCTTGAAAAGAAATAGGAAGCCACAAAAAATGAGTGAGATATGGAAAACCAGCCACGCCAGTGGGTAGAGGGTATTTCATAACTCAGAAGCACCAGGAAAAGTGAGTTCTTATTACCTGTGCAGTAATCCAGCATCCCCCACCTTTGGAGCGCTTGACTCTCCAGTCAAGGCAAGCACTTGTAGCCCATACTCTGAACAGAGGACACCTCCAGGGAGCATCAACCCTCCACAGAGCATCAACCCTCCACAAGAAGAAGCAGGAGGGTTGAGCAATTGGCTTTGCACCTCCGGAAGCCAAGGGGTCTGACTTACAGGGCCCATGAGAGGAACCTGATTTATTTCAAACACATTTATGGTTCACATAAAGCTTTAAGATGGGAGCAAGTTTAGTATTTTGTTTTTATTCCATTTTATCGTGTCTGTACACTGTACATGTAAATGTCTGGCCTGAGCTCAGTGGGTGTAAACCACGGGAGCCCCTTGGAAGCGAGTGATGCTCCATTGACTTCCACCCACCGAGGATTTAACCAGTTCTCTGCTAACAAATGTCCTGATAGGCACATTTTTATTTCTGGTTGTATTAACTGGGGTCTGCCAGGCTGCCAAATAAGGAATTGCTATCCAGGGGACAGCAACATGCTGCTCTTGGCAAGGTTGTTTCTACCCCCAAAACAACCTCACTGGCTATAAGCAAACCAGAGCACGGACTGGGGAGAGGAAGGATGGGAAGGGAGGGTGAAAGAGGGAAATACGAGAAAGCCTAACAGGAGGAAGGAGAGGGGGGGAAAAAGGCTGGGCATGGATAGAGGGATGTAGAAGAGCCCAAAGCAACAGGATGAAAGAAAAGGCAGAGCTCAGGCCCACCATGCCCCATCTCCTCCTGCTGAGCACAGAGGGTCCAAACGGCACTGGGCACTCGGGTCAGGGCAAACGGGACACAGGTACTGTGAAGGAGAATGGAATGTGGGGGCTGCAGAGAGGGATGTGAGGGATTCAGACTTAAAAACAAGTCAGAAACATCAAGATATGCTTTAAAAGGGGGTCCCATTACACCAATCAGACCTTGTCCTCCCTGGGCCACAGACACCCCTTTTCCAATCCCCTCTGCTGATCTTGGGTGCCTCAGCCAGAAAAGGTCCCTGCCAGGCTCCAGGGAGGGAGCTGTCTGGGGGCAGCAAGGACACATTTTTCCTGAGGGAGCTTTAAACAAGCAAAGGGCAGGTTTAGATGAGATCTTAGGAAGAAATTTTCCCCTGGGAGTGGGGGGAGGCCCTGTCACAGGGTGCCCAGAGAAGCTGTGGCTGCCCCTGGATCCCTGGCAGTGCCCAACACCAGGTTGGATGGGGCTTGGAGTAGCCTGGGACAGTGGGAGGTGTCCCTGCCCATGGCAGGGGTGGGATGGATGGTCCCTTCCAACCCAAACCAGTCCGTGATTCAGTGATCAGCTCTTCCTGAAATGAGTCACCAAACTAAACTCTGCTTTGCTTTGCTTGACTCTCTGGTGACAGAGGCTAGTGCAGCACCTGGAAGGTGTCACCCACAGCCCTGCATACCCGTTCCCTGGATGCAGGGATATGCATATTTATACATGAATATATATGCAGGTATCTAGTGATAGATAGATAGATAGATAGATAGACAGACAGATAGATAGATAAACTTCTATGTACATATATAAACCTTTTCTCCTCTGCAGCCAGAGGCCCATGTGAGGTGCGACCCAGCCAGCAGAGTTCCAGAGCAGAGAGAAAGGTGAGCCCTGGCAGGGGAAGGACAGTGGGGCAGCACACCAGCAGTGGCTCAGCCCATGTGTCCTAGCAGGGTCCCTGGGGTAACCACTGAGAGCCTGCAAAGAGACACAGCAGCTGAGAAGTGAGATTTGCTCACCTCCCAGACCTGGGGCAGGATGCAGATGCCTCAGACTCTCTATTGCCTACAGGACCTGGTTCTTTGACCAGGCTCTCAAACAGCTACAAACATTTCTGCCATCCTGAGCCTTTTGGCCATTTAGCCCCTGGAGGCCACAGGAACATCCAGCCCACTTGATCCCCTGGAAAATCTCATTAGTAAATATCTCTTCCCTTGCTCAGGGAAAGCTGTGGACCTTGATTTGGCTGAAATTTGGTATGGTTTGAAAGACTGATGGGGAAGGAAAAGACCTCATATGGGCAGCAGATCCAGCAGAATCCCCACAGGTGGGGCTTTGGAGATGACTGTGCTGCTGATAAATTCTGTAGGCAGCAGCAGAACATGATCAGAACAGCAAAACCAGCGAGGTGAGCTGGTGTAACTGCCTGGCACTGCCCCTGTCAGGACAGAGTTTCTCTCCTGTGTACCTGTGTCCCGTCTGCAGCTGCACCATGTCCAAGTGTTTGACTGAATAGAAGCTGCTGTCCCTCAAATAAAAGCTAAAACGGAAACCCTGGCTCCACATGGACATCAAAGCAATCAAGATGGTAATTTCTAATCTCAGCCTCCTCTCTTTTAGTCTGAATCCATTCAGCCTTGTTCTGTCACTCCAGATCCTTGTAATCAGTCTCTCTCCACCTTTCTTGGAGACTTCCTCGAGGTACTGGATGGCCAGCAGTAGGTCACCCCAAGAACAAGCTGGGGAAAGCAGGAACTCACCACTGGAGTTCAGATAAACTCCCTGTCTTGCTCAGTGGTGACCTGACACTGTACATCCCATGATCCAGGAATACTCGAACCCAACAAGCTCAGCAGCACCTCCCTTGCTGTGGCTGGTGGAGGCTTCTGCTGGGCTGGGCTTTGCAGAGGAGCTCAAAAGACCCAGGCACACAAAACTCACTGCAGCACCAAGAAAACAAACCCAAACGTGGACTCATGCCTGTCACTTCCTGCACCTATTTTCTAGGATTCCTCTCTAATTGAGATCAATCCTCAAACATTTTTCCTTTTCTATTTGTTGATTTTCTGATCTCTGCATGCTGTTATTCCCAAACTGCAAGCATTCTTCTGCCATTTTTCTTTCTCAGCCTGGAGAGCAGGAGGCTCAGTTGTACTATCTGAAAGATTAGGCAAATACAGAGGGTAGGAATATTGGCCTGGAAGCTGTAGTCCAATCCTGCGTGCAGAGGAGCATGGCTCTTCCTGAGCAGGGCTTGAGACAGCTGGCACCTCTGCACTGAGCTTCCTTGCTGGGATGCTCCTCTTCCTTTATACTTCTGAAGGAGTCTCAGCAAGTCGCAAGGATGCAGGATCATGGTGCCATGATGTTCAAACTCCGTTTTGCCTGTGCCAAGGCCCTGATGACAGGTTGGTGCTCACCTTCCATGCTGCCAGGTTCTCAGGAGGGCTGGCAAATTTGCCAGTACTTCCCTTCAGAAGGAAATTCTCTCCTGTAAAACAGTGGCTGCAAGACACAGTGTGTCCTGGCTGGCTGAGATAAGGCCCTCGTGCTCAATAAACCAGGCACTCTGCACACACCAGTGCTGTGCTGGGAGCTTCCCGGGCAGCTGAACCCCACTGCAGCCTCCCACCCCACCAGTGCGGTCAGGAGATGTTGGACAAACACCTCGCCTCACCTCACCTCACAGACCACAAGGTGCTGCTCCGTGTGTGCAGGGCTGGTCTGGGCAGCCCTGGCTTGGGGGTGATGGATACCTGTGTGCAGGTGTGTGCAGGTGTGTGCAGGTGTGTGCAGGTGTGTGCAGGAGGGAACAGTCCCACGTGGGAGCAGAGGCAGCACGTGTGTAAATCCGCCGTTTGTGTGTGTTTGCAGGTTCCAGGTGCAGGTTCCAGGAGGGGGGAGCAAGCTGAGCATTATAAATGCTAGGAGGAGTTCACACAATTAATGTTTTTCATGAGATGTAATTTATAGACCTCTCCCTTGGTGTTTTAGGAGAGTGTAAATATAGGAAAGCAGCCCATAACTTAAAGGCAGGAATGTGCTAATTAAGCGTGCCAAAGGAATGCTAATTAGAGAGACAGTGAGTGGGAAGGGCACAGCATGGTCTAATCCCAGGAAGTCTCCCTGAGTCCCTCCATCCTGCCCTGGGCATGCGGTTGCTGCGTGGGGCAGATGCTCCAGCAGGGCTCCAAGGCCACTTCACTGTGGGGCTGCTGTCGCCCTACTGGGGGGCAGTCAGGAGGTGACAGGGTGCAAGGCACTGCCACGAGCCTGGTCAGTCAGGTCAGCATGGAGGACACTTCTCCTCAGGATTAATAACAGACAGAGCCCAGAGATTCCCTCACCAGGGAAGTTCAAAGCCAAATCCATCACTGGGAGTTCAGCCTTATCCATAGCAGCCCCATTTCCTAAACACCCCCACACATCCAAGTTTTGGATAACCCAAAGCTTTCGGGAAAGGGAGCAGGAAAGATCTGAGCTGTGTGCAGCATTTGGAAAGGGCTCAGGTTTGTTGGGGTTGTGTTTATCCATAACTGGCCTGAGAAACGAGTTGTTCTTCCAAAGCCTCGTAAGGATGTCCCAGCTTTCTCCTGACCAGCTGCAGCTGGACCTCAGCAAGTATCTCCAGGAGCTTTGAGGGAGAGGAATTTTCTACCTGAAATACTGAGGAGTCCCCACTCTAGAGAGAGTAACACTTCTCCTGTTGCAAGACACCTGCCCCTGAGTCATCACGGAATCATGGAATGGTTTGGGTTGGAAGGGACCCTAAATCCCATCTCATTCCAGTCCCCTGCCATGGGAGGGACGCCTTCCACTAGACCAGGTGTCTCAGACCCACATCCAGCCTGACCTTGAACACCTCCAGGGATGGGTGTGCTGTCACCCCTGTCACCCAGCTGGCTCATGAGGAACACTGAAGACTTCAGGCCCCCCTGTTGCCACCCCAGGTCCCAGACCCCTCTCCAACCACAGCAAAGTCCTCGCTAACAAGGTCACAGCAGCAGAGGATGTGTTCTGTACCTGGTACTGGGGCTTTTCTTTCATTGTGTGCTTCATTTGTCCCTCTGGAAGGGACGTGGTGGCTGCTCATCCCCACAGCAAGCACAAGGAGGAGGTGACACCGCCCTGGCTGGCACTGTGCCCGTCCCGGGCTGCTCCCGGGCTGCGGAGATGCGGGAGCGCCTGCCACGTGCGGAGAGCACCGGGCTCCCGTCTGCTGACTAATTACCAAATGAGGCTGCTGACTAATTACCAAATAAGGCTGGTGACGCCGAGGCGCCGCACGCAGAGCTGCCAGAGCTGGTTGCAGCCCGGCTCCGTGAACACAAAGGGAATCAATGACAGAGGGAGCTGCAATTTCCCAGGATTTCAGAAGTGCTATTTTTCCTTCTATTACAACATGTGAACAATGGTCAAGTGTCTTACTTCTCCATCCACAGGCCTCCCAAAAGAAAGGGATTACAAGTGTATCATTAATATCACAGTGACCTGGCAGCAAGTCGACAGATTTAATCTGGTGACAAGATGAGTGGCACTGGAATTCTCACATCTCCCCAGAAAATGAAAAATGGGTTCTGCCTACTAGTAGTAAATATTGCTGCTAAGTGAATAAAAATTCAAAAGGGAAAAAGCAATTTTCCTTCTGTTCATATTGTGCTTAGTTCTCAATACACTTCATGCAAGAGGCTCCCCTAGCTGATGGATTCCTCCTAGATTATATCATACTTTTGAATTTATATGCCCCAGCTCTTTAAAAGACTGTTTGCCAAGGCCTTTGCATTCCGTGTTAGTCTGGTAACTGCTGACATTTGAAAGATGCTGTTGAAGAAAAATCCAAAGGTTTTTTTAAGTAAGAAAAGGAGACAGACCTAGCAGGTAGAGGGAGATTAAAGATTTAGGCAACAGCTGAAATCAAAGTTTTCATGAAGTGGTAATGTCAGAAAAAGTTTACAAGGCCTAATAGAGGGCTTCTGTGTCATGAAAACCTGAATAAAGTTTGGGGTTTTTTCCTCTTAGCATGCCACATGAATTTTTCAAGGCTCTGGCTTCTCTGAAACAGCACAGCAGCAAGCCAAACACAGGCTGGTGGGAGCTGGCAAAGGCAGAGGCTCTGCCGGGATCAGGTGTGGTGGGTGGGTGGGAGGAAGACTTTGAGCTCCAACCCACAGCCCTCCAAGGAACAAAGAGAAGTCCCACTTCTATGGCCACTGGATTTGTATCAAATATCTGCCAGAAAGGCTGTTGTCTGCCATCAAGCTCTGGAAAAATGCAGTAAATTGTCAGGGCTTCTCTGGCTTTGAGTGAACATTCGTAGCCCAAGGCATCGCTTCAGTCCCACAAACCACTTTTTGTGGTGGCCATGGCTGGTGTGGGGCAGGATGGAGGGACTTGGGGAGGCTTCCTGGGATTAGACCACGTCTGTGCTGACATCAGGTTATGCTTCACCTCAAGTGGTCTTACGTTGAAGGATGGAGGCAGCAGAGCAGCACTCTACACAATCTCCACCACCTTCACCACCCTCAGCCTGCACCACACCTGTGGGGCTGAGAGGGCAGAGAGCAGAGATGGCATCCTCACCCTATCAACAGGGGGTGGGGGACATCCCCCAGGCACAGCTAGCATGGCCTTGCAGACAGGACAATGGCACAGACCAAACACAAGGCAGAACTGCTGGGTCAGAGCACATGCTGGTCTGGGTGGGCCAAGGGAGTGGCCTGGCTGGTGATGACAGGAATGGATGGCCACCATCCCCAGGGCTGCTGAGGGGAGCTGGGCACTGCCCTCACAGGACACAGTGACACTGGCACTGAGGGGTCCCCCTGGACATGCAGCTGCAGGATGGGTGACAGTTCTGCAGTGCCTGTTCCCAAGAGTGGGTGATATCCATCCTAGACTGACCCTCCTACACTCGCCATGGGTCAGCACCAAGCTGAGAGCTCCTTAATCCACAGACGATGGTCTTCACCACCCAAACCAACCATGGCCAAGAGACCCAAACTTGGGCCCATTCCTCACCTCTGCAGCAAAGCTCTGCCATTCCCAACACCACGTTCCCTTCTGGTCTCTCTCTCCCACCCCATCCACCTTCCTGGCCACACAGTGAGAGGGAACACAGAGGGGTGAGAGTCACTGATCAGCACCAGGCTGTGCTGTGTCTTGGGCTGTCATGGGAGAGGAACTCAGCTCTGTGCCTGCAGCTCCCGTTCTTTCAACAAAAAGATATAAAAAGTAAATCAGATTTTCACATCTGTGACCTGTACACTTAAAATTGCCACCAAAAGGTGCACTTCTAACCCTTGACTAGAAACCTCTTTAGCAGCTGTACTTAACTACTGTTGCTTTCCTGCCTTGGCCTGGGCTGCCCCATGGAAGATGTGAAAAGCTTTTTTACTTAAGATAAATGAACCTACTCCAAAAACTACTATTCAAAGAGCAAATCCAAATCTGAGTGATGCCTCCTAACCCAGATCTCCATGACAAGCTGACCAATTTTAGTCAAACTTTGCAAGAAACTTCTAATTAGCTTCCGGAACATGCTTATGAGTCCTCAGAGCTCTGCAGCTGGGTGAAATGCTAAAAATAGGATCTCCATGGAAACCTCTTTAGCACTTATGGTGAGGGGATGTGACACTGGTGTTGCATTGTGTTCTCTGACCTGGGGTAAGACACTGGGTGTCATGGTGAAAACTGGAGGGAGAGAATATCCTAAAGAGAAGTTTACCTAGCACTGGGTCTGGCTGCCCAGCCAAGAGGGTCTGCTCCCTGCAAAATCAGGTCCCATTTGACCCCCAGGCATGAGTCCTACACATCCCACTGAGCATCCCCTTCTCCAGGGGCAACACCTGCCCTTTGTGGATTTGGTATTGCCTCAGATGTGCACTGAGCTCTCCCCTGGGGCAGGGGGACAACGCGAGCACTGCACCATGTGTGCAGCCCCTGCTGCCTCTCTCCTCAGCGAAGTCACAGATTCCCTCCCACCTTCCTGTACCTATCCCTCGGGATAATGAATTCACACTCGGAGCAGGAATCACCACCCTGGGTCTTTATTTAAATGCAAAAGATCTTGAGAACAGCTCACTGCCAGAGTGGGGACATCAGTGCTGCTCATGCTCTGCACAAAGGCTTTAGACACTCAGAGAGTTCCTACACAACAGGTGCTGTGAATTGCTCTTAATTTCTGTACTTGTTTATTGCTATTTACTTCAGAAGGGAAAAAATTGTGTTACTTGGCTAGAAAGTCACAGGGCAGCAAACCCATGAGTGCCATGGCCACGAGGCAGCCACGACTGACTAGCAGTGCCTGATCCTAACTGCTTTTAACAAAGCCATTACTTTAAAAACTCAGCCAGCCTATTCATGTAATTCCCCATTATGCTCAAAGAGGTGACACTGTAAACACTTCCGGGCTTGAATGATGCCCATTGGGGGCTGCTGCCTACTCAACGCTTGTCTTCCTCAATTATCAGAACGACAGGGAAATTTTGGTGAGGCTTTAGGGTGAGCAGATTTGTCTCCTCACCTTCCTTGACTCCTGGCATCAGTGCCCCTGTGCCCAGGGATGTTCAAGGATGTGCAGTGATTCACTGCAAGCCGTGGATGTTTACTCATCGCTGGCCTTCCAGCCCCTTGAATCCCTTGCTTTCAGCTG
>NW_008246061.1:3170140-3195341 GCF_000691975.1 Corvus brachyrhynchos
ATTTTAATCCAGTGGAGTGATGATGCCTGATGTGGAGACCCAGCCAAAGGGCTCCAGTGGCCTCTTACCTAAGCACCTTGGGGAACTCCAGCTGCAAAGGAATCCCTGTCTTTGATCTCCAGGTAAATATCCCCACTGCTGGGATGAGTGAGGGTGAGCCAGCCCAGCCCCACCAGCAGCTCCCCAGTCTGGGAGCCACTTGAAGAGATCCAGCTCTTGGAACAAATCCAAGCCAGGAGTGATTGCTCTTGTTGACACACTCACAGCAGTTTTACCGCAGTGCCAGGACCATAGCAGGTTTGAACAGCTCAGGGTGGTGCTTGGAGGCCTGATTAGCCATGTGGGAGAATAACTGAAAGAAAGGGGTGGGAACTGCTCGTGCTTTATCAACAGAGATAACTGGTCCTGCGGAAGAGATTGGCCTCTACTACTGGGAAAAGGTGCAGAATATCCCTGGGAGACGGACAGAAGCAGAGCCCAAAGTAGAAAACAGGTGGGAGAGCCAAGTCAGTGTCACAAAGTGTCAGAAGTGACCAAGACAAGGCAGCTCCACCTGCCCTCAGCACTCTGCAGGAGGGATCCCTTGGCAAAGACATGCCAAGCCCAGAGGGCCCCTCACTCCAGCGAAGGCAGAACAGGAGCACGTGCCGGAAACCAACCCCAGCCCCACCAGGGCTGGAAAGGAGGAGTTCAGGAGTGCTGAGAT
Source organism: Corvus brachyrhynchos (assembly GCF_000691975.1). NCBI lineage: Eukaryota > Metazoa > Chordata > Aves > Passeriformes > Corvidae > Corvus > Corvus brachyrhynchos. Next base: position 3,170,847 of record NW_008246061.1, read on the forward strand.
TCCAGCAGTGTGGATGTGCAGGCTGGTGCAGTCTGAGGGTCTCCTGCTGCTGCCCACAGTCCCTGAACCTCTCCACTGTCCCCAGGAATGAACCATGCTGTCCCTGCCACCCCAAGGCTGTGTTGCGCAGCTGAGTGTGGCTGAGGCTGTGCTGGCCAGACTACTGACAAGAGATTTCTGGTGCTGGCTGGTTGTTTCTCTGCCAGTGACCCCAGCCCTCCTCCTCCCTGTTCCTTTAGGGCTGGTGAATTGGAGCTGCCCCACTGCCATTTCTTTCCTTCTGCAGCTGGGTAATTGCCAGCGACGCCTTTTAAATCACTTTGGGGAGGTTTGATGAAACAAACTAGATGGAAATCAAATTTCAAGTAACTGGTAGGAAATTGAAAAGAAAAATGTTTATGGAGCAATTTTCTTTGCTTCCTCGAATGGTGGAAATTGTTACTGTCACTCATAAATTATTAATTTCAATTTGCCCTGTTCTCTTTTCAGGTTGCAGCTCTCCAGGAGCTGGGGCTCTCACTGAAAGTGCCCCAGAAGTGCTCAGGTAATGGAGGTAGACAGCACCTCCCCCATTCACCAGGACAGGGTGTCCCTGCCTTTTGGGGGGGTTCAGTCTCTTCAAATCAGTCCCAAGGGGCCTTTTGTCTGGCCGACCTGATAGAACCAGTCCTGCGAGAAGCAGGCAAAAACACACACAAGGCTGGGTACAGGCTGTCTTTGGGACCTCTGGAGTGGTTAACTGTTGAGCTGGAAGGTGGGAGGGAAAGTAATTACCAGAGTGAAAGTGGCTCAAGGACTCCTGTAATTACTGTATTTGTAGAATTACTGGATGGGAGCTAGAAGGGACTCTGGAGAAGCAGATAGAGTCACACTCCTCCCCAGTGCCGTGGCAGACAGAGGGACCCACCACCAGAAGTGATTCACCTGGTGTGACAGGAGAACATCCCCAGCAGGGAGGTGAATTGAGAGCAAAACTAATTGGAAAGGACACAACACTGACAGAAAAATAGGAGTGAAAACAGGGAAATTTTCTTTGAGGGCAAGAGCCATAATTCCATAATCAAGTAAAATTTGGTCAGATGCCCGTCCTCCTCAGTGATGAAGTGGAGGCAGATATTAGAAATCAAGAAAAAAAAGCAAGATATAACAAAATGGAGTGTAGGGGTGCACTGGCTTTTCATGTACTGCCTTTTTCTCTGGCAAAGTATAACTTAGTAACAGGAGAGGAAAGAATTTTGCAACTGTTTCATCTCCTGCACGCCTAAGAGAGGAGAGTTTTCTCCCCACCTTATCCCAAAATTCAGCAGATCTTATGTCTTCGGAGGTCACATTAGGAAAGTACTGAAAAAGCCATTGTACAAAAGATTGAACTAGATTTTTAGGGTATTTATGCCCAGTTAAAGAAAGGTAATTTTGAACTTGGTGGTATATTTCTCTACGGTGTGCAGAAACTTCAGATCCCATTATGAATGCACCACCAAACCTCAACCCCTTACTCGCCAAAAAGGAGGAAAAAAAGAGAAAGTTTACACCGGCACCAGCTTAAGACAGGAGCCCCTAAACCAGCAGGGAAATACTCACCAGAATTCTATTTTTATTATTTACTATTCTATTATTTACCACAGGAAAGCAGGTCCGGACAAAAAAACACGCGAGAAGGGTCTTCTGCTCACCAGCCACGTGGTGTGGGGGAGGGTACAGGCTGAGGCTCTGGGCTCGATGTTACACAAAAAGTAACACCTCTCCACACAGAGCTGGCACAGCAGGACGTGCAGAGCTAACTCCAGCAGACACACAGCTGCTGGGACACCCTAAAGTCTCTCAGAACCGGAGTTCAGAGATAGCACGCTGGGCGCCAAATGCGGAAGGTATCTTTTCAGCTTTATACCGGCTAGCGCTTGTATTTCAATGCCTTAGAAAGCCTCGAGCAGCCTAGAGGGGTAGCACGGGCGATCTAGCACTTTAGTAGCTCTAAAATCGGTACCTGTATCAGCTGCAAAGCAAATACCATCAGCAGAAGCAAAGAGGGAGAAATATAGCTCCCTGCTCACTCAATTCCCTGCAGTTAGAAGCTTTCAAATGAGACAGACGACAAGAGATGTTCACAGGAAGATAGCTAAGCTGAGTGAGAGGGTGTAACCTCCCCTCGACCATCTTTTGTTCGGAGAAGGGGGAAGGGGAGGACTGGGGGTGGACCCGGGGTGACCGGCCAATCAGACACTGCTAAAGAGTCTGAGTTACATTTGGTTTTGCCCGCGCTTGGAACAAAGGAGCTCGGAGCACATGGGCAGGAGCACGTGTCTTTGGGAGGGAGAGGGGAAGCTCAGAACAGGCAGCAACATAGGGGGGAAATAGATAACCATTGATTTTGAATTAGAAGTTATGAAGTACAGAAAATTGATATGAGAAGCTACATTCATCAGTTAAAAATGCGTGACTTAGGGAATGAAGTAAGGAAGCAACTGAAATCTCCATGAACAACAAAAAAAGACTACTGCAGAGGTTTTGTTTATAAGAGATGGCCAAACCTGAATAGGGCAGAAATGCAGTAGGTGTTTCTGGGCTGCCTTGGTGTCTGTGTCACAAGAGGATGCTGAAAACTCACCAGCATTTTTAAGATCAAGGCAGGTGTTAAACAGCACTGAGTGGGATGAGTGACACAACAGGCAGACCTGGAGAGGCTGTGCAGCAGCCTCCCTGCTGCGTCTTGGGCCACTGGGGAAGCTGGAGCATCCCAAAGGAGATGGCAGGATGGGTGAGGCTCCTTCTGAGCACCAGGCACGGGCAAAGACAAAGGAAAGGGATCCAGGAAGCAGCTGAAAGGAAGTTGGAAGATTTATGCTGATCAATTTTTTTATGGAAAAGAGGTCTTGTCAGCCTTCATTTCACTCACAGAGGAGATTCCATGCGTGGCTGCTGCAAGTGGCTGAACAGATGTGATGTGCTCCAGCCTGTGGAAGGTGCCTGACTCGGAGCTGCACAGCTGCTTAGAAACGAGCACTCAGCTGCATCTGGGAGACACACGTGAGACTGGGAATCGGGGAAGAGCCCAGGCAGCAGCCCCTGATGGGGAGCTGTCATTAAATCTGTGTTTCTCATACTGTTTTGGAGCAGGAGCTCAGAGTAGTCAATATTTTCATCAGTGATTCAAACAGACATATTAAAAACTCATTCATAGAAAATCTGTGGCTGACACAAAGCATGGAGAGATTGATAAATCCCATGGAGCCCTCAGCAGGGCTGGGAACAGGCAGTCTCCCGGGAGACTGAATCCTGTCCCACATGTGTTACAGCCCCAGGCTTCATCAAGGAGTCCTAAAGGGCTGGACATGGGGACTCTGCGGGTGGTTGTGAGTGTGTGGACTGGGGACAGAGGGAGGAGGGCAGTAATGTCACCTTTGTGTGTGCTGAGCCCAGCCTGGTTGTGCAGAGCCACAGCATCCAGGGGTGAGAGGGATGGGAAATGAGGGACTCGAAAGAGCTCCGCATGTCTGTCTTGACAAACAGAAAGTCTGCAGGCTGGCTCAGCACCTCCTCTCCTGTGGAGGAGATACTTTGTGCTGGAAGGAGCTTTAACTAGTGGGGAAATATCCCAGTGAGTGGGAAAGGGAAGCAGGAGCTTCCCCAGGTCTCCATCTCTCCTGGAGAGGGATGCTGTCCTGGGGATGCTTGAACTGAGAGCAAGTGACACGACTCTGTAGGAGGCCTGAGTGGGTGAAATGCAATGGGCTGTGACTTGCTGGAGACCAGGAAGCCACAAGGATCCTCACTTGAACTTGTGTGTCATTTGTTTCAACTCCCCTGCTTGGAGCACTTTGCTTACAAGGATCCTTGCCTAGCAAAGCCTCACCACTCCTCCAGGACAAACTCCTTGGGGAAACACCCATATCCCTTAAAGAAATGACTGTTCACCACAGCTTAGAGGCCAAAGTCCCACTCAGAATTGCATTTTCCTCCAAGAAAATAAGGCATCTTGTGCAGATGCACTCTGGCAAGTCTACCAGCAAGCAGATGGGCAGCTTCCTCGGGCACTTGCTGAGGGCAGTGGCAGCTGAGCAGAGGACTTGTCACCCCAAACTCTCCCGAGGGAGGCGCTGCCCCTGCACTCAGAGCATCTGCAGGTGGGGCCGTGCCTCCAGAGCCTGCTGCACCCTGGCTGTCAGCACAAACCTCAATCAATTAGATGGATTTGTCATAGGAGAGCAAAGCTTAATGCTGCCATCTCTGGATGTGGCATCCGTGAGAAACCCCCTCTGGAGCCAGGCTGCATCCCAGGGTGAGAGGCTGGGTCATGGATCCATCAGGTCAGAAGCAGAGGGAGAGGTCAGAAGAGCCTGAGAGCAGCAGGGCCTCTGGGACCAGCCCAGCTCTCTGTCCTGAAGGCCATCACATGAGACAGCAGCTGGACTAACAGGAGGGCAGGAGAAGCAGCCAGGGAGAGGTGAGGGGCAGCAGGATGTGTAGCTCTGAGAGCAGCTTTCCTCACAGACAGGATGATGCTGGAGAAGAGTCATTTGAGCAAAGATTGAGCAAGGACTAGAATAGACCTAAGGGGGTCTCATAATGGCACACAAACCCCTGTGTCCACATGCTCTGCATGTCGTGCCCTGCCCTGGACTGCCTTCGGGACCAGCCTGGGCTTACATCACAGCAAAGTGACAGTAATGGGTGTCCCTGTCACCAGACAGACCACTAGAATAGTCCGTCAGGAATTGCTGCATCCCAGCTCCTAGCCAGGAGGGTACAGGAAGCTTCCCTCTCTTGTGACTGGAACTTCCCATCTGCTGGGTCAGCCCCAGGCTGGGTCAAGACCAGAACAGATGTGAGCTGAGGCCATGAGCTCAAGATTGAAAACAGCTCCAGACAGAGATGACAACCAGAATTCCCCTGACAACCTGGAAAACAATCTCTCCATTATGGACAGGGTACACTGGTGGTCCCTGTTTGCAGGGAGTCAAATGCACTCACCAAGTATTTGCAGAAGGCTCAGCTATCAGAGAACTTTCTGTATTTTTGGCTCCCTGTAGCCTTATCTCCCACAGCAACTAGTGAACATTCAGCAAAATCCCTCTGCTGCAGCCTCCTTCAGGAGCAGTGCTGATGTGCCTCAGGTGTCCCGGCTCTCCATGGGCCCAGCTTTCCCAGCAAGTGGGGGAGGCTGGTCCCCACCTCCCTGTGGAGCAGCACCTCCAGCAACATCCCCACTGGAGCTTTGCCTGTAGTCAAGTCTTGGTTTTGCTCAGCAAACCTGTCTGCTCCTCCCAGCAGCATCACCCTGGGACAAACCTGGTGCTGCCCACAAGCAGCAGCCTGTCCAGGTGTCCTGTCCTGGCCAAGGAGCTTGAGCTTCCCTGGGAATGTTCCAGCCATGCAAACAGCATGATGGTGCACTGATGGGGTGGAAGGAGTGCATGGTCTTGAGACCCAGAAATCAGGAGTCCAAGGGCACCTGCCATGAAGGAATCTGCGTGTGATGCCCCTCCATGGTCTGAGAGCAAATGTAGATGGTTGAAATCTCAGTTTGTGCTGATGATGTGGTTTAAACCAGGAAAATGGAGCCACTAGAAGAAAGTGTCAGAGCTGAACTCCTCCTGGAGAATGTCAGGCAGAGCCTGGGGCCTGGAGCAGCTCAGCCATGAAGAGAGGTCAGACAGCCTGTGAGTTCTTTTTGGAGAAGGCACAGGCTAGAGGGGCCCAATGATGTGATAAATTATCTAGAAAAGAGTGACTCGCAGTATCTGTTCTCCCTGCCTCAAAATCCAAGGACACCCAGTGAATCTGGAAAGCAGCAGCTCCCATGGGGAGAGGCAACATCTTCTTGCAGAAGGCGCCTGTGGGCCTCCCAGTACCTGAAGACACTTTAGTCTTGGAATTTAGCGAGACAGAAGCAGGTTTTGTACATCTACACTGGCAACAAGATTATTCACGTGCTGCTGAGCATAGCAGCGAGTCTGGCAGAGACTCTCCCAGGTACCTTGGGAGGAAGCCAGTCTCCAGCTCTCAGAAACCAGAATTATCCCTCACATGCAACCCCTGGTGCTGCACCTTCTCCTGCAGCATCTGGCCATGTCCCCTTCATCCTGGAGGTGAAGGGATCCGGCAGGACCATGCTCTGAGGGGTGTGGTGACCAGCGTCCAAGACATTGACCCCTCATGTACAGCACCTACAAAGTGACCAGGGTCAGAAGGGTTCTGAGTGCCATGGACACACCCAGCCTGCTGCTGGGACCAGGCTCAGGTTGGACTTTGGGTCACAGACTCCATCCAGCTGGAGGTTTGGAGAGCAGAGACTTGGAAGCGAATGATGACAAAGCCATGTGGCACAAGGGATGAGCCCCTGGCAGATCCTTCTGCATTGCTGCCCACAGCCAAGCCCAGCAGCGCCAGCAGAACTACAGAGCGTTCTGGGTAGGAAGGGGCCTTTAAAGGGCTACTCCCCTGCCATGGGCAGGGACACCCCCCACCATCCCAGGCTGCTCCAAACCCCAATGTCCAACCTGGCCTGGGACACTTCCAGGGATCCAGGGGCAGCCGCAGCTTCTCTGGGCAACCTGTGCCAGGGCCTCCCCACCCGCACAGAAAACCTACAGCAGGAGGTCCCTTCAGCCCTGCAGCAGGACCACATCTCCCACCTTCCCGGGCTGTCCTGAGCTCATGTGAGCGCCTTCTGCTCTCTGATGGGAGATGTCTGTCCCCACAACAGGACTGCTCCTATCCTGGGAAGGTCTATTTCATGGAGCACTCCCTACCCTAATGCTCCTCACTGCTCCCTCCATCACTCAGAAAATGCTGCTGAGATACAAAAGTGCTTTTAGACATCAGAGCTCTGCCTGCAAGTGTCACTTATTAATTAGTCACCGCTTGGCTGCCTTCCTCACATGCCTGCGGAGGACACTGTCACCCAATCCCTCACAGAGACACAGCCTGGCAGTGAGGGTCGTGTGGGTGGCAGTCCCCAGTCTCCTCACAGCCACCCACAGTCTCTGGGGCTCTGAGGTTTGCTCCAGGCTGGCCAGGAGGAGCAGGAGGAACAGGAGGAGCAGGTCAGCAGCACCTCCCAAGCTTTGGATCCCAATCATCGCAGTGATTGTTCCTGGACTGTGACAAACAAATCAATAAATTCAAATTAAATGACAAAGCCATGACAAACAGCAGGGTCAGGCAGGGCCAGCGCCTCTTCCCACAGGCACGGGGCAGGTTAATGGGGGCTCCCGTTCCTGAGCCCTGCAGCAAGGAAACTGCCCCCAACTGGCACTGCCCTTCAGAAGGAAAGGGAAGAGCCAAGTCCAGTGCACAGGGGCTGGAGGACAGAGATGGCATTTGTAGGAGGGGGGTGCTCAAAGCACAGAGCTGGAGAATGATCACCCTCTTTCTCATTCCATCTCATCCACAGGAAACATGCAGATTCTTTAAAAACTTCTTAAATGAGAAAATGACACTTTATTGCTTCACCTGGACTATCTTTAGCTTGAGGATTTGTTTTTCTTGTCACTTCTGTCCAAAAATGTTTGTTCTTAGTGCTGGCTGATCTCATTTTCCTCTTCTAGCACTAAGCCCCCCAGCAGCACTGGCCAGACAGATACTGGTGATGTCTAACTTCCCAATCTGCTCTGTGCCCAAGGTTATATTTGCTCCTGCTGATTTCCAGTTTGAGGAGATCCTGAGCCTTTCAGGACCACTGGGAAGCAGCTGACCTTGTCTGCACAACCCCAACTCTAGGACAGTTTCCCAGCCAGGCAGGACCATGATGATCCAGAAGCTTCTAGCCCTGTGGATGACCCTTTTGTGGGGCAGTCTGGACCATTGTTTTGTCCAATCCCATGAAAAATGAAGTGTCCATGTGAACAGTCTGCTGCTTGTGGCTATGGCTCCCAGAGCCAGGTTTACTGAACAGGTCAAAAACCTTGGCCCCTCCACCTCCCCTACACATTCCTCCCACTCCTTCCTTGCCTCCAGCCCAGCTTCACCTCAACCTCCAGCATCCCTGTCAACTGTCAGTCCCACTTGTGCCCCCTGCACTGTCCCCCTTTCTCACTCCTGCTCCTCATCGCTCATGTAGTTCTGGAGCTGCATTTAGACAATTCCATGTCCCCAATTATCCTGGCCAGGCAGGTAACAGGCGCACCACCGGCACTACTAAGACCTGTTGAGACCATGGCACACCCATCTGCTGTACAACCTGCTCTCCCAGGTGGTTGTCAGCCACTCTTGGGCTGGGGGCAGGGTTTTTTCCCAGTTCAGGAGTGCCTAAAGCACATTGTCCATTCTCCCCCAGGTGTGACTTCCCTGCTGACTGCAGTCATTTGTGTGCACACACACAGGCACCTCATGGCCCAAACTTTCCTTTGCCAGCCCAGTTTTTCACTTGCTTCTCCCCATTTCAAGAACAAGGACAGGAATTTGTTTCCAGACCTGGGGGCAGTTCAAGCTACACCCCACCTGAAGCTGCAAAGCCCAAGCCGTGGATGCATCACCCCACTGTACCACAGGCCTCCTGCACCCCCTCAGCACCCTGTGAATAATTCATCATATGCCCCAGCCCTCCTCTCTTTCTGTTCTCGAATTAGCCATGAGCAGATTGTGGCTTTCTCGAATGAATTTGTTACTTGGAGTCGTTCCTGTGAACATTTCCAAGGCTGTGGCTCATTTGCAAGCAGTAAATAGCTACAACACAGGTGTCCTTTGCTGGCCCCACTGGGCTCCAGATCCGGGGCTGCCATGGAGGGACTTCTTGCCTTCCCACCCACAGGATGCTGTCACAGGAAGCTGCTCCTGCCCCTTGGGCTCAGGGCTGTGTGGGGACTGACCAGCACTGGGCTTTCAACTGGAGGATCACAGGCAGCACAAAACCACTAACGAGCCTCTGAACACCACACCAGCTCCATGAGCCTTCTCAGCCCACTCCCAGGCAGGCACATTCAAGGAAAGAGAATTTATAGGCAAGTAACGAGGTGCCAGTGCATCCTTCAGGATGCAGAGCTGTGGGAGACAGTGTCCAGAGTTGCTGTTTGGTGGAGCCTTGCCTGGGATGTGCCTAAACCCAGCAGATGTTTGAAGAGATCTCAAGTAGGGTCATGGCCGGTGAAGAGGGGCTTTGCTTTTCCTTCTCTGTGTATCAGCTGCACCCTTTGCAAAAGTTTGGGGGAAGGGAATATCCACTTGCTCATCTGCGTTGCTCGTGTTGTTCGTGTTGCTCATGTATCCAGAGAAGGCAAGAGCTGGAAAGGGGCTCAGGCTGGAGCAAAGGAGGCTCAGGGGGGACCTTGTGGCTCTGCACAAGTCCCTGACAGGAGGGGGCAGCCAGGGGGGAGTCGGGCTCTGCTGGCAGGGAACAGGGACAGGAGGAGAGGGAACGGCCTCAGGCTGGGCCAGAGATAAGACTGTGTTAGACTGGATATTGGAAAAATTTCTCCACTGAAAGGATGGTCAGGCACTGGCACAGGTGCCCAGGGCAGTGGTGGAGTGCCCATCCCAGGAGGGATTTACAAGACATATAGATGTGGCACCTGGGGGCGTGGGTCAGTGGTGAACACAGTGGCGCTAGGTTAACGGTTGGACTCAATGGTTGATCTTAAAGGGCTTTTCCAAACTTAAGGATTGTATAATTCCAGGATTCCACGTCTCTTCTCAGGCAGGCTTTGCTGCCCACCCTTAGGGCCCTTGCAGGGCTGCAGGGGAGGCTCTGGGAGGCTCCCAGCTGCACTGGCTGGGTCAGGACTCCCTGTGTGGCTACAGCCCCTCTGCTCCACCACTGGAGGATAAAATTAGTCTTCTCTTAATACAACACGTTTTCATGACAACTCACTAAAGGGGCAAAAAACACTGTCATAATAATGCACTAACCTCTATACTTATTTCCTGTATCTGACCTATCAGGGAACTGCTGAATTACTTCTCTAATTAGTTTGCCCATTTGTGAGGGATATGACATTCCTCTCCAGAGAGAAAAGTAAAAACGAGAAGTCATTTCTTGAAGGTAATACCATGAAAGCAGCAGTCATATCAAGGATAAACAGGGATACAAAAATCTGCTATTATAGCACATTTTCCTTCAAGACTTAACAAATCTCCTCCATTTCCAAAATGGGGGAAAAAATAAAAAGGAATATGAATATAACATGTATACAGTCTGCTCTTACTCCCAGTCTGGGCCATGTATCAGTTTCAAGAGGGAGTATCTGACTCCAATTTCTTTCTTGAAAGTGATCATTATCTGCAAAGAAATTCCCAAATCAAAGTCCCACTCCTATGTTCCTGCTTGCCTTTCGGCTCAGAAGTGTCACAGAGCCCTGCTGGCACCAGCATTTTTTCCCAGCCCTCCGGCTGCTCCTGGCTGTGCCACCTGTGTTGTTGCTGTGAGTCAGCTTCGGGGATGACCAGGAAAACCTCCCCAGCTCAGACTCACCCAGGGTGCTTTTCCCTTCCTCAGCAGAGAACATTTTCCCTTTGAGGCCTGCTGAGCATCCCCACCTCAAGTCACCATGGCTTCCACACTGCAAACAGGCTGAAGCACTTCTTTGTGCATGAGGGACACCTGGATGCAATTATTCCCTGGGCCCTGCACTGGCAGAGGTCACTGCCAGTAATCAGAGGTCACTACAGGTGACATGGGAGCAGCTCTTTCACTCCTTCCCTTGAGCCATCCTCGTAGGAGACATCGTTTTGTGCAGGATGGCAAAGCACGGTGGTGGGAATGGCCATCCAAGAGGATGGAGACAAGGGTGCCACACCTGCACCCTGGGAACATTCAAGTATCTGCTAACTTTGGCACAGCTTTACCAAGGAGTTTCTGAGCAGGCTCCATCCCATTCCTTACCCAAGCTGTTCTGTGGCACAGAGCATCCTTGACCCTGGGACAGGGAAGAATTGCCCAGCTGCTGTCTGCGTCCTGCTCCCACACAGCCCCAGGAGCTCAGGGACTGGATGGCTGTAGATGTACAAAAAGCCTCTGCTCCCACCTGAGGACACGGGGAGGGCTGAGCTGGCACGAGCACAGGCTGTCGGGAGTGAGGAGTGTCCACTCCCTTCTCCACACTGAGGAAATGACCCCTTTTCTGGTAAGAGAGGAGAAAATCACTCTCCAGACCGATTGTCCCCTCACCACTCCCAACAAGCTTGCCTGCATCACCCATGGCCACCAGCAGCAAAAGGCAGCCACTGCCAGCTCGAGGCACAGCCAGCACCAGGGTGGGAGTGGATTTATGTTCCATGGGGAGTTGGACACCACAGAAAAAACATCTCTAGGGAAGATACAGTAAAAGGCTCTTGCCAAGCAAGAGCAATTTCATTGCCAAGGCAGGGGGGCCACAAGGGGATCAGTCAGTGACTGGGGGGTTTAGCCTCCTGCCCCAGACTGAGGGCTTCATCCTTGAAAGGCACAGGGAATTCTCAGTGTTGTGCCTCTTCCAGGAAAGTCTCCCTGGGAGCACAGTGGGTGCTCACACCCAGGTCTGTCCATTTGGCTTTGTACCATTTTTGCCAGCCAGGGAATTTCCTGGGAAATTCACAGTGTCTTGCTTGACCTTGCAAAGAACCAAAAAGCAACTTTTCCCTGATGCTTCTTTGGATGCAACTGGAACCAGCAGCTGTGACAGCACAGCAAGAGCAGCCAGCCCCCTCTATACTGTCACCTGGGTCCCAGCTGCCCCATCAGCTCCCAGCTGACACTCTCTGACAGCTCCAGCAGATGAGAATCATCAGCAAAGCCACATGGCTTCAGCACAGCCCCAGAGCAGCGCAGGCTGAATGGGCTGAAAGGACACGGTCACCTGCCTTTGCCTCTCTTGTACCTGCCCAGTCCCATCCCATGTGGCATTTTGCTCACAGTGTTTAGATTCGCCTTTCCAAGGGCCTGCAGGATGAGAAGGGACACTTGGGTGGGAGGACATTCCCCAGAGAGAGCCCTGCACTCGGTGTAGTTGGAGAAACTCGTGCCTGCCCTCATATCGTGCCCACCCATATGCCCACATGTCTGGTGCATGTCACATCATGCCGTGTCATGTCATTCATGTGTCTCCCATGTCAGGAGCAAAGGCATTGAGGATCTGTCCCTGGGGCAGTCTGCAGGTGCGTTAGGAGATAAGGATCCTCTCCTACCTGGCAGCCATCAGAGCAATGGTCCCAGGGCCCCTCACAGCTTCCCAAACTCTCCTACTCCCCTGGCAACCCAGGACCACCCAGCTCAGCACCTTTTTTCACCCTTTCCCAGTGAACCCTGGAGGCAGGGCAGGACCCTGCTGAAGGAACAGAAGAGAGAACAGGAGAGAGAGCAGGAGACCGTGACCCAGAGAGCTGCTGTGTCCCTACTGCTCCTTCTGCCCAGAAACCTGAGCACCCCCAGAGCACGGCAGGAGCAGGAGAATGGAGGGATTCTCCACCCAGCTCTCCAGAGGCCAAAACACCGGGTGTGGGCTGAGTGTAGAGGGTATAGCCCAGGAAGCTGAAGCTGAACTGTGAGCAGCAGGATGAGCAAATTAGCTGCAGCGGCAGGAGCAGCAAGGTGGGAGTGGCTGGGCAGCAGCAGAGCAGAGGTGCAGAGGGGATGGTCCAGCCCAACTTGCACAGATCGTGGAGCTCTCATCACTCCTGGAGAGCTTTTTATTAAGAAGTAAATAAAACCATCCCTACAGCCTGGAGACATGGCCATTTGGATGACACCTTTGGACCTTTCTCAGTGACATGGCCTGGCAGCCCCTGTTCCTATTGGGAAGGTACCGTGCAGACTGGAGCATGTTCCAAGCACTGTAATTGCCCAATAAAACCGTGTTTCTTCACCATCCAGTTGAATTAGTGCCTGCAATATGTTTGAAAGCTTTATAGCCCAGTTAATTGTGAGGCAGTAACAGGAAGGGGCATTATGGCTTCAGGAACACAAGTTGCATCTGTATTTAATGATGCTAAACCATAAGAAGCCTCCATTCGAATAAAGCAATGGCTGCTATAGTGCCTATAAAAGTGACGATCACCATGTTCCGCAGAGATGCTGAGCTTGGGTGCAGCAGGAGCATGGACACATTGCTTGGGGCAAGGACACTGCCCAGCTCCTGTGGCCATTCCAGTCGATAGGGCCGAGAGTACCCACCCCTGTACCCCAGGGACCCCTCTATGTGCCTGCTCTCCACACAGGATGTTATCCCACAGTCCCCCAGCCAATGGTGTCCCATGTCCCTTTGAAGGGAAGGGCCACCACCCCCATTCTGGCTACTAGACAGCTCACATCTTCCCTGCAGGCTCCCACCACCACCCTACCCATCCAGGAAACTGGGACTGGGGACCTGCCCATGCCTCTTCTCATAGCTGGCATGGATGGAGAAGCTTCTGTGGGAGTGGGAACCAGAGCACAAGTGTCCCTAAGTGAGACATGCCCTTCATTTTCATTAGGAGGACACGGATTTGGAGCTGGGGAGGGTCCAGGGCAGCAGAGCACTGAGAACAGCCCATGGTGATGTTCATGGACTCAGCAAGGTCCTTGCTTGGCACCTGCAAATGGTTCTTCTTGGGAGCCTCTCCTTTCTCCAGTCACAGGAGTATCTGGAGTAGCCCCTGGATGGAATAGGGATGAAGAAGCTGTTGGGGATGTTCTTCCACTCGTCTTCTGGATCCACCATCGGGGACATGAGAGTATTTAGGGGCAGAAACTGCACAGCACCTCAAAGCCTGTTTGGAGAAACATCTGGGCTCATTCTTGTGCTTGCAGGAGGGAATTTCAGCTGTGTCATGGATCCTCCCTTATCATGGATCTTACCCCAGAGAGTCCAGTTCACCAGGCAGGGCCACTGATCCAGCACAGCTCCTGGTGACAAGGACAACCCTAGGGCAGATAGCACAGAAGGACCCACCAAGGGGGGCAGCAGCGGCTCTGGCTGATGGCAGGGCAGCTGTGATCACTTCATTGGGTCTTCACAGTCCATCCCCCCCTTCTGTGCATGCCTGGGTTGTGCACCCACCTGTACAGGCACTGTGCACCCCAGTGCTTGGACACATGGGGGTATCACCAGGGCAGCAGGGCCTGGAAGGGCTCGAGGCTAGTGGTGGCCATGGACAGAGAGCTACAGCCCCATGGTAAAGCACAGAAGAGAAATCCAGGGACACAAGGAAAGTCCCAGCCAGCAGCATTTCTTGCTTCCAAGCAAGAGCAGAGTAATCTTGCTCCTTTAGGGGCTTGGCCATCCCTGGAGCAATCATGGGGGTGACTATTTGTGACCAGCCTGTCATGACTGGCATGACTCATGAGCCTCCAACAGGATCTCAACAAGCAGAGGACCAAGAGCCAAGAGCCAAGGTCAGGCCAAGAGCCCTGACTGGATGGACACCCCCAAGAGCACCCTCTCCTGCAGAGCAAAAGCCTTGGCCCTGTTCTTTGGGTGCAAAGGGTGAGTATTTAGCACCTGCAGGAGTGGGTGACAGGCAGGTGACAAGCCTGTGACTCCTTCCGCATTGTATTTGCAACTATATCAACTGTTGAGATTAATTCAATGTGCAGCAGGGAAGTCAGTTGCCAGTGAGTTCATTTAGAATTAGATATGCAATCAATGGAAAATTAATACAATTAAGTTTCAAATTGTCATTTAATAAAACACCTTTTTGCAAGCGGAATATTAAGTGGGACATAAACGCTGCAACACTGCTGGAATGTGCTGCTCTCAGCCAGGGAGGTGTTTGTGCCCAGGAACTGTGCACACACATACCCCTCCACCACTTTAACTCATTAGACAGACTCTAATTATATATTTATAGTTTACAGAAGCTTCAGCTAATTGCATGATGCCTCTCAGAAGCTGCTGCAAGGCCCTGCTGCTGTTGTGGGGTGTTGGTTGTTACTGACATACCCGTAACTGAGAGTGCTCAGCAGATCTGCTAATTAGCACAAGCCTCAAATCTCCCTGCCTGACACATTAACTGCATGCAGGGACATTTCCACTGATAGTTCAGCCAGAAAAGGAATAGAAAATACCCCAATTCCTAGTTTTTCTCATGGATTTGGAGAGAAATTGCCCCAACTTTCTAAAGTGATGTGCACAGGCCACGCCCAGAGCCCATCCATGAGATGACAGTGATGGGACACCACTGGCTGTTCCCAAAACTGCTGCAAGACCATTCCCAGAGAGTTTTCTTGGGCCATGGTGTGAGCACTGGTTTTTTGGGTGAGCAGGCACCACGAGGGATGTGCAGGAGGAACTGGAGGTGCACAGGGACACGTGGCTTCAAGGGGATGAGGACATGGGCAGGGCCAAGGGCAGGAGATGTGGAGGAAGGATCACAGCCCCAGCAGCTCCCACACACCTCAAACCTGCAGGATTTAGCTCCCAGCATCTCTCAGCCCCGCTCTCCACTGACCTCAAAGCACAGTGGGGCAGAGACCCAAGGCTCCCTGACAGCTCCTTGGGAGGAGATTGTCAGTGACACCAAATCAGATAGATCCTTAATTAAGCTGTTCATGCACATCTTTTATTTCTGGTCTGACTCATCCTAGTGACTGTTTGTACCACGGACTCTTTTCTGTGTGCTGCTCTCACCCAAATTCCTGTCTCTCACCAGCGCCGCTCTCCCAAAGCAAGGGCTCCTGCTCAGCAGGTAGCTCACTGGGGCACCTGCCCCTCACTGCCCAGGCCAAGGCAGCTTTTCCAGCCACTCTGCCCTTCCTGCAGCTCTCTTCTTTTCATATGCCACTCCATGAACAGCCCTGACAAAGTGGAGATGCCATCCTCAGCCAGAGGATCCAGTCACCGGCTCAGAGCTGGGAATGGCACCACAAGGACTTGGCACAAAGCTGGACAGCTGCAGTGAGGAAGGGAAGGTAATTAACAGCAATTGCTTGCATGAAAGATGCACTAGTGAATCTCACTTGCACAGCCTGTGCAGGGCCCTGAGCTGTCAGGGAGCACCTCAGATTGTGTGAGTGGGAGAATAAACCCATGCAGGTCCTGCTGGATAGAGATCAGCACCGTAATGCATTCAGCATTTCTGGGAGCAGGAATCCAGAGCCCTCTCAGAGCCTGTCTGTGATCACACACCCCCAGCCTGGTGTGTGCCGTGGGACCACACAGCAGCAGGACCCCACCCTCGGCACCCTGCAGAACAGCAATAAAAATACAAACTGAGACTCGGGGAAGCATCACCACTGCTGCAGGCTTATTACATGAATCCCAGAAAGAGTTGCAGCTAAACATGTTATTAGGTTAAATAAAAATAAAATGCATTCTAGAAAATGTTTTGAGATTTATCATGTAATTAAGCTATTAATTTAATGGTCTTACTTATCTGGATTGGAAATTCACACGGGTCCTCATCTCACTCCCGTTATTGAAAAGCGCGCTCATCATACGCAGTCATTATGCATTTTCATAAACATTTGATGAACAATAACTGTGAGAAACATAAAATATTGGTTTTGTCCTTCAACTGTAATGGCCATATGGAGACGAGCTGTGCCTCAGAGTCAGCAGTTACAGCACATCTTCATTAATAACAACACTCTCTATTTTTACTGTTTACAGCACAAATGCAGCCCTTTAATGGGGGGGAAGAAGGGCGTAACCTGTAAGGCCTTTGCAGTGATTTGTAAGAGAGCTGATGAGCCCACATTCGTTTGCAATTCAGGGTGAGCTATAATTACTAAGTATTCTGGACAGCTCTCCTACAAGATGTCAATTTATTTGTAAGCGGAGCAAGGCGGTGGCTGGGGACACCTCAGGCCTCTCCCCTGCACACACACACACGTAGTTTCCTTAGGTTTGCAAAGAAAATATTTTCCAAGTCAGTGGAGTGAGGTTCTGCCCTGGAGACAGGGCTGCTGGAGCTGGTGGCTGAGTGAGCACATCGCCTTGATGGTGGCCAAGGCATCCTTGCCACACATCACTGGCTTCCACAGGCACCTCATTCAGCCTGTCCTCACCAGGCTGGGCATGGAGCATTCCCTTGTGCTCCTGCTCCGTGGCTGACAGGGAAAGGACCAAGGTGCTGCACTCAGAGGAGAGGAGGCTTGGCCAGGGCAGGTGGCAACCACCATGCACAAGGTTTGTGCACACACAGAGTGCTCTGGAACAGCTGCCAGCACCAGGGGAGGTGGCTGACTCTGGTCTCTGCTGCCAACAGGCTCAGCTCAGGTTTGCACCAGGCTGAGCAGACCCATAGACGTGTCTAGCCCCAGCACTAGGGGCTGGATGAAATCTCTCCAGCTCTCCACTCCCAGCTGCAGCTCCCACTGCCCCAGGAGGTCCAAGCTGTGCCCAAAGACAGGAGCCAGGACACTTGTGCTGCCCACAACACCCTCCTGTTGGGCTGAATTTTACCACAAGCCTGGAGTGCAAGGCCAGGAGCCTTCCCCATCAGGTTCATGTCTAGCCCCAGCACTAGGGGCTGGATGAGATCTCTCCAGCTCTCCACTCCCAGCTGCAGCTCCCACTGCCCCAGGAGGTCCAAGCTGTGCCCAAAGACAGGAGCCAGGACACTTGTGCTGCCCACAACACCCTCCTGTTGGGCTGAATTTTACCACAAGCCTGGAGTGCAAGGCCAGGAGCCTTCCCCATCAGGTTCCTGTGGCAGCAGTGTCTGCACCTGCTACCCACAGAAGTGCTTGTAGTCTAAAAAGAGACACCTCAGGTCACGGCCATCCCTTGAAGGTGATTTTCCCCATGGCCCAGAGCATCCCAGAACCTGAGGCAGAGCAGCTCTGTCCAGCGAACCAGCAGTTATACACCAAGGACCCCCCTGGGCCAAATTCTTCCATTCAATTTCATATCTGAGGAGAGAGGTAGCTTGCACCTGAACTGCTCTAGGAGAGTAACCAAAATCACATCAAAATGTGCCACCTCCTGTTCCACCTCCAAACAAAACACCCAGATCTCCTGCCCCAAGGAGGCTCGGGAGCATAAAAACATACACCAGGAGTGCCAGGCAGTGGCAGGAGCGGGCAGGACAGCCTGCAAAATCTGGGGATGAATGTCCCAGGGCTTGGATGTGTCTGTCTCCCCTGTGCAAAGCATTAATGAAGTTTCTCCCAGGGCAGGACACAGATTCAGACACAACACTTCCCCTTCAGCTCTGAGTCCCAGGCCGATGTCAGCCCTGCGTGGATTTATGGCTCCCCGCGCTCATAAATGTCGGCACGGCCGTGATGGATGTGGGCGCTGGGAAGCGCTCCCCCAAGTTCGGGAGATTTCTTTATTTTTTTCTGATCTTTTACAACAGCCATAAACCAGCTGCTGATTAGTGACGGGTCTTAAAACTTTAGGCAAAAGCTGTTGAAATCAGCTTTAAGTGCTAAGCTTCTCCCAAAGCAGAGCAGCTTAGTGTTTCCCTTTTGAGGTCACACATGTGACGTGTGGCCCTCTGAGCCACTGCTCTTCCCAGGGCAGGACTGGGCAGCCCTTGCAGCCCACTGAGTCAGGGGCCAGCTCTGCCCTGCCTGGTGGCACCAGCAGCAGATGCCCCCAGACAGGTGTGCCAAAAAAAGGGCAGAGCCTGCTCTTCTCTCAGACCTTGCAGAGATATGTGAGGGGCAGGACAGAAGGACAGCTCACAGTGATGGGCATTGCCACCTCTCCCAGCAGGGCAGAGTCCCTTCCAGCATCCCTCTGGGCTGGCATGGTCGCCGTGGGGACTGGCCATTGCTCGCCAGTGCTGATCCAGTGGTCACAGATGATGGGCAGAACCAACAAGGACATGGAGTGAAAAAGGCTGTGCTGGGAGAACCTTCCCAGCAGAACGGTCCCCACTGCCCCAAGAATATGGCAGGCCTGGTGATGACGTTTTTGTAGCCAGAGGGCTACTGCAATCATGTTTCCTGTGGTATTCATTAAGTATCTATTGCAGAGGCCACAAACTTGCAGAAAAATTTG
Organism: Corvus brachyrhynchos; assembly: GCF_000691975.1. Lineage (NCBI taxonomy): Eukaryota > Metazoa > Chordata > Aves > Passeriformes > Corvidae > Corvus > Corvus brachyrhynchos. Next base: position 3,189,686 of record NW_008246061.1, read on the forward strand.
CACAAAATGACACAGAACATGGTTTCATATTTTGGGAAATTGTCTTCTGGTGCTTCTGACTGCCCACAGTTTCTGGATTCCTTCCACCTCCCAGCCCATGGCTGAGTTCTTGTCCCCATCCCAGCATGCTGCTGACTTTCCCTTGGCTGCTGCATGGGGCTGCAGCTGTGGCCTCTCCAGGCTTCCACAGCCCCTTCAGATGTGCTTTGGACTGTGCACCCCTGCCTCCTTGGCTCCAAGGGTTTTGCAGGACACACAGTCCCTTTTCCCACCTCCCACCGTTACAGGCAGCAGATTGTTGTGGGTTGGCTCTGGCTGGACACCAGGTGCCCACCAAAGCCTCTCCATCACTGCTCTCCTCAGCTGGACAGAGGACAGGAAATAGAACAAAAAGCTTCTGGATTAAGATAAGGGCAGGCAGAGATCACCCATCCATTACCATCACAGGCAAAACAGGCTTGACTGAGGAAAATACGATTTATTGCAAATCAAATCAGAGTAGGACAATAAGAAATAAACCCAAATCTTGAACCTTCCACCACCCCTCCTTTCTTCCTGGGCTCAACTTCACTCCTAATTTCTACACCTGTTTCCCCCCAGCAGTGCAGGGGGGCAGGGTTTTGGTCCCTACCACACATTCTCTGCACCACTGCTCCTCCTGCTCCAGCGTGTGTCCCTCCACAGGGTCAGTCCTTCAGGAACAGGCTGCTCCCATGTGGTCACCCACAGGGTCACAAGTCACAACTGGGCTCGGCTTTGGCCAGTGGCGGGTGCATCCTGGAGCCAGCTGGAATTCGCTCTGCTGGACATGGGAGAGGCTTCCAGCAGCTTCTCACAGCAGCCAACCCTGGAGCCTCCCTGCTACCAAAACCTAGCCATGCAAACCCAGTTCATGGATGATGGATGGATGGATGCATGGATGATGGATGGATGCATGGATGCATGGATGCATGGATGCATGGATGATGGATGATGGATGGATGGAGGGATGATGGATGGAGGGATGATGGATGGAAGGATGATGGATGGATGGATGGATGGATGGATGGATGGATGGATGGATGGATGGATGGATGGATGGATGGATGGATGGATGGATGGATGGATGAAGGGATGAGTGGACAGACTGACTCTGGCTAGAGAACAAGTGTGGCATTTTGGGCACATTTCCTGTGGTGATAACTACTCTTTAACCCACCCCTCCTGCCCTCCTACTCCCCATTACACATTCAGGCTCAGACCTGGTAGGTCCCCATCACTCCCTCAGAGGAAGGAGGCTCCACTTCCCTGCGGGATCACTTCTGGGACCATCTGTCCTGCATTGGGCTGGACACATTCCCTCCCTGCTGCTGCTTCTCTCAGGAAGAGAAGTTAGTGAAGATTTATCATGGCACTAAACCTTAAATTGAGCACATTTGAAAGAAGAACAATTTATTCATCAAAAATATAGCTTCGTTTTATCTGCAATTATTCTCAAGTTAAGGCTCCATTCAGCAAGCATTTGGCTGAATAAACAGCAATTTTTTATGTCTAAACCATCCCATTTTGACATTCCAACACACAAACAAATGCAGGAGGACACAGCCCACCCAAAGATCATTTGTAAAGTTCTCTGGATACTTTTTTTATTCCAAAGTGCTGTTCTGGGGTGGTTGGGTGGGGGCAGCTCTTCCATCCTCTTACCAGTATGCAAGGACCAGTTGGGTCCTGTGGGGCAGAGCCATCACCAAAAGCGGTTCATCGGTTTTGAAATTAAAAGAGATAACCCAAAAAATGACAGGTGGCTGCACAACCATGAACAGAACAAACTCAGGGGGATGCTTTTCCACCAGCAACATCCCAAGGAAAAAATCAGAAATACTGGACTGGAAGAAGTTACTAAAAGAGAGTATATGAGGTGCACAGCTGCTAAACTTCCTGCTGCAGAGGAACCACAGGACAACAGTAAAAGGCCAATATTGCTGCATCAGGAGCACTTTAGTGTCCTGAAAATCAAAAAGGAGTCCTATAAAAATGGGAATGAGAGTATAAGGACGAGTATAAAGGGAAAGCTCAAGCACATGGGGGCAGAATGAGAAAGGGTAAGGAGCAGAGAGAGTTACAGTCAGTGAGGGGCATAAAAGGAAAGGAAACAAGTTCCAAAATATACTGGAAGTGCAATGAAAAGAAAAAAAGAGTCAGCATTCGTGTCTTGTGACGGAAAGAACCAAAGGGATGACACAGAGGCACAAACAGTGACTTCCTCACCGTGGCTACACAGTGCAAGCCTGTAACTAGTGCCCGGAGCTGTCACCATTAGCGAGAGAAGCTCGGTGCATTGACTAGTCAGGGGTCAAGAGAAGTCACCCTGGAAAATGTAAGCAACTTCTGAACAATTAGCAGAAGATTGTGACAAATTTTGAAGGCTTAGGGGATCCTGGGGAAGTGCATAAAAAGCACTTTTTCTGTGAAAAATAGAAATACATAAATAAAGGAAATTAGGGGTTTGGGGAGTTACAGATCAGCCAAGCTGGGTTCAGTTCCTTGAAAAATTTTAGAACAAATTATTGAACAATCAATTTGTAAGTACCAATATTGTGATAAAAATAAAGGATAAAAACCAGCCAACACAACTCTACCAGGAACAAATGATGTCAAGGTGATCTAATTTCCCTCCTTGCCAGGGTATTTGGTCTAGTGGAGGAAGAGACAATGGATGTGATCCATTAGGCAAAGCGTCTGGTGCACTCCTAGGAACAGGCAGGAAAGTCCAATCTGAGTGAAAACATGGGAGAAGGGTAAAACTGAGAGCAATAGGTGCTCCAAGCAAAGCTAGGGGGCTGAGAGCAGGGGCAAGGGGGGTGGCAGGTCTGTTATCATGGTCTGGATGCCTTTTATTTTCCTACAGCATCACCAGCGGACATGTCCAAAGGCAAGGGTGACACCTCTGTGGACTCCCAAGACACCAGGGACCTCCAACCCCTGACAGACACTCAGTGGTGCCAAGTTTCCCTTGGGAAGGACAGTAGAAGCTTCTTCAAAACATCTGCAAGCTAAAGCAATTCCTCTTAACTGGACATTTCAGGTGATGGGAGGTGCATGGCTTCGAGTAAAGCTCTGTTAAATAAATATAGATATAGGTACATATTCAGATAAAAATAATCAATTATTGTTATTGTTGTTATTTAATTCTGGTTCATGCCCTGCAGCCCCACTCTGAAGTCTCCTGGCTGTTAAGCAATGACTAGCAGCAGTGTCAGCTCTGTCCCTCAGCCCTGGGGAAGCACGAGGAGAGCCTCAGGCAGCTGCCCTGCGGCCGTGAGGGGTGATGCTGCAGGATGGAGCTCCCAGTTCAAACCAGTTCAGCACCAGAACCACCCCCACCCCAGAGAGCAGGGGTTGAGCTCCAGCCCCGCCTCCTCATCAGAGCAGATGGTTTCAGAAGAGCCCCACAAATGCTCCTCTCTGGGCAGCCCCAAACAACAAAAAGTGTTTGAACCCACCCTATGACCTCTGCTTTCCTCCTTTTTTTCTGCCAAGACCAGAGAAAATACCCCATTTTGAGAATAAAATAGTGCAAAAAACTAAAATGACATAATCTTGGAGTTCAGTGTCATGCACAGCCCCTCAGCCTGAAGAGGTTTGACAGTTTGTACTGGGGGGAAGGTGTGATGCTGCAACGTTTCTTTGGAGAGGAAAAAAAAAGAAAGAAAAAAGGATGACTTTTATTTTTAGAAGTTTAGCAGCCAAATTGTTGTCAGGCCGTCTGTGCTCTGCTGAGCAACACACAGTGCTGGCTACAGCCAAGAAGAGCTTTCTCACAGAGCAAAATGTCATGATAAAACCACGTTTCATCAGAATCCTAGCACCCTTTATGGAAAGAATTGCCGAATTTTGGACAAACTGTATATTGTTTATCATCTTTTTTTGTTACCATGATCCGCTTACAGGTAGAGAAATATGAGACCGGGCCTGAATTGCTGTTTTATTTGAAAACATGCCACATTTCCCTTTGGTGTTCTCCGGTGATGCTGGACAGCTAAAGGAGGACTGGGACTTCAGTTCCCTTATATCTTACACCACCACCCAGCTTTTCCCTTAATTGCTGTCCATCCTCTGCAACTGTAGATGCTTCCAAAAGGAAACAAAACTGGATTCTTATTTCTCTTTGTCCTCTGGCCTTTGGACATTGTTCCAGGGCTTGACACTCTCATGACTGACTCACAGCACTCTGAGGTTGGGGAACCTCTGGAGATGGTCCAGTGCCATCCCTGCTCAGGCAGGGTCACCTAAAGCTGGATTCTCTGGGCTATAGTCCACAGGCTTTAGGATATCCCCAAGGGTGGAGAGCACTGTTTCTCTCATGAGTGGTTTAGCCATTCCCCCAGCTCTTCCCTGGACTCAGTCCAGTAACCAGCATCTGTCTTGTACTGGGAAGCACAACAGGGTGCAACACTCCAGATGCCACCACATCTGTCTGTAAAACCAAACTGGTACCCCAGTAATCCCTGGCACCAGAGAGCCAGGCTGTGGGAGCTGTGCCTGTCCTGGTGAGACACTCAGCCATGACTGTACCCACCCCTGTCCACCTATGATGTGGGCCAGGCTGGCAGATGGGCACATTGCAGTGTGGCCAAGGGGACTCCGGAGTCTGGGAAAGGGCAGCCCTTGGTCCAGACAATGGTGGTCCTGTGGGTGCCAGGAGGGAGCAGGCACAGGCAGGAGTTGCGGGAATTTTGCTGAGCCCATCCTTGACACCGACACCCACGCATGTCCCAGGGACAATTTGTTATTCGGGTTCCCCATAAATGCCAAGTCAGTGTGTGATGGATGGGCTGGGAGCTCCTCCCTGGATCTCTCCACAGCAGCTCCCAGGAGCAGCAATAAAACTCCATTGCCAGTTGGGCCAGGATGAGGTGTATGGGGGATACCCTGGAAAGGAGCCTTTTTGGGGAGCCCTGCACCAGCCAGGCACCCCTGGGGCAGAGCAGGGACAGGGCTGATGGACCCACCTTGGTCTTGCTGGGCACTGCTCCATGCACACCCTCTTTCCTCCTCCCACCTTCTGGACACGTGTGTGCCCCAATAAACACCCTCCTCTGCCCAAATCCCCCTCGAATTCACCGCCAGGGTGCACACACACACACACACACTCTGCACAGCCCTGCGTGTGCTCACCTCTGCTCCCCAGCACCCCCCACCATCCCACACGGGCACTTGGCACTGCTGGGGCTGCATGACAACGTGCAGGGGAGGAGGGCTCATTCAGAGAGCTGCCATGTCCCACAGCATATGAACGGAGGACAACCCAGATGTCCCCAGCCCACCTGGCCCTCCCAGCACCCTGCAGGAGCCCTGGTGGGGGCAGGCAGTGAGGGAATAGATGCAGCCATCCAAGGGCAGCCTCAGTGCCACCCACCTGGGACACTCACCTTGGGGTTCCTTGGGGACCTTGTCCAGTCCCTGACAAGGAAACTCCACCCACACTATGGGAGAGCTGAATACCCCTGCCCACTCCTCACCTGCTGCCTGAAGAGCCCAGGCTGAGGCTGGAGGACGGACACCAGGACATCTCGGCTAGAGAACAGCCGGATAACTAGAGCTTTCAGGAGAACTGGAGGGCCCCCAGAGCTGTGCTGAGGAAGGGGCGGGAGGGGAGCAGGGCAGAGGCTGGAGG
>NW_008246061.1:3195802-3204244 GCF_000691975.1 Corvus brachyrhynchos
CTCTGCAGCTCTCCTGGAGCCCCTTTAGGCCCTGGAAGGGGCTCTGAGCTCTCCCTGGAGCCTTCTCCTCTCCAGGTGAACACCCCCAGCTCTCCCAGCCTGGCTCCAGAGCAGAGGGGATCCAGCCCTGGAGCAGCTCCTTGGCCTCCACTGAACTGTCTCCAACAACTCCACCAGCACACCCAACCCACAGCCAGCCCCAGTTCAGCCTCCTGGCTGCTCCTGGCTGTCCCCTCAGCACAGGAGAGCCAGGAACCGCTGCCACCACCACATGCTCCACCCAAAATCATGTCCCAGCTGAGTTGCTGTCTCAGGTGGGTGATGTGACCCAAGGAGGGCAGGAGCATCTACTGAGGATCACATCTGCATCATGGTGCTTTAAGCACCTCTGCTGTGGGACAAAGGCACATCCATCTCCTCATGGATGAGCAGCCCCTTCCTGCACAGGTCAGGAAGTGTCTTTGGTGTGTCTTTGGCCTCTCCTCATCCTCTTGAAGGAACACAGTCAGCAAAGCAGGGAACAAGACACCTGCACAGGCAGGTTGATGGAGCTTTATTCCTGTTTCTGGGTAAGAAACACAAATGCGTTCTCTCCAAAATCCAGGGGAAAGGAGATGCCACAGTGCTCCCTGGAGGGAAGGAGAGGACAGCAACCACACATCAAATTTAGTGATGACTTCTCCAAACTTACAGCGGAGCTTACAGGTTCATCTCTCATCTTCATCTTGCTTTTATTTACCTTGAATTTGCTACCTTTCTCTTTATTGGAAAAAAGAATACCCAAAGCATAAAGGCATCCTTTTAGTAACACAAAAAAGGTTTAAACCCTTGGAATGACTCAGATCTAATCTCCTTGTTTCTCCACAGGTGAATTTGGAGGCCTTTGGCCTCAGCACCTGGGGACTTTCTCAGTGGCTCATGGGGTCCCCATGGAGTGCTGTGGGGTCCCTCCCAGTGCAGAGGAGCCCAAGACTCAGCACAGCCCATGAAGGTCCTCCTGCAGAGCTCCACAAACCTTGCAGGGATGGGTTGGCATCCTCTGGCAAAGACCTGAGTGGAAGAATTCACAGGGGGGAGATGGAGTCACAGCAGTCTCCAGCATGTCCCTTGTTAAAAGCAGCCTCGGGTGCATCCCAGAGCCAGCCAGCAATGCACAGACACAGAGTAGCTCTTTGCCTTTGGTTTCTAGTAAGCAGAGCTTGTAACAAGATCCCAGCTCCTCATTTCCATCAGGTGATTTATCTGGGCTATGTCAGGGTTGTTCTGGTGCTACCACAGATGTGCAGCGTCTGCTGTGCACAAGCAGCCAGAGGATCAAAGCCGCTGGGCCACCTCTGGGAGTGGGGTGGGCGGATGGACAGCCATCCCCACAGGATGCAAGACCACTGCAGCGTCTGCTTCTGAAATATCCACAGCTCCAGAGACAAAAAAAAAAACCTTGGGAAAACCCAGAGAACGTCACATGTGGTGGTGTTAACATCACCTCTTACACTGGCAGAACTTGACCTGGCTGAAGCAGAGCTGCAGAGAGGCTCTCCGAAGCACAGAACAAAAATGTCAGCACAAGGAACAACCTTTGCTGGGTCTCTCTGCCAAGTCCCACCTGGATTCACTCCAACTTTATCCTTTAGGCTTGAAATTTTCCATCCTAGAGTTGTATTTTTCTTTCCAAGTCCCAGTGCAAGAAGCTGGGGCAGCCATACAGCCCGAGATATGGTGGGGGGATGCTGCCCTTCACCAGCAGATGAAGCTTTGGAGAGAGAGCTCATTTTTCCGGCTGTATCAGGAGCTCTAATGAGAGAAAACTACTTTGGCCTGCATTAATAAAAAAAACCCTTTCATTCCAGTGGAAAGCTGTCACATTGCCAGCTTGAGGAACAGGGACTTGGAGTGTTGCCTTCTCCTGTCCCCAGGAAAATCTGTGGAAATTTGGTTGGTAGCATTGAAAAATTATTTGAGTTCTCATAGAATCAAGGTGTGAGTTCTGGTGACAGCTGCCAGCACTGCTGTCCCAGGCCCAGTGTCCCCTGGCTGTCCCTGGTGGAGCATCCTCCAGAGCTCTGGAGGGGCTCTGTCCTGTGCTCTCCCCTGTCTTGGGGTGGCTGTCATGGCTGTGGGACAGCAGCAATGGGGCTCAGCAAGGTGAGCCTCCCCTGTGGATGCCATGGCTTGAATCCCTCTGAGGAGGGATGCTCCCTTTGATACTTCCTTGGGCAAAGAATTAAAAAATTACCCATAAAACTTCAACTGGAAGAAACTTTGAATGAGCAAAATGAAGCCACACAACCACCAGAGTGAAATATTCAGCTTTGAAAAAAATAAAACATAAAGGGTGAAAAAGACCTATGAGTAGGTCAGCAAGGATCTGCAGCCCGTGCAGTGAGCGAGGACGCGTGGGTTTGGATGTGGAGTTCAGGGCTCTCTGAGCATCCCCTGGCCCTGTGGTGCCCATCCCAGCTTCGGGGCAGGGACTGGCTGGGATCACAGGACAGAGCCCACAGGTGAGGTGGAGGAGGAGGGAGACACAGCAGATATGGAGCCTGGACAGGAGCAGATGGAGATGGAGAGCAGAGTCCAGCTGATCTGTCAGGTGACAGATGGCCTCCACGCTGGCTGGGGAGGGAGGCAGGGTCAGTGCTGGCAGCCAGCAACTGCAGCCACTCTTCCCTTTTTCTCCTTAATTTGTCTCAGAAGGCCTCTGTATTCCCCCTGCCGGGCTGTGCTCAGCTGCACAGAGGTTGTGGTGCTGGCGGGAGGGATGGTGGGGACCACAGGGCTCTCAAGTACCCCCTCTCCATCTCCAGGACATGACAAGACACTCCTGACACAAGAACCCAAACTCAGAGACATGAAACAACCCCAGGAAATAAATCTATTTTCTATATTTTTTCTCTTTTCAGCCTTTTTGGGATTCGCACAGCTTCTATGGGACAGGAGAATAAGGGAAAAGCATGAAAGTTCCCACAAAATATTTGTCCTTGTAAAGGAAGGAAGGAAGGAATTCGGAAGGAAGGAAGGAAGGAAGGAAGGAAGGAAGGAAGGAAGGAAGGAAGGAAGGAAGGAAGGAAGGAAGGAAGGAAGGAAGGAAGGAAGGCAGGCTTTTTCCCTTCTCTACAGACAGTTCAGGAGCACAAGACAAAAATGAACATTTTTCCTTCCATTTTGTTCCACTGGAAGAGAAGTTCAAGTGCCCCTCAGTGCCACCCGCTCACAATTAAGCACACAGAAAGTTAAGAAGCAAAACTAAGTGACACTTGGAAAAAACAAATATCCATCAGCTGCTGTGAGCTGGGAACTGACCTGAACCAGCCTGAAACCTCCTGTGGCCAGGAGCTGTCTCTGGCAGGGGCTATCCAGGCTCTGTGGCCACAGGTCCTGAGCTGGAGCTGCAGCTGCAACTGCAGCTGCCCTCAAATCAATCAGGTTTTGCTGTGAGACAACTCTGCTTCCAGAGGCTCAGTAATTAAGAGCCTATTTTTAGAGAAATGAGCCACCACATTAATCAATAAGGAGCAGCCAGGTCCTCAAGGGTAAGGAGGGTTGGAGTTGCCCTGCTCCAGTCTCTGGGGCTTGTCCCTAGTCCCATGATGTGTGGTTGCCCCCAGGTGCTTCAGGGAGCTCTGCCCCATGTCCCCACCTCGCTGGGGTCCCACAGGGCACATGGGACCTTTGGCCCCATTGGCCTTCCCAGGGGATGCTCCTGACAGGCAAGGGCTGCAAAAAGGAGTAGAGGGGCTCCTTAGGAACATCATCTGGGAGGGGTTTGGGAGGATGCCTCTGGCCAGCTGGACTAGGAGCTGCTGGTTCAGGTCTCAGCAGCAGCTCTTGGGGGACAGGAGGGGCACAGCCATCCCCACCACACGCTCCTGCTGTCCCTGCCAGGGCTGGCTCCCTCTGCCTCCCACCATCTCCTGCATAGCCCTGGTCTGCCCAGGAAGAAGAGCCAAGCAGCCCCTTTCCTGGGAATGTTCCCCCAGCACGAGGTGTTTAAATCATTTACAAAGCGCTAAAATAGAGCTGGCTCCCTTCCAGGCACTCTGGCATCCAGGCTCTGTAAACAACTCACTCACCAAGGGAGTCAGCCAGGAAAAAAGGCTTTTCATGTCCATTCCCCAGGCCCCACTTCCACAGAAACCTTCCAGCATGATCCTTTCTCAGCTGCAAGAGCAGCAAAATTGTTTAAGGTCTTCACTGACGTTCCTTTTCCCCCAAGCATGCTTGTGGACATCCCACACAACTCCCTTCTGCCAGTGGACGGAAAAAGAGAAGGACTCTCTGCAAAAAAAAAAATTAGCTGATGTGGTAAGTCTGATGTGTCTGTCCCTGCCTTGGATATTTCCTAGGTTCCCTTACAGAGGCAACTTATTTTTTTAATAGCATTGACCTTTATGGAGAAAAGAATTCACCTGGGTATTTTCTCATGGCTTCTGAGCTGCACCTAGGGACTCGCAGGGAGAATCAAGATATCTCCAAGGATAAAAAGACAGAGGAAAGAGGACATTTATTTCTTAGGCTGAAAGTGATTCACCAAAAATCACTGGGATGCAAGTGGAAAATGCCAGGGATCAGAACACAGCCCAGCTTTCAAAATCCCAACCATGCCGGGAGAGCAAGGTCTGGGCTAGCCAGGAGATCAGCTGCAAGAGGAGCCACCCAGCATCTCTTTCCACTGCAGGGTCTGTGGCAGCTCTCAGCTGCTCTCCCCAGGGCCCCCAACCCAAAGGAACACCCCAGGAGCTGGAGCTCCCACCCTGCGACTCCCCAGATAACCAGCAAGTTCCCAAAACTCCTACTCTGGTCTCACAGAGGCAAGACACGGAGTTCTGCAGCCTCACCTGCTTGTGCCACACCTGGATGGGGATCACCCCTAATCCTGCTGGAGCAGCTGAACCTCCTGGGTCCTCTGCAGCACCAGGTGCAAGGCAAAGGATGCAGTTCCCTGGTTGCCCAGCTGTGAGAGGGAAGGCTGGGGAACTTCATCCATCCTGCTTCCTCCATCCTGCTGCTGGGTGTGGTCCATACTGTGGCACAAGTTAGAGTCACCTCCAGGAGGGTGACACTGAGGCTGACAGGGTGCTTGGGGGGGTCAGAGAGTACCAACTCATTATCCAAACACACCCCATCCTAAGGCTGGGAGCTCCTGTGCACCCCAAAGGGGATTATCCCCTCAGAGTGGGCAGTAGTGGATCTGGAGCTCTGCCTGACGAGTTGCACAGAGGGAGAAGAAGCCTCTTGTGAAGAAAAATAACCCTCTACAAGATGAGAACCCACACATGGCTGCAATTTGGGAAGCGCTGTCCACCTTCTCTCGGGTTTTGCCAGTGGATCCACATCACACTCTGACCCACCCAGCTCCTGCCACCCCTGCACCTGCTGCTCCAAGGGGCACCTGTGGCAGAGCCAGATGCAGCTGAGCATCCACCCCCACCCGCAGGGTGTAGGTGTCCCTCCTGCATGCTGGCCTGCGGTGGCAGTGATTAGGTAGCACAGGTGCTGGGCACGAGTCAGGCATATGGTCAGTGAGAAACACCTGACAGAGGAGGACCTGAGTCAGCACTCTCCAAGGAAACCTCAGAGGAGCAACGATGGAAGCACGGAGTGCTGGGGCAGCAGGCCTGGAGGGCTCACAGAGCTGTGGGACAGTGAGGACAGAGCCCCAGCCCCGAGGATGGGGCAGAATTGCCCCTAGCCTGGCACTGGGCTGGAGGAAGAGGAGGGTGAGGAAGGCTGATCCCACACCGGGGGAGCACAGCCAGCAGCTTCCAGGTCCTGTGCCCCTGCCCACTTCTGCCATGAGGCAGGAGGAGCAATCATCCCACAGCTCTCCTTCCCAGATGCTGGAAGCGGCTGCTGTTACTCCTTGCCATGAGGCCTCTGCTGAGGGCTGGCCCATGAAATATGCATGGCGTGTCCTCCCCTTCTAAACTGCATCTCCTCCTCCTCGCCTATTTGTCTCACATTCAAATGTTTCTTCACATTCTACAGCTTCTCAAGCCATCCATAACAGCTTCTCCTGGATTTATTCCCATCGCTGGTGCGGCCAAAAGTGCCCATGGAAGGACTTGGATGTGTGTTATCTGGCCTGGGCCATGTTCCCTGTGTGGGATACAGCAGTATGGTTGTGTCCGTGGTGTGTGTTCTAGCCATGGGCTGGACTGAGCCACTGTGAGCAGGGACCGGCCCCTCTGTGCCAGCAGCACCTGCCTGGGCATGGTGGGGACAGGGACAGCAGCCTTGAGGGCATTATGTCACAGCCAAAGGGGATTGGGAGCTGGGGTATCAGTGCTCTGCAAGGCCACGGTGACCCAGGAGGGCTTGGCACAGTCCCCACAGCAGCCAGGAGCATCCCTTGTCAGTCTCCCCACCACTGGCAGGGCTGCCAGCTCAGGGATTTCCTCTGCTTCAGGTACAACCATCCTGAGAGAAACCCCATCAGATTTCACTTCCACCAAAAAGTGGCTTTTTTACATTTCATCTCTGAGTTTGGGCCTGAGAATAAAGTTTCTTCAGGAACTCAGACCTGGTTTTGCACCACAAGCTCTCAGTCCCAGCCGGACGCTGCAGGGCTGCAGCTCTGCTGGCACAGCAGGCAGCGCTTGGAAGCTTCCCCTGCTAGGACCAGGCGAGTGTTTCCCAGGGGTGACTGGTGCCATTAGAGCCTTTGAAGGGAATTTTCTGTGACACCTGGATGAGAAACAAGGTTTGAACTGCAGCCCAAGAATTCGTATGTGCAGTCTCATCATGGCAAGGAGCTTCAGGTAAATTATTATTATCTCTAAATGGCACAAAAGAGTTAGCACAGCACAGGGAATGTTTTGAAGGAAGTGGATGCTTTTCCAGAACTTTGTACCCAGCTCTGTCAGAGGCAATGCCCCGTCTCCGGCTGTCTCTGTGGAAGGACAAGATGTTCCCAAAGAAAACCTTACAAATGAGCTCAGGGAATCTCCGTGGTTTCACTGTTGGTTACAGCAATGTCAGTGTTAGGGAGGGCAGGAAAAAACAATTGCAGGAACTAATTTTCCCAGCTCCTGCCTGCGCTGAGCATTCCCAGCACAAGATGTCACTGAGGAACTGAATTTGGACAGCTCTGCATCAGCCCAGCGTCATCATGGAAACGAGACTGGAGAGATGGGCATGGAGAAGGAACATGGTCACAGAGAGAGGATGTGGGCACAGAGAAGGGATGAGGGCACAGAGAAGGGGCACGGGCACAGAGAAAGGACGCAGCTGTGATGCTGCTGTGAAACAATCCTGCGAAAAGGAAGGGAGGTACCTGATCTCCCAGGCCAAGACTCGGGAGCATTTCTGGCCGAGGGGTGTCAGGGAGGTGCTCGGCGATCTCCGGAGCTCAGCACTGAGTGCGCCGGGGAGGAACAGCTCAAGCAAACCCCTGCTAGGAGCAGGACAGGCACTCGTCCTGCCTGGGAAGATCCCGAGGTCCTGCCAGCCCCAGACGGAGCAGGCGAAGGTAAACAGCCCCAGCCCGTGACGAGGGAGCCAAGTCTGCTGCCTCAAGCACCCCAAGCACCCATGGACCCCGACCAAATGAGCGAGTATCCAGCTGAAATCCCCAACCTGTTGATGCACACATCAGGAGGAGCAAGTGCGGGAGCTTGAAACATCTCTCCCATGATAGGTCCCGCAGGTCTGGGATCCCCTCCCCAAGTTTTTCCAGCTCCATAGGCTGGATATACCACAGCCTGCCCCAAGGATACGAGGGAACAAGGACCCTTTGAGGCATCCTTGGGCCCTCTCTGGCGCTGCCCTGAGCAGTCAGTAGCCCCTTGGCTCTGCAGGGTTGGCCCCGGTGCTCCCACAGGTCCCCTTCAGGGACCACTTCAAAGTTCCCTTGGGACCTTCATAATTTTCCCAAGGGCTCCTCCAAAGGCATGAGGCTCTTTTTGCCCTGCTCCCAGCACTACTCCAAGCCCCACCCAGGGCTCCCCTCCAGCAGCACCTGCCCCTCCAGGCCCTGCCTGGGGTTTCCGGGGAGGGAGGTGTCCCCGGGACCGGCTGCGTCAAGGGGATAGGAATGGGGAAGGCACCGGCCAGGGGGCTGCGGGAGCGGGGTGCACTGGGCAGGGTGGCTCCAGTCCTGGTGCTGGCCCCGGTGACGGTGCCAGTCCCGGTTCGTATCCCCGTGTCGGTCTTGGTCTCTATCCCAGTGTCGGTCTTGGTCGCAGTCCCGCTCCCGACCGTAGTTCCGGTCCCAGTGCCAGTCTCGGTGCCGGTGCTGGTCCCGGTCCCTGTCCAGGTCCGAGTCCTGGTGCCGCTCCCGTTTTCGGTTCCAGTGCCGGTCTCGGTGCCGGACCCGTTCCCAGTCCCGCTGCCGGTCCCTGTCCTCGTGTCGGTGCCTGTCCCGGAATCAGTCCCAGTTCCCATCCCCGTGGCCGTGCTGATGCCTGTCTCGGTGCCAGTGCCACTCCCATTCCCAGTCCCGCT
>NW_008246061.1:3206977-3207369 GCF_000691975.1 Corvus brachyrhynchos
CGACTCGCACAGGCACACAGTCTGCGGGCAACTTTCCATTATCCAGGCCCCAGTCCCGGGCAGCTCCGCTCTCCGGATCGATGGGCCGCTGGCCGGCACCCCACGGTCACGGGGGTGGGCGGTATCCCCCCACCCACGACAAGGGTGGCCCTTCCGGAGGACACGGGCTGGGGATGCGGCGGCCCCCAGACCAGGCTGCACAGCGGCAGTCCCTGTGGGCAGCTGGGGACACGGGATGCGGCGTCCCCCAGACCAGGCTGCACAGCGGCAGTCCCTGTGGGCAGCTGGGGACACCGTCAGGGTGTCACATGCTTGTCACGTGCTGTTAAAAAACACAGCGGAAATGGCTTTTTTAGGGGGGGTTTCGCGCGGGGTGGGGGGCAGGGTGGGGG
>NW_008246061.1:3207693-3220901 GCF_000691975.1 Corvus brachyrhynchos
ATTCCCGTGGGGCTGAGCCGGCAGCACCGGTGCTGCCAGGCTGGCACTGCTGCCCTCCATGCCTGGCTCTGCTGGGCCAAGGGCTTTCCTGTGGGTGACCGTAGAAGACTTTCAGACAGGTTCTGCCTGCACCTGTATCCCTCCTGCTGATGGGTGCCTGCAGTGGTTTGTGAGCTGGCTGGGCTGTGCTGCTCCCCCCCTGCTGCAGATTTGCGATTGTGAGTTGCTAGGTGAGTTCTGCCTGTGCTGTGTGGGCCATTCACTTCCAAGAGAGTTCCCAATGCATCCCTGTCCAAGCCCCAGTGGGATTTGCCTGGATATCAGGAAAAGGGTCTTCACCCAGAGGATGGTTGGGCACTGAACAGGATCTCCAGGGAAAGATCACGGTCCCAAGGCTGCCAGAGCTCAAGGAGTGTTTGGACCATCGAGCACAGGGTGGATTGTTGTCCTTTGCAGGGCTAGGAGTGGGACTTGATGTCCTCATGGGTCCCTTCCACCTCAGGCTGTTCTATAATTCTATGAACAGGGACAAAGCCCAGAGTGGCACTGGAAGGGTTATGTTGAAACCTGTCCCTTGCCAGCCATCACTCTGTGTCCTCCTTGGCTCTGTTTGGGGCAAAATCCCAAATTCTCAGTGCTTCTGCCAGGGCTGGTGCTCAGTTGGGCTGCACGTGGTTGAGAGGGGTGGGCAGTCCTGGGTTCATGGCTGCTGGACTCTGGAGCTGTCCCCTTCCCTTTGGTGAATGCTTTGGGATTGTGCTGCCAGGAAGCAGAGGTACAAACCACAGCAGTCAGTGGGTGTTGTGGCCTCTTGGTGCCATCTCCTGTTGTTCTGGAGCAAGCCAGAGATAATGGCAAGGAAATGCCCTTTCCACCCCAGCAACAGGCTGTGGCACCTTTTCCACAGCCTTTCCGGCTGGGAACAACAATGCAATGTGGGCAAGAACTGGCACATCCTGCCTGCCGCAGGCCCCTGCCTGCCCTGCTCAGGCTGGCATCCAGGACTCTGCCAGCTTGTCCCAGGAGGCCTCAGCCACGTGCTGAAGGCTGCTGCCAGGTCATGGTGACACAGCTGGAAAATAAGTGTCCTGCAGGCAGCAGAGGGCTGGGGGCTTCGGGGTGGGTTCAGCCCTGGGTGGGGGGTGGAGAGGCAGCACTGGGCAGGGGCTTCTTGTACCCGTGGGGTGAAACAGAGAGCCCCCCCATAGTGGAGGTGGTTGTAGCCTCCTGGCAGCCTTGGGGCCATTGCTGGCCCACAGGCATCCCAAGACTGCAGGTGGGTTGGGGTTGTGCTGACACAGGGGAGGGACAATCCTGCCATAAGCATTGTCAGATGCTTTTCAGGCTCTGCCATGCAGAGTGTGGACTTGGCTTCCTCTAGAAATTCCTTGTGTGAATATCTGACACCTGCCCCAGTGTGGGATCACTGTCCAGCCTGGCCAATCCTGCTCTCAGAGCTGCCACCTCCCCTTCTCCTCCTGCTCCCAGTGCTGCTGCCCCCCCTGCCCAGTGCTCTGTCAGCATGTCCCTAGGATCATGGGGCAGCTTCTATTTAGCTTGAAGCTCTCCAAGGCAGTCCTGTGGTGGTCCTGGGCTGGTGTGTGCTGACAACTCCTGCATGGAGCACGTTGAAGGTCTATTCTGCCAAGAGCTTTGCTTTATTCCTACCTTTGGGATTTTAAGCACCCATAGCTCCAAAATGAACTTCATGTAACCATGAGTCTTTTCTGTGGATGTGGTAATTCAAGGACAGCTTGTCCCTGGTCCCTCATCCCCTTTGCCAGACCCATTTGCTGCTGAGCAAAGCAAACATGCTGTGCTGCTGGCATCCTCCAGGTAACCTCCAGGGCCAAAGGGATTATTTGTGGTAGTGGCACCTTTGTGCTCCTCCTGAGCTGGTTTTCACAGCCTGATCCAAAACTTCCTGAAATCCCCATCTGCTATGTCAGCCAGATTACCCTTCCCAGCCATCCAGCAAATCATCACAACCTGCTTTAGGCGAGTGTGAGCTCCCAGGCCCTGAGCTCAGCCTCGAGGTTGTTCCTTTCTGGATACAGCCTGCCAGGAGCATCTGGACAGCGCCTGGAGATGGGACCTTCTCTAAGAGACTTGCTGTGGGTTTGCAGAAGGGATGGTCAGGTATAAGCCTGGTTCAGTGGCACTTGGTGGGTGAGGGAATGGCTTTGCTGGCCAAGAATAATATTGCAAAGTGAGCAGCTGATATCCAGGACTAAGTTATTTCTTCAGCTGGAAGGAGCTTCCTTTATTTTGCTTGATGCAGAAGAACAAAGTGAGCACCGTGGCACTGCTTTGAATACCCCCCCCTAGAGGGTGAAGGAACGCCTGGTGCAGTCAAAAAAAATGCTGGCAAGGGTGTGTTTGTCTTCAGGAATATAAAACACTCTAACTCCAAGGGTGCCTTTTGCTAATTGAACTGTGTGCTTTCACTCCAGCCACTTGTCCCCAGCGCCTCAGATCTTGTGCCCAAGGTGTGCCTTGGGCTCAGAGCTGTCCCCTGTCTGCAGGACCCATGTCTCTGTGTGTCCTCACATCACAGCAGTGTTCAGCTGAAGCTGTCCCCTATGCCACACCGCCTGCTTCAAAAGGAGCTTCCACCTAGCAAGGGCTTTGCTGACAAATACCGTTTCTGAGTGTATGATCTCCTTCCTTTCCTCCACCCTCTGTATTCATGGACAGAAAGCTGCTTTCCCTGTCCTCAGGCGAGTAAAATCAGGGAGCAGAGCCTGCTAGACATGGTGCCTGCTGCTTCCCATGAGCTCCAGCTGCTCCTGCCCTGGCTCACCCCGGGCTCTGTGGCACTTTGAGCAATGTGGGGCTGTTCCTGGCTCCAGGGGGCCAGAGGGAACGGCTTGTTTCTGGTTGTTTATGCTTCCAGCAGCCCCTAATCCCTGTCACAGGGTTTCCATGTGGGAGAACATGTCCTGGGACCATGCCATGTGCCTCTCTGCTCTCTTGTCCAGGCCTGCTGGCTCCAGATGGGTGGCTTTGCTGCTTCCCTCGCACTGTGCTTCTTCCCCATTGGGCACAGCCACTTTGGGGACAGTGATGCCAAGGCAGAGACCTCCTGGAGGAGATGGCTCTGCTGCCACCCAGAGCTGCTCTCCAGGGGCTGGCCCTGTTCCAGGTGAGACCCTGGGTCTGTGGCTGGGTTTAGGGCGCCAGCAAGAAGGCTTAGCTACTCAAGCTCAGAAAGGATCTCGTGACTTGGCCAGCATCCCCCAGGCTGTCAGAGCCCTGTTATCTCCATAGCAGAGAGTTTGGGCTTAAAATGACATCCGAGGTCAGCTGGAGTTGAAAATGAGACGTTGTTTATGAGTTGTTTGCTGAAGCCAAGGCACAGAGGAGCATGGAGTAGTAGGGCACCCTCGGCTTGGTGTGCTCGGGGTCTGGAGAAGCTCCGTGCTTCATGGTCTGGCTGCTGGTGCTATGAAGATGAGGAGGCAGTGGGCTGAGGCTTGGTGTCACCCCAGCAAGGACCGTGAGCAGGTTGGAGATGGAGCATGCCAGCCCCACAGGACTGACCTTGTCCTTGCCATGGGGTGGTCTGTTGGACGGCAGCTCTGAACCCTGGGACAGGCCATCCTCACTGTGCTGCCTCAGGGCTCCCAAGTCTTCTCTGGATGGATGGTGAAGCCCTGTACCCTTCCACAGGTGGATTTAGCCATCTGACCTGCCAGTTGGATCCCATCAGCAATGGGATGGCAAGGGAACAGCAGGGTCCAGCACCAGGATGGCGGCACAGGAGCCTCAGAGCTTCCCTGTCCATCAGTGTAGGGTTGCAGGGGGTTGCTGACCTGGCCCTTATCTTCCCTGTTTCTCTTCTTAGCTCCCGCACCTCTGCAGCCGAGAAGGAGATGGGAGGTGAGTGACAGGAGATAGCCTGGAGGTCCAGGCACTGCAGGCCTGGTGTTGTGGGGGAAGGACCCAGGTACCACAGCCTCAAAAAATGAGCTGAATGAAGAACAATGTGGTTCCTGGCCCAGTCCTGCCCCTCAGCAAAGACTCAGCCTCTGCTCAGGCACAGAGCAAGCAGAGCCCTTGTCAGCGCTGGGGGCTCTTCTGAGGTCCAAGCTGGAGCCTCTCTCCCCTTCACCCACACTGAAAGCTCCTGGGGAGGCCATAGGAGCTTGGTGGGGCATGGCCCATCTCCATCCTCTTCCACCCCAGGAGCAGAACAAAGGGAGAAGCAATACCGAGCCCATCAGGGATTTGGGGATCACCGTGGTGGAGTCACCGGTGCCCACACCTATTTCTACGCTGATGAGGCCAAGTGTGACCAGCACATGGAGACTTTTCTCCACTGCATTGATGCTTCAAGTGAGTGCTCCATGTGTCCTGGACAGCCCCACTGTGCTGGGGACTGCCAGGATCCCTCAGTCCCACCACCACTGTATCCCTCCTGCCCAAGGGCTGACTGTTAGGCTGACTCTGTCCTTGTGGCTCCATCCAGGTGGCAGCTCAGAGGACGGCTTCTCTGCCATCAAGCTGACAGCGCTGGCCAGACCCCAGTTCCTGGTGAGTGCCAGAGCTGTGACTGGGTGTGGTAGGGCAGAGCCAGGGCCACAGATGATGCTTCTGCTGGGTCAGGTGCCAGGTGGCATCTCTAGTAATGGCAGAGAGGAGTGGGCACCAACAGCCTGTCCTCTGTGAGCCCAAGACCCCTGGAGACCCTGCCTCAACTTTTGGGGAGACATCAAGAGCTTAGAAGTTTAAAGGTCCCAACATGAAGGGGGGTGTGTGAGGTCTGTATTGCTTGGCTTGGCCAAGGTGCCCTTCTCTGGGGTCACCATCTGCCTTGGGCTGGGTGTGAGTGATCTTGCAAAGCCCTGGCAGGACAGGAGGCTCCAACCTGGGTGTCTCACCTGGAGCTCTGTCCCCACAGGTGCGGTTCTCAGAGGTGCTGGTGAAGTGGCGGAGGTTCTTCCACCAAATGGCCGCAGAGCAGGGCCAGGCCGGGTGGGCAGTCCTGGACACAAAGCTGGAGGTGGAGAAGCTGCAGGTGAGGCAGGTGATGCCTGTGGGAGGAGGCTGTGCTGCAGGGACACACTGCTGGAGGTGGCCATGGACACAGAGGTGCCAGAGCAGCCCTGAGCTGTGACACCTCAAGCAGACAGACCCCTGTAGCCCCTGACGCTCCTTTCGGTGGCAGGAGGCACTGGCCAACCTCGGCATTGTGAGCAAGGCAGAGAGCCAGCAGTGGTTCACGGGCAAGAACGTGGGCACGAGCGGGTAAGCTGCCTGGGAGCTGGGGGTGCTGCAGGGTGGGGACACTGCGGGACTTTGTGCCTGTCCCTGGGGCAGCAGCAGTGGGAGGTCTCCAAAAGCCAGCGCTGGCTCAGCACAGCAATGGAGCACAGGGGAAGTTTGGGTGGAGGTGACAAGACAGGTCAGGGTGGCACGTGTCATGTATCCTTCTTGCTGGTGGGGGTTGGGAGCTGATAGAGAGCCCCCTGCCTTTGCAAGACACCAGCAAGGACCTGGCTCTCTGCTCCCAGCACTGTGGACCTGCTGGACTGGAACAGCCTGTTCGACAGCCACACCAAGCTCTCCAGGCCTCTGCTCATCCCCAATAGGAAGGTGGGTACCCACCTTTGCCACCCCCAAAGTGGTGCCACAGAGTGTTTGTGGAAGCAGGGTGAGGGTCTCATGCTCTTCCTAGTAAATGCTGGTGGCTGCAGTGCTGGTGGCAGAGCTCAGCCACGCTGTGACCACAGTGCACAACCACGAGGCTGGCAGGATGGGTGGGCACCCTGTCACACCGTGCTGGCTGGTGGGGGTTGGGGGGCTGGGGTGGGGCAGCAGTCCTGGGGATGGGCTCCCTCCAGGGGCATTTGTGTCCCCCATGGGCAGAGCTGGGTGCAGGCAGGGTGCCACAAAGCTGTTCTTGTTTCAGACTGGGCAGCTGGAGCCTCTGCTGTCACGCTTCAGCAAGGAGGAAGAGCTGCAGATGAAGCGGATGCTGCAACGCATGGATGTCCTCGCTAAGGTGAGGGGGCCCGGGGCTGAGGGAGCCACAGAGGGGGACACATGGAGCAGGAAGCCCTATGAACCCAACCTGTGGGTCATTCACCCCACAGAGAGCCATGGAGAAGGGTGTGAGGCTGATGGTGGACGCGGAGCAGAGCTACTTCCAGCCAGCCATCAGCCGCCTCACCGTGGAGACGCAGCGCCGCTTCAACAGGAGCCAGCCCATCATCTACAACACCTACCAGTGCTACCTGAAGGTGAGGCAGGCATCTCCCAGTGCCTGCTGGTACAGATGGATGGAGACCTCAGCTCCCGAAGCCATGGCAGTGCAATGGCACAGCTGCTGAGGCACAGTCAGGGGTGGCACTGGAGCAATGACCTAGTGCCATCTCTTCCACCTGGTCACAGGAGGCTTACAACAACGTGACAGGGGACGTGGAGCTGTCGCGCCGGGAGGGCTGGCACTTTGGCACCAAGCTGGTGCGTGGTGCCTACATGGAGCAGGAGAGGGAGAGGGCAGCTCAGATGGGCTATGAGGATCCCATCAACCCAAACTATGAGAAGACCAACGAGATGTACCACAGGTAGGGGACAACCCCAGGCACACTGCTCCCTGCTGCCCCAGTGGGAAGAGGCCTCACCAGAGGCCCATCTTGCCTTACAGGTGCCTGGACTATGTCCTGGAGGAGATCAAGCATAGCCAGAAAGCCAGTGTGATGGTGGCATCTCACAATGAGGACACAGTGAAGTTCACCCTGCGCAGGTGAGTGCTGGGCAGGCACCGTGGTGAGGCAGGGACAAGGGGCTTGAGGAATGTGGGGGCCCAGCAGAGCTGCAGGGAGATGTGCTGTGGTTTGTCAGGTCCCCCCTGAGCTCACCTGGGGGGATCCTGGCTCCCACCTGGTGCTCAGGGCTTTAGATGGGGCTTGGAGCTGGGGTACAGCATGGTGGCCCCAGTGGCTGCAGAACTGGTCCCATCCCCAACCCAGAGGCTGTTGTAAAAACAAATCATTCAAGCTCTACATCCCAGCATCCATCTGGGACATGGTCAGTGCCATGCTGCCCTATTTGGAGATGATCTCCAGTCCTCTGGTGGGGCACACTGCCCTGGTGAGCTCTGCTGTGTCTGCTCTCTCCCTATGCTGAGGCTTGTTTTGCAGGATGATGGAGCTGGGGATCCATCCCGCAGACAAGAAGGTGTGCTTCGGGCAGCTGCTGGGCATGTGTGACCAGATCACCTTCCCCCTGGGTGAGTGATGGGAGTGGAGGGGGGGGGGGGGGGGGCTTGGCAGAGGTGCTCCAGCCCCACCGGGACCCCTGAACAGCTGCTGTGGGGTCTAGGGGAGGGAGGGCAGGGGAGAAGGGAGGAAGGCCTGTCATAGAGCAGGACTGGCTGAGCACAGTGCCTTGCTATGGGGAGTGCTGTGACCCCTGTGTGGGTTTTGGGGAAGATGTAGATGAGGATATAAGTGAAGAGTCACATCTCTCTCCTGGAGTTCCATGAGCCTGTAGTGGCTGGGCAGAGACATTCCCACTTTGGAGTCTGAGCAGAGATCAGGGTGCCCCAGGGTGGGGCAGAGACTGGTCCTGGCAGACAGAAACCCTCTCCTGTACCTCCTTGGCCTGGGGGTGTCCCTTGGCTCCATGGGAGGTGCACACCAAGTCCTGAGCTCTCTGCTAACAGGATGGCACCAGCCTCTTGTGTGACCTTGTCCTCAGCCAGCAGCCCAGGCAGCGAAACAGCACTGCCAGGGGCCTGAACAGAGGGACACACAAGGGTCCAGGTTGACAGGACTGATCCCTGTTTCAACAGCCCAAGTCAGGGACTGATCCCCCTGCCCGCACCAGTGTCCAGAACAGAGTCCCAAGGCCAACAGAGCAGCAGGAGGCAAACTGGGCAGTTGTCCAGCGCAGATGCTGCTCTGTCCTGGATTTCTCTCTGAAGCAGGGCTTGGCCGCCCATCTGCAGCCTCCTCCGGTCATGCTGGAAAAATGTGTTAACTTGATGTTTCTGGTTGAACGCTCCTTGAGCTGGCCCAGCCCCGGCTGCTGACATTCCCAGGGCTCCTGGTGACCTCGGCCCGCTCCCTCTGGCCCTTTCCCAAGCTCCCGGTGCTGAGCCGGGAGAGATGCACGGCTGCTCCCCCGACCAGTCTCCACTGCTGGATCCCCCTCCCAGTGCCCAGCCACAGCCTCCTGCACATCCATACCCACTCCATCGGCACAGCCTCAGGGGCATGGCAGAGCAGGCAGGGAAGGGCGGGTGGCTTTTTTTTCTTTCCCCCCCTCTTTTTTTATTTGCCCCCCTTTTTTTTCTTCCACTCCCCCTTTTTTTTCTTCACCCCCTTTTTTTTCTTCACCCCTTTTTTCCTCACCCCTTTTTCTTCCCTCTTTTATCCCCTTCTTCTCCTCCTTTTTCCTCCCCCTTCCTGTCCCTTCCTCCCCCTTCCTGTCCCTTCTTCCCCCTTCCCCCCTTTTTTCCCCTTTTCATGTATCTTCCTCCTATTTCCCTTTTCCCTTTTCACATTTTTTCACTTTCTTCCTCCGTTTTTACCTTCTTTTTTCATCTTTCCACATTTTTTTGCTCTCTCAGCACTTCCCTGACCCGCAGCCTCTCTCCCTGCAGGCCAGGCTGGCTTCCCTGTGTACAAGTACGTGCCCTACGGGCCGGTGAACGAGGTGCTGCCTTACCTGTCCCGCCGGGCCCAGGAGAACAGGGGCTTCATGCAGCGGGCAAACCGCGAGCGGGACCTGCTCTGGAAAGAGGTCAAGAGGCGTCTCCTCACAGGAAACCTCTTCAGCCACTGACCCCAGCCCCAGCCCCGGGGCTCCTGTGCCTTCAGCCTGAACCACTGTCACCATTCCCCATCCCAGTTCTGCTGCAGCTCCCCCAGCCCCCTTTGCCCTGGGAGACAAGTGTCCTTGTTGCTGTTGAACCACTCACACCTTCCAGTGGCCTCTGGGTTCACCCCAGCTGGCACTGCCCCACGCATGTCCCTCTACCATCCCACGGCCTCTCGAGCTGTCCCGGGGGACATGCTGGGGCTCTCCTGCCAGCCCACCCCATGCCTTGATGAACACTGTCCTGGGGTTTTTTCCCCTGGCAGGATTGCACAGCATGATTTATCCACTTGCCTTGTGCCCATGGGCTCAGGTCCAGGTGGGCTGGGTGACTTGGGGACAAGCTGGCCTCAGCCAGAAGCTCCTCCAGCCTCTGCCAGGGTTGGAGCTTTGCCTCTACCAGACCTTTGAAGGGGCAGGATCAGCCCCTGTTTCCTGTCCCAGGCAGCCACTACCAGCCTGCTGACTGGCTTTGCACTGACCAGAGCTGGGCAGGTCCAGGCTCTCCCCCATCCCGCTGGGATAAGCTGCCTGGGATTGTCCATCCTCAGGCACACATCCGATGGAACAGGAGGAGTGAGGGGAGCGGGCTGGGCCCATCCCGGTAGCAGTCCTGCCCTGCCCACAGTCCCTGGCTCTAATGATGGACAAGGGGCAGTAGGAGCGCCAGGAGCTGGACCACAGCTCGTCTCTGCTGTACACTGGATTTGCAGAGAATGGAAATTATTAAATCTCAACTGTTCCTGCTCCTGTCTCTCTGTTATTGGGCAGCCACATGTCCTCAGGCACTGCCGTGGTCTCAAAGGGGGGTTAATGCTGCACGCTTTGGCCTAAGCCAGGGCTTGGGGAAAGGAGTGAGGCCAAACTTCTTGGGACAGGGACTGGAGAAGCTGTGGAGCTGCCTGTGATGGGCTTGGGGGGAGCTGGGAGCCCTGGGGCATCCCCCTACCTGCAGAGTGGTAGCGTGGGAGAGCCTCTCCCCACCTTCAGACCTGCTTTTGGGGGACATGCACCCTGCAGGCTTTCACACCTCAAATTAGGGGCACTTTTTCCTGGGCTCTGCAGGACCACAGGCATCTCTGAGATTCCCTGCCTGGAGCTGTTGCAGTGTCCTTTTTTCCTGGGTCATTCCCTCTACTTGGTGAGCCACCCACACCAAAAGGCTGATATTTCGGCTTTCCAGAGCTGTTCACCTCCTGCCTTTTCTCTAGCTGAGACTCTTCTGCCTTAAAAAAAAACCTGGAGGGGAGCAGGGAGCCTTGCTGGAGCATGGGACCAGAACAGCACTGGTACAGGCAGCAACTGGGCTCCTGGAACTTAAGGGAAGATGGGAGGTGCTCTAGGCCCTGGGCTGCCTCTCCAGCCCATGCAGGATGCTGTGACAGTGGCACAGAGTACCCTGGTGCCCCAGGGCCTGAGCTCTGCTGCTGCAGCTGCACCCAGGGCTGGCTGATGCAGGAGCAGCTGTTACCCACTGTGAGCTTCTGCAAAGACCCCCAGACATCTGTGCAGTAGGGCAGGAGAAGCCCCTCTTGACCCTCTGGTTTGCAGTTAATCCTTTCCCCAGCCCTCTTTCTAGGAAAGAAGGACAGCTTCGCAGGGTCGGTGGTGTTGTGTGCAGCTGTTTGCAGGGGCTGTGTAGGGCTGCAGGTGCTGCCTCCTGAACACCCAAGGCACAGGATGCCCTTGAAACCCCCAGATCCCTGGTTCCCCACAACCTTTTGCAGAATGTCCTCAGCTGGGAGGGACCCACAGGTACCATCCAGCTCAGCTCCTGGCCCTGCTCAGACACCCCAACAACCCCAGCCTGGGCATCCCTGGCAGCGCTGTCCAAACGCTCCTGGAGCTCTGGAAGACTCGGGGCCGTGCCCATTCCCTGGGGAGCCTGGGCAGTGCCCAGCACCCTCTGGGGGAGGACCTTTCCCTGATATCCAACCTAACCCTCCCCTGGCACAGCTGTATCCATGCTCAGCGAGAAAACAGCAACTGCCTCTTTTATTTCTGTCCCAACCAACCCTCCCATGTCCCAGGCTTTACCCACCCTGCTCAGTCTTAGATTTTGCTGCTGTTTTCTGCTTGTCCTGAAGGAAGAGGAGGCACAGAATGGCGCTGTCTGTAGGACCCTGTGCTGCAGCCTTCTTGCTTGGGAGGATGCTGCTGCAGCATGGGGGAGCTGGAAGGGGAAAGAGCCATATCCTTGCAGCAACCATCCTGACAGCCTGGGCACAGTCAGGATGGTGACAAGTACCTCATATTGTAGGGCTCCCCGTGCCCCACTGTGCAGTCCTGCCCACTGAAGCAGCCATGGGGATTTTTGAACCATTGACAAAACAGCATCTTTTTACTTCGTTTTGTGTTCAGAAATACTGTAGTGCTAGGGTTTCTGTCTTCTGTGGCATTTTCCAAAACACAAAAAGACAGGAGACAGGCACCTGGCAGGGTCTGAAATGGCAACTGCAAATAGTGGTGTGATGGAAAGCAGGGGCCAAGCTCTGCATGGACAACAGCCTGGCTGGGGCCAGTGGGAGAGGAGGGAGGGGTGGGTGCTACCTATGGGCTGTGCAATGCCCCAGGCCTTGGCAGCACCAACCAGCCCAGAGCACTGTGAAACCTCCCTCCACCTCTTCCCCACAGCATCCTCAGCTTCTCCAGCCTCTTATGCCAGCTGGCAGCATCTTCTGAGGGACGAGCTTATCTCCCTGGCTACAGCCCAGTCCCTGCTCTGCCTGGGTTACACTGGTAGAAACGGAGCAGTCATGATGTGCTGCCTGCTGGCCAAGAGAAAGAGAAGTTAAGTTTATGGAAGCCAAAAAAAACATCCAAAAACTTTCACATCCTCACACAAAGCACCAGCATAGTGAAGGTGAGGCAGTGTGATCCTGCCCTGGCTCATTGTGACCGGGACAGCAGAGGACAAGGGCTGCTCAGCACAATGCAGCGGGATGAAGAGAGCAGGATAGGAAGGGAATCCTAGCTGTGGAAACAGCCTGAGTGAGGCTACAGCTCGAGGTGGGCACAGCTGCCAGGGGAGGCACCACCACCAAACCCAGATTTCTGCCTAACTTTGGAGCTGACCCTCCCCATTCCACTTTCCCCAGCAGAAAGGGATGCTGAGCTCAGCCTGAGGCTGAGTCATCCCAAGGGAGCAATTTGTGCCCCTATGGTCTTCACATTCCTGTGCCTGTGAGCAGGATGGGGCAGGGGGGACAGGGATGTGGAGGCAGGGGGAGATGGGCAAGGGATACTGCTTCCTGGTGCTGCTGCCAAACACATGGAATGTGCCAGGGAAAAAAGGGGGAGGAGAGGGGGTGCTACCCAATGGTCACATTCCCACTGGTAAGACCACCAGGGACTTTCCATTGCAAGTCACCTGTCTGAGCAGGAGAGAAGCCTTCATGCACATCAGTACTGCAAATACTGAAGATGGAGAGAACCCACCAAACACATTTATTCTCTGCTTGGTGCACAGATCCCAAGGTGCCCAGAACCCCCTGATCCTCTCCAGAAGGATGGTCCCCAACTCATGCCTACTGGGATGGAGGCTCCACATCCACAGGAGATCCCTGGAGATGTGTGGCCCTCAGAGGCAGCTCTTTGGGAGATGCACTGTCCGTACACCTTCCCCAGTGTTCCTCAGTGTTCCTCAGGGGATACATGCAGCTGTTCAGCTGGATTTGCACTGCCTTAAGGGAGATGGCTGGGGTGTCCCCATCCACGCTTCCCCCATACTGTTATCAGGTGTCCTGGGAGCTCAAAGAAGCTTGAGGCACCTCTTGCAGTGACCATTAAGCTTAAAATGCAGCTGGCACAGGGTGGTGGCCAAGGAAGCCCTGGCCCATTCAGTGCTGCTGCATTGTCAGGCTGAGGAGGTTTATTGACAGGGCTGCCCCACCATGCTAGAGGTGTGGGACTTGTTTGGGTGCCCAGGGTGTCCCCCTGATTCCCAGCTGTGTCCTTACAGCAGGTCAACCAGTGGCTGCTCTGAAGCCTTTCTGTCCCTGTACAGGGTCCTTGGCTCCTCTGCTGCAGGCACCACTTGGCTCCCGCAGGTCCCTGCATGGCTCCCAATAGGCTGGTCCAGGCTGCCAGGCACATGGAGATGCCAGACACCGGCATCTGGCACCTCCTGGACCTGCAGGACAGCTGGACACTGGGGCTACCAGACCTTTGGGGAAGCCATATCCTGGGGCTGTTGGGCACCTGAAGCTGCTGGATCCCCGGGTCAGGTGGATACTGGGGCTTTCGGGCTCCTCAGCCCTGCCATACTGCAGGACAGACTGACCCTCGCGTCCTTGGGCACCCAGGACTGTGGGACCCCTGGAGCTACTGGAACCACAGGTCAGACAGATCCCAGGGCTGCTGTGCATCTGGTGCTGCAG
>NW_008246061.1:3221812-3223024 GCF_000691975.1 Corvus brachyrhynchos
GGAAGCGGGCGGCGGGGAGGGCGTGAAGAACTGAGCCCGAGCGGGGCCGGGGACGTGGGGGCTGGTGCTGATCCCCGGGGGGCTGCGGGAAACCGGTCCTGGATGCCTCCGGAGCCAGCCCTGGATGCCCGGGGCCGGTTCTGCTGTAGTGAGCTGGGTTTTCGTGTCTCTGGGGATGGAGTCGTGAGAGGGACGGAGGGCAATCCTGCATCCCTGGGGCAGGATCTGCGCTGGGGAGCCGGTCCTGGGTGTCTCCAGGAATCGGGTTGCACTGTGGGGGCCGGTCCTGCTTCCCCCCGGGGGCCGGTCGAACTGCTGAGCCTGGGCTGGTGGGATACAGGATGCTCTGGGTGTCATGGTGGAGCTGCCCCAGGCTGCTGGGGATTGTGGAGTTGGTAGCCCCAGGACCCTCGTGTTTGGCTTCAGAATGTGAGTGCTGGCACTGTCTAGCTGTCCCGGCAGTCACATCCTGCCTGCCTGGCTGGGGGCAGGGTCTCAGGAGGTGGCACTGACTTGTCCCTGCTCCCAGTGCTTTCCGTGTCCCACAGGTCCCTTTGCAGAGCATCACCTCAGCCGAGCTTCTCTGCGGTGCTCAGGCTCAGTGCTGCCCAGGCTCCTGGGCCAGGCTGGCCCCAGCACAGGGGGAGGGAGCCCACAGCCACTGCCTCCTGCCTGGGAGAGCTGGATCCCCTGTGCTTGATGGGGGGCCCAGGCCATAAATGCACCTTTACATCTTGCCCGTGAGGTCAGACAAGTCCACAAGGAAAACATGTGCTGTGAGCGAGAGGGGCCGCATAATGGCTCCATTCAGCAGGGCCACAGGGCGCTGGTGCCCCCTCCTCAAATTACAGCCGGAGTTTCCTAAGGAGGCATTTCACAAGCCAGAGTGGCCGCAGCTCCCACCCGTGCTGTTCCTCGACAGGGAGCCATCCCTCTTGGCTGCCCATGACCTGCACAGAAAAGCTGCCACTACATCATGGGATGACAGAGGGAATTTGAGCAGTGTCCCCACCCTGTTCCTTGTATCCTGCCCCATGTGCTGGGGATGGGGTGCCTGGGTGCTCCCCCTTGCAGAAGGACCCCCTCATCCCCAATGGATGAAGGTGGGGGAAATGCTGCACCAGCACCACAGGGCTCAGACTCGCTCACTGTGCCAGCCGTGGATGCCATGGGGTATGCAAGAGGCACTGGGTCTTGAGTGGGACCGGGTGG
>NW_008246061.1:3223047-3236269 GCF_000691975.1 Corvus brachyrhynchos
AGGCAGCCTGGGAGCTGGGGATGGTGGGGCAGGGAAGCTCAGATGATGTTTGCATAATTTTCTATCCCTCACCCTTCTGCAAACCCTTCTTCCCTCTCCACCCACCCACTTGGCACCCACCGCCATCATTATCGTGTACAATGGACACAGAGGGCACCTCATATGTCACCGTCCAAACCCACCCCAGTGGCCCCAAGGCCCTGGTGCTGCAGGTCCTGCCCTGTGCCTGGGGCCACAGGCAGTGGGGCTGGAGGTGGCTTTGGGAGGAGGTCCCAATGTCCTCCACCCAAGGCTGGTGGAGCTGCTGGTTGGACCCGTGGCTCTGTGAAGCCCATCCAGACATCTTGTGGAGATACCATCACAAGTTTCAGAGGCCTCAGGAGACCTGGCTCCCAAGTAGCAATCCAAGGAATAATTTAGGGCAGAAGAAAAGGTCATATTTCGGGCTCTTTCAGGTTTCGTGTCGTAAATTCAACTTGTCCTTAAATTTGAAGCTCTTTGACAACTGGTTGGTTGCCCATTGGCATGACCAAAGGTACCAGTTGTGATAGCCTGGGCGCTGCTTTGTCCTGTTCTGCTCTTTTGCTAACACTCTCTTTTCCAATCTTTCATCTTTTATTTTTTCTCTGCCTGAAGGGTTTCTATTTATGCCCATGATCCTATGCCCGCCTGCCCTGGGGATGTCTGTCCATCCGTCTGTCTGCACCCTGAGGCTGGGGTCAGGGAGCTACAGCTGGCATCAGATGGGGAGTGCCAGTGCCTGGGACCCAGTAGTCCCAGGAGCACTGTGTGCCAGCTGGGTGGCACCAAGTGATGGGTGACGCAGAGAAGGATTAGCACTGGGGTGATGCCCAGAAGGAGCAGCGGGGCAGGGATGGAGGAGCACTGGGGATGGAGAAGGTGCCAGTGGTTCTCTAAGCACCAGGGGTATGCTGGGCTCTTCTACAGCTCCATCCACTGGGTTGAGCCAGATGGTCTCACATGGGACCACAGGTAGCTCCCAGCTGAGTTCCAGACTCTTGCTCCTGCTTCCAGGGATGTGAGCCTGCTCCTCATTGTTCAGGGCAGGCTGTGCTGGTCAGGGTGAGGACCCACCCCTCCTGCCTCAAATCTATTGGTAAAGTGATTTCAGGGAGCAGTGTAGGATACTAATCCACAAGAAAAATATTCTAGCTCTGTGAAAAGCCTGGGATCATTAGCTGAGATCCCAGTGATGCTCAGCATGAGCAGGACATGGCCATGGGCTGGGGGCAAGGCTGGCATGGAGGACTTGTCCCTGCAGGTGGCAGCTCCAGCTCTGCCCACATCCCACTCCTTTTCCTCCACATCAGCTGAGGTCTCAAGCCCTTGCCACAGCTCAGAGGCAGCTTTTCATTCTTTTTTTCCCAGCATTTGTAGTGCTTTGAAGGAAAGAAAGTATTTGCATTGTGGATGTCTGCAGTGCCATATCTGTGTGGGTCAGGAGCAAGCTTTTAAACACATCCACTGGTCAGGGGGCACATGGAGCAAGCCCTTTGTCAAGGAGCTGAGGCCATGAAACACCTTTTAGTCCCACACTCTGATGAGCACTGGTGGCCTGCAGCCAGCACTGACCCTCCATGGGCTGGCTGTGCTCTGGGACCAGTCCTGCCATGGGCTGGGGGCAAGGCTGGCATGGAGGACTTGTCCCTGCAGGTGGCAGCTCCAGCTCTGCCCACATCCCACTCCTTTTCCTCCACATCAGCTGAGGTCTCAAGCCCTTGCCACAGCTCAGAGGCAGCTTTTCATTCTTTTTTTCCCAGCATTTGTAGTGCTTTGAAGGAAAGAAAGTATTTGCATTGTGGATGTCTGCAGTGCCATATCTGTGTGGGTCAGGAGCAAGCTTTTAAACACATCCACTGGTCAGGGGGCACATGGAGCAAGCCCTTTGTCAAGGAGCTGAGGCCATGAAACACCTTTTAGTCCCACACTCTGATGAGCACTGGTGGCCTGCAGCCAGCACTGACCCTCCATGGGCTGGCTGTGCTCTGGGACCAGTCCTTTGGGAGCAATGGTTTCCCAGTGCCGCATCCTGGCTACCTCTCCTTACCACAGGACCAAGTTTATTTGCTGTCAAAGCTTCTGATAAATGAGGTGGGGGCTGAGCAGGGTGTGGGAGGCCATCAGCAGCCACGGGGAAGGAGAGATTAGCTATCAGGGAACAGATAAGCCCAAATCCTGTGACACTGTGGGCTGGGTCCCAGCTGGGGTTGGTCGTGGTGCCACTCACCTCCTCCAGCTCATGGCAGAAGATTTTACCTCCTGCCATCATGTTCCAGTAACTCCCAGCTCCCCGCCATCAGCTCAGGGCTTTCATCACAAAGGATGCTTTTTTGCACATTCCCCATAATGCCCTTTTTGGTGGCCGGGCTGGGCTGTTAGAGGCAGGTTTCCCAGGTGGAAGGGTTTTCTCTTGCAAACCTGTGATGGTTTCATTCTAAAAGCCACCAAACTGAATTTCTAAAGGGTGGAGTGGTGAAAGCAACCCCAGGTGGAACAGTGAGGCTTTGGCCATGCCGTGGGAGGGCAAGAGCACCATGGACCCTTCCCCACCTGTGCCTGAGTATTCCAGCACAGCTGGCAAAGCTTTTTGGGGGCCCAGCCTGAAGCTTCTTGCAGAAAAGGACCTTGACTCCAGCCCACCCAGTCCTAGGGTAGGTGATTTGGTGGTTAGCCCCCCTTTGCCATTAATCCCATGCATCCCCTCGCATGCTCGGCAGGAGCAGAGCTCCGCATTGAGGCCTGGGGTCCCCGTGGGGGGCGTTTGTGCCGCTGCCATCGCAGCATCTTGCGGCTGCTTCCACAGGCTGCATAGATGGAGCTATTTTGGGCTCCGGCTGCAAGGCATTTTTTCCAGGCCTTGAATCATTTTTGTGGTTCTTTTCTGCCTCCTTTCCAACTTTTCACTGTCCGCCACGAAAAGGGGGACACGGTGCTCCTGGCTGGGCCATGTGGGTGCTGCCCGCCAAGGGGCCGGGGCGGGAGCTGTGGCCCCAGGACCCCGCTTTGGCCGAGGGGCTGCTGGCAGCTCCCTCCCCGGCCCCAGGATGAGGCGGTCTGGCAGCCAGACGTGGTCCTGTGACTGCGCTG
The DNA here is from genome assembly GCF_000691975.1 of Corvus brachyrhynchos. Lineage (NCBI taxonomy): Eukaryota > Metazoa > Chordata > Aves > Passeriformes > Corvidae > Corvus > Corvus brachyrhynchos. The sequence goes on from NW_008246061.1 coordinate 3,226,156, forward strand.
GGTTTTGAGCGAATACTTCCTCGCTGTCTCCTCCTCTTCTGCATTTGTTACATATAAAGAGGAAAAGAGGAAAAAAAAAAGAAAAAACCAAATGCATTCCAGGCTGCGCCGCTGGACCAGCCTGGGTGAAGTTTTCCTTGACTGCAGCATCCGCCTGTGCTGTTTGTGACCCTCCGGCATCACTCTCTCTGTGAGATCAGGCAGTGTGGATCACCCCGAGGATGAGTGGGTCGCTCCAGGGATGAGCAGGGGTCTACAAACAGGGATTTCTGTGGGGTCATGGGGAGTGTACTCCCCACACCCAATTGCAGCATCATGAGCCCCCAGACATTTGCTTGGGGGGAATTCTTTGACGAAGTGTGGGTGAGGTGTCACCTGGTACTCCCTGGAGGTAGTGGCACTCCAGGACTCTCAAGAGCTCAGGGACACATTCCAGCTGCCTGCAGTTGGCATCCCCCTGCTTGTACATAGGGACATTCCCTGGGAGCTGACTGTGTTCCAGCTACTCCAGCTAGGTGGTTCCAACCTGCTTTTGGGGTGCCATCCCCAAGCCACCAGGCACCAAGCCTGGGATTCAAGTCATGTTTTCCCCTGGGACATTTAGAACTTTCCCTTTTTTCCCAGCTTTTGTGGGGGGTCTTTGGATTTTTTTATTGTAGAGGTTGCAAACATGACTTTTGCTTTTTCATCACTCCTTATTAATGGGAGGAACTGGTCCTGCTCTTACTCCAGGCATCACCTTAGTGGCTGGTAGGGCATCCATGGGATGCCCCAACAGATCCATTAACTCACTCTGTGCTGGAGGAGGAGTCAAGAGCTCTCCTTCCCCTTTGGAGGTGTAGAAGTCCCCAGCAGGACCTCTCACCATCAGGACTTCAGTGGCCTGGTGGGTTTTTGAAAAGGACCAGGACTTCCTGAGAGTTGTAACTATTTGTGATGCTTTTTTTATCCCTGCAGCTCCTCGGTGCTCGTGTGCTGCCTGGGATGGAGGCAACAAGGGAACGAGTGTTTAATAGGTAAACACCAGCATTTTGCTTCATTGGGCTGTGCCCATCCTTCACTGAGCCCTCCTGGCCTCACCACCACTGTCAGGGGCCACCCTGATGTGTCCCGTGGCTGGGCCCCCCTGTCCTGAGAAACTGCAGCCAGAGTGCTGCCTCCCTGCAGTGGTCCAAGCCAGCACCGTGCGGATGGAACGAGTGCTCAGCCCCAGTGTCAGGGGTCACAGACCTGTGGGGCTTTCTCTCCTTAACAGCCAGCTCTGGGTCCAAGAACTTGGGGGTGCTACTCAGGGTTCCAAGGGACAGTGAAGTGTCCCCCAGGGTGAAGGTGCAGCTGCAGGGATGGGACTGAGATTCCCCACAGATGCTTCAGCAGTGTGGGTAGCTGAGCCAGAGCCACCGGTGAAGCTGAAGCTGCCCAGACCAGGCATTGTGGCCCCACTGGGGAGAGGCTGCTGGAGCTGACAAAGACCATTGAGCTTGGACTCAGTCTGTACAAGGTTCACAGCTCTTTACTGGGGGCCGCAGTGAGCCCAGCATGGATGCTCAGCATGAAATCCTGGGAGCATCATTCCCTGCACTGCCACCACAATGAAGGCAGCTGCTTTGGGGCTCCCCCACAGTCTTGGCTGGCCACAGGGCTCACCATACCCCGGGAGAGCTGAAGGTGGCACTTTGCAGCTGGGACCAAAGCCCCCATAACCAACTAACCCACTGTGCATGAGCCTTGTAACCACTCGCTGCATGCGTTGGGAACAGGATGTGGCCCCTTTGGAAGGGAGAAGGACAGGATCTGCCAGGACAGTGGGGGGAGGATGGTCCCACAGTGAGCCGTCCCCATCTCCTGCCCCCCTGACCTGCTCTAACCTTTAGACTCACTGCTCCTAACCTGTGTAATCTGTCTATTTTAGGGGTTTCTATAATATCCATCACCGTAGGTCTAACAACTCCCAGGTAAGGTGGCTGGGATGGGTGGTTGTCTGTCCCTCTCCCAGTGCCTAAGGGAGCTTGTCCAGGGCCGTGTGGGATCTGTGAGCTCTGCCTGCACCGCGGCGCTGCCTGTCCCTGCTGCCTATCCCACATCCTGCACTTGCCTGGCTCCAGGCATCAGCCTCAGCCTGAAGTCCCCTCAGCAGGAGAGGGGCTGGTGGCCGGTGGCCACGTGGCAGAGGCAGTGCTGGGATGGCAGTGCCTACAACCCCTCCACTCCCTGTACCCTTCTGCCCTCTGGCAATGCGGAGCTGGGCAAGGGACAACACCACTGGGTGCAGCCACTGGCAGGGACAGGGCTTGGCTGGGTGGCAGGAGGCTGGTGGCCAGGATGGGTGGCATCCTATCTGGCTGGCAGAGATGGAGCTGAGCTGGGTGACAGGAGGCTGGTGGCATTTTTCTGGCAAGGGTCCCATCCAGCCCAGGCAGCTGCTCGCCAGGATGGTCACAGTGCCACAGCTCAGCAGGACTCAGAGGGTCACTGCACAGCCCTTTTTCTGCTCTGGAGGGGTCTGGAGGGCTTTAGGGAGCAAGCACTGGTGCTCATGCCTGCTGTGTGTCCATCTGTCTAGCTGTGTGCGAGGGGAACTTCACCTGCAAGGAGAACGAGGTGTGCGTCAGGCCCGGCGAGTGCCGCTGCCGCCACGGCTACTTCGGTGCCAACTGCGACACCAGTGAGTACTGGCAGGTGCCTTTGTGTCCTCAGGGGGTTCACTGGGGTGGACCTGGCTTATCCTGGGGTAACTTTCCAGAGCAGATCATCAGGGATGGAGCTGTGAATGCTCTTGCTCTGCCCTTGCCTGTCCCCTGGCTCTGTTCCCAGGGCATTGTCCCTTTGCTGAGGTCTCCTCTTAGATCCAGTGCACTGGGGGGAGGAGAAAGAGGACTGTGGTCAAGAGGTTCTGTTGGGGACTGGGGGTCTCCATTGGTGCCTGGTGGTGGGGTTGTCCCCCTGGGCAGTGCTGAGGCTGATGGCTCTCCCCACAGAGTGTCCCCGGCAGTTCTGGGGTCCCGACTGCAAGGAAATGTGCAACTGCCACCCCAATGGGCAGTGCGAGGATGTGACAGGCCAGTGCACCTGCAACCTCAACCGCTGGGGCCCCAAGTGCGAGAACATCTGCCTCTGCAAGCATGGCAAGTGTGACCAGAAGACGGGCAAATGCACCTGTGAGCCCAACTGGTGGGGCCCACAGTGCTCCAGCTCCTGCTATTGCAGCCACAACTCTCAGTGTGACCAGCAGACGGGCAACTGCCTGTGCCAGCCCGGCTGGTGGGGACGTGGCTGCAACAACCAGTGCTCCTGCAACAACTCGCCCTGCGAGCAGTTCACAGGGCGCTGCCAGTGCCGGGAGAGGACCTTTGGGCCCCGCTGCGACCGCTACTGCCAGTGCTACAAGGGCAAGTGCAACCAGGTGGATGGGACCTGCACCTGTGAGCCAGGCTACCGGGGCAAGTACTGCCGCGAGCCGTGCCCGGCTGGCTTATATGGCCAAGGCTGCAGGAGGCGGTGAGTGGCCAGCCCTGCTGGGTCTGATCCAGCACTGGTGGGAGGTGGCAGCAGGAGGGTTTGGGGTCCACTGGGTGATGGGTTCCCCTCGGCTGTTTTAGGTGTGGGCAGTGCAAGAGCCTGCAGCCATGCACCGTGGCCGATGGGCGCTGCCTGACGTGTGAGGCAGGCTGGAACGGCACCAAGTGCGACCAGCCCTGCTCACCTGGCTTCTACGGAGAGGGCTGCGAGAAGCTCTGTCCCCCCTGCAAGGATGGCCACACCTGCAATCACATCAATGGAAAATGCTCCCACTGCAACCCAGGCTGGATCGGAGACCGGTGAGTGCGGCTGGGTGCAGCGTTGGGTTCTGAGAGAGCAGTGCCTGGCTTCCCTGATTCTCCCAGGGAACAGGGTCACTGAAGGGTTCTGCAGCCCTGGAACCAATCCTGGGCACTAGAGTTTGCAGGAGAGCATCCCAGCTTGAGTGCTGAGCTCCACTGCAAGCACCCAGGGTCCAAGGGGCATAGGGTAGGGGTCTCGCAGGCTCCCTCCAGTTCCATGGCCATGTCAGTGGGCTCAGTCCATGCCTGTACCCCTCTCCTGGCTTCAGAAACCACAAGCTACCACGGTGATATACAGCCCCGTCTCCATGCATGTGGAGGGATGCTGGAGGTCCCCAAGTGCCATGGGTGCTCCAGCCACTTGCCCTCATCCCTCCCAGGTGTGAAACCAAGTGCCGGAACGGGACATATGGGGAGAACTGCGCCTTCGTCTGCAGCGACTGCGTCAATGGCCAGTGCCACTTCGAGACTGGGCAGTGCCTCTGCCACCCCGGCTCCCACGGCACATAGTAAGTGAGGCACTGCTGAGCACACCTGGGGGCACCTTGGGGCAGAGGTGATGCTCAGGCACCTCCTGCCCCCTTGTGTTTTATGCTGTTCCCAGCTGAGAGGTTTCCTGCAGTGGAAGCGCTCATGGGCAATAGTTCGGATGATTTGGTGAACAGAGGGGGAAGGACAAGCTCACAGAGCAGCAAGGGGTGTTGTGCTTTAGAAAAGGCCTGTTCGGCAAAAACAAATCAACAAAGTGGTGGTCTGTTGGGAGTTTTTAAGTCCAGGGTGGAATTTCTATCCAAAAACAGAGAGAAAACCACATCTCAGAATAACAAACAGCCTCACAGGCATGGCATCCAGGGGGCTCCTGCTTAAAGCTCTGCCTCTGGCTGGGGTCTTTCCCAGGCCTCCCCCTCCCCCCAGTCCAGGCGCACAAGGGCCATCGAGGGTCTGCTCACATCCCTGGGTAGTGTTTCCCATCATGGGACTGAAATGTTGTTTGAAAAGATGAGGAAAGCGTTCTCCGCCTGGCTTGGACACGCAGACAGCTCCCCCAGGTCCTGCTGGGTGGTGCTCAGGTTTTCCCAGCAATTAACTGAGGGTGACAGCAAGGACAGGGATTTGGAGCTGGCATCCTGCCCACACTGGCATTTCACTCAGGGCATAAAAACAGGGAGCATTTTCATTTTGGGGATTTTTTTTGTGGGGCTTTGCCAACCACTTGTGGTGCTGGAACAGTTGCTGGGCACTGGCACCAGTTCAGGATGCCCAGCCTGGGCATCATGGCCACCTTTGATAGCAAAGGCAGAGGTGAGAGGTTCTGAATGCTCCCCAGGGGGGTATAGTGATGCTTTCGGCACAGTGCCAGAGGGCAGAGTGTGGATTAACCTGTTCTGAGACCCTGGCACAGCACTGGGAAGGTGGGGATGGGGGATGCTTGGGTTGCAGCCTTGGTGCCATAACCTTGAGCTGAGCTGTGCCAGGTGGTGCAGTCGGGCAGGCTCGGGAATGGTCCGGGTGCTCAGGCAGATCCCTGTGACTATATCCAAACCAGTGGTTTTGTCAGCAGGGTATAATTTTGCTAAAAAGGGGATTTCTGCAATGAAGGTAGAAGCAACGTCCTTGCCATGCAGCATGTCCTCTCAGCTCTGTGTCAGGAGGAGGCTAAAGGAGCAGCTGCTAGAATATTCATGTGTGCACAAAGTGCTTTATCTTCTCTGTCTTTCCCAGAAGTGTCAGGACTCTGCTGGAAAAAAGTCACCCTCCTCTGCTCCCAAAATCTCAGCCTGGGGCAGAAATGTGGGGCCAAGTATTGCGTTGAGAGGTTTTGCCTTGCTGGGGGACTATCCCTGCTCCTGTTCTGCTGCATTAGCTGCCCGGTGCAGCAGAGCAGACACAGAAGCTCAGCGTCCATCCTGGCAGGCACATGATGGGCACATGACTGGCACATGACAGGCACGAACCAGGCACACAGCAGGCAGGAGGCTTGGCCAAAGTGGCACTTTGCAAGTTGTTGGAGTGTGAAATGGGCTGAGCCGCCTTGGGGCACAGCGCCAAGGGCTGGGGGCAGCTGTGTCCCCAGGGGAGTGGGTTTGGGCTGGGGCCCACTGGCTCTTTCCATCTGCAGCCATTCCAGCTGGGATGCAGCTGGCAGAGGGTTTGGTGCCCAGCAGTGCTGCCAACATCTCCCAGCTCCATCTGGGTCCTGCTCTGTAGTGCCTGGCCCGTGTCTGGGGAGGCAGGTTGGGTTGGACCCGCTGACAAGAAAAGGCCCAGGTGCTTTGGCACGTGCCTGGCACATGTTTTCCGTGCTCAAGCCCTTGAGACCCATGGATTGGTGCCCATTTATTCGTGTCCCTATCATCTCTGTGACACCATCAGGAAGTCATTTTACCAGGAGTGGAGGTTTGACACCAGACATAACCAAACTGGGAGGGTCTTAGGGCTGCTCTGTTGTTTTTCCTTCTTGGAGGCAAAAAAAAAAAAAAAAAAAAGGTAAATTTGGGCACCTTCCCAGCTTGTGGCCACTGTGGTTCTGCCTGGCTTGGTGGGGGGTGGGGCTTCGGGTGCCATGGCCACATCACCACTGAGCTGAGCTGGAATCCCTGTGTGTGACATCAGGGTGTCTTTAGATGTGACTGCTGGGTTAATGACCTTTCCTAATTACTGTGTCTAATGGTGAAGTCCCATGCAGAGAGCAGCAAGAGAGTCTGAGATCCAGCTGGGCCGAATCTTCTGAGCAATGGGCGAAGCCACTGTGTGGGTGATGGGCTCCTGATCCCTGCAGATTAAGGGTTCCCTCAGGATGTGGAGGAGCTGTGTTGGAGCAAGCTGGAGAAGTGCTCCCTGGAGCTTGGAGGGTTTGGGAGGAGGTGGCAGCCAAGTGGCCCCCACTGCTGTGCCTGGGGTGGGGGATGCACCATTCTCATCTAGCCCTTCCCTCCAGCTGTAACCTGACTTGCCCTCCCGGACACTACGGAGCCAACTGTGCCAGTGTCTGCAGCTGCCACGACGGCGCCTGTGACCCCCTGACGGGCGCCTGCCACATGGGTGAGTGCCAGGGACTGAGGGCTGGGCTCTGCCACAGGGCTGGCCCCGGGCTGAGTCGCGGGTATGCCTTGCAGAGGCCAACCAGAGGATGGGGGTGATCGGGGCAGGGGCCCTCCTGGCGCTGCTGCTCATCCTCCTGCTCTCCCTGCTCTGCTGCTGCTGCGTCTGCCGCAAGAAGGATGAAGCCAGTGGGTGAGTGCTGGGACCAGGAGGGATCTCACCAGGCTGGGAGTGTGGAAGACCAGTGGGGTCTGGGATTGACAGGGAGATGCAGAGACCATGCTGGGACAGCAGTGCTGCAGGGAAACTGAGGCAGAACTGTGCTGCCCACATGGCACCATGTGGGTACCTGGGTCTGAGCAGTCCTGCTGCATCATCAGGGCTAATGGAGGTGCTCAGGGTGAGCCCTTCCTGGGGAACCCCTTCTTGCTCTCCTTGACTTCGTTTCTCTCTTGTGGGCCATCATTTCATGGAGACCTGCCAAGTCCCCTCCACTCTCTACAGTCTGGAGCTGATCTGCAAAGGGAGCCCTGAAATACAGCAAGGGCATCGAGTCACAAGCCAAGACCTTCAGAACAAACCCCTGGGCCAAGGGATGAGGCCTGGGGGGTGGAGGGGATGCTGACTGTCCCACATGGGAATGGATTATCAGGGCTGGGAGGGTGGGTTCCTGCAGCAAGGTCAGGATGCTGGCAGTGTTTTGGCAGCACCAGGTTAACATCCTACCATGAGAATAGGCGTGGGGACAGACCCAAGGCAGGGGGAAAGGTTTGTGCTGCTCAGCAAGTGATGAGAGGGCTGTTGGAGCTCCTCCAGCTGCAGAGAAAACCCCCTTGTGCCGCCAGCCACTGCACAGGAATTTTCCAGAAGCCTCCCCTTGCCACCCTGTGAGCTCAATCCCAGCCCGGCACAGCTGGCTTGGAGAGCCTGGGGGCTGCAGGTAATTATCCTGCAGGTAAAGCACAAACCCAGCAGGTGAGGAATAGCACAAGGAGAGGGGGAATGGCTTCAGAGTGTTTCCTCTCTCCCAGAGTGCCCAGACCACAGTGTCCCCAGACTGATGGGTGACTCATGGTGCTGTCCCGGGGCGATCCCTTGCAGGGGGCGGTGGGCATGGTGGCGCAGGTTTCCTTGAGTCAACACACAAAGCCACTCACTCCTGTGGCTGCAGAGAATTGCTTGAAAACGCAGCCCCAGGAGGCTTCAAAACCAGAGAGCAAATAAAGAGAAGCCATATGTTTGGCTCTGGGTTGGGATGATTTTTATTTTTTTTAAAGGTTTGGAGTCTTGACCAGGCATTGCAGGTATTTTGGGGCTGCACTGCCAATGGGCGTGGTTGGATCTGGCCTTGCCACCATCCCCTGGCACTGCTCTACATCCTGGTGTGTGCAAGCTGGTGCCCAGGGCTGACAGCAGCCTCTGTGGGTCCCCAACGCCTTCGGCCTGGGCACATCCCTGCTTTTGATCCACCCCATTATCACTCCAAAACCCCTTAGCACTTGCAGCATCCCTGAGCTACTGCCTGTCTCTGTTGCCCACGAAGGCTGTCCCCACCACAGGAGGGGAACAGTGCCTCTGACAGTGCCATTACCTTCTCTGCAGCTCCAGCCAGGACCCAGCAGCAGCCAAGAAGCCTCCGAGACGTTTGTGTGGGCGGTTCAGTCGGATTGGGATGAAGCTCCCGCGCATCCCCCTGCGCCGCCAGAAGCTACCCAAGGTCATGGGTAAGGTGCTGCGGTTTGGGGAGGGTGCAGAGAGCCAGGTTTTACTCCTGTCAGGGCAGTGTGTGTGGCTCACAGCATCCTTTGCAGCCCCAAAGCGGGGAGATGAGCATGGGAGGGCAGTGACAGGGACACACAGATCCCTGGGAGCATTTCAGTGGCTGGTATGAGCTGCCTGGCTCGCAGGGGCTCAGCCCTTTCTGTCTGCAGCTTCTGGATCTCCAAGCACATTTTGCTTCGTTAGGATGCAAAGGTTGTGCCTGGTTCTGGAGATCTGCTGAGTAGTTTTGGGTTTACTCTCCTGAGGTTCCCCTGGAAAGGAATGACGCCTGTCACTCAGCAAGATGCCTTGCTAGTGCTTTTGATCCTGAGGTAACCCTGCCCAGCTTTGCCTGGAGCCAGAGTATCTGGGGGGATGCCCACCCTCCTGCCATGTGCAGCAGAGTTGAGGATGGAGGGGCAGAGATTTGGGTTGAGCTTCCCACTCTGCCCGGGACAGAATTGGCTTGTAGGGAGCTGCTCATACCTGGCAAAGCCCCTGACATGACACTGTCAGGGCTATTGGGGACCCCCTGTATCCCAGAAGCTGGGGAATGCTGTCCCCTGCACTCTCTGGACTCTCCTTGCACCTCTTCCCAGCATGGGGAGCTGGGGTTCTGCTGCAACCCCATGGAGTAAAATTGGTGTGAAGGCAGCAATCCCCACCCCGTGCTGGGATGTGCTTCAGCCCCAGCCCCTCCTCCTGAGCCCAGCACCTCCCTGGGCATGCTGTGCTGGTGGAACCCCCAGAGCAGCCACATCCTGGCACACAGTAGCTCAGCATAAGGTTAAATCCCTCTTCCCAAGCAGGACGTAGAGGTGACCCCCATCCCTGCACACCACACACAACCTTCAGCATCCAAGCTGGGGGGGATAACCCCTTGCCACGTGGGGTACAGCAAAGCCCTGCCTAGAGCAGGGTGTGCCAGGGCCCAAGAAACATTCCCGCTGGAAGAATAACAGAGGATCATACAGGCTATGTTTGTGGAAGGGGCCAGGAAGGGCTTGGAGAGGACAGAGGGTGCCTGTGTGCGATGAGGGCAGGGGGGCTGCCTGCAGGCAGCTGGCACCAGCCCAGCTGCTCTGTGTACACAGGGCAGCAGCGGCCCCACGAAAGGCTGAGGGTGCTCAGGATGGTCTCGGGTCCCAGCAGGGCTGGGGCTGTTCCTGGAGTCTGCTGTGGGGCTGAGGGTTGTCATCTCACCAGAAGGAAAGGCTTTGGTCAGGGCTTGCCTTGTGTTATCCAGCACAGTGGAGTCCATATGGGTTCCAGCAGCTCCCAGTCCCACTGACACCTGGTCTGGCAGTGCCTCCAGCCCCCACTGGGTCTGGGGACCCCAGGGTGACAGAGACCTGTTGGGGTGCCTGTGGCAGCTGCATCCCTGATGCCCGGTGACCAGGGTGCCACATCATGACCACACTTGGGGCTGTGGAAGCCACAGTAGCCAGTATCCACTGGCAGAGGCCACTTGTTCCCCGCATTCGTCCTGC
>NW_008246061.1:3236519-3240836 GCF_000691975.1 Corvus brachyrhynchos
GCGGCGCCGGGTTGGGATCCACATCTCACTGGGGATCGCACCTGAGCTGGCAGCCTGCAGGGCCACACCCTGGGCTTACACCAGTGGCCGTAAGGCCAGCGTTTGGGTACCCCTGTGTGTGGGATTTGCTCCTCAGGTGTCAGTGGTACCAGCGTGGGTCTTGGTCACATCACCCTGAAGATGCCAGGGCTAACCTGTGCCCTGCAACCCACCGCATCTCCTCTCCAAGCAGCAAAGCTCAACCAGCCCCAAGTGTGATGCTGATCATGGGGAGCTTGGGATGAGTGGGAAGGGGTGGCCAGGAAGACTCTGGGATCCCTCTCTCATGGTTCTTCTGCTGCTCTTCTCTGCTTCGTCACGGTCTTGAGACTAACCGTGCAAGCACGGCTGGGGTTGTCATCCTGATGCTGTGGCTCCGGGAGATTTTGGGGAGCAGTGACAGGTAGGGATATGTGGGAAGCATCCAAGTTTCTCTCAGCTCCAACAGCCAGGGAAGAAAAATCCCTGGTGACCATGATGGAGCCCCCAAGCCTCCCGAAGCTTCCAGGTACACTACATATCCTCATTTCATACTTTGGCTGTGTCCTGGGTCTCACTGGAGTCCCAGAGTCACCTCGTGGCTGTGAGTCCCAGCCGCTCGTCACGCCTCCTCTCAGGAAGCATCTCCCTTCATCTGCTTCCAGACGGCTGCTTTTAATTTTCTCTTTTTGGTTTTTATTACTAGGAAAGCCATGTTGGAACTGCCGCTTCCCCCTCTCTGGGCCATTTGCTCTTTAAATATCTCTGCTTGGGTTTTTTTTCCTTACTCCAGGAAGCCGAACTATGTAGGGGTGAGCACTGCTGTCATTTTAACGGCCCTACATGTCTGAAGCCAGATTCCCTAATGATGGATAAACATTCCAGTGGGCACCCCAATAACACTAAAAGTTATTTTATTGTAAAACAGGGATGTGCTGCAAGAATCAAACAGTCCAGCCAGGCAATTGCAGCATGACTGGGATGCAGTTGCGGTTGGGATGCAGTTGGGATGTTCAGTCAAAGATTAAAAATACCTGGAAATATCCATGTACAGCTGGGACTCTCTCTGTGCATGGGGTTTTCATAGAATCACAGAATATCCTGAGCTGGAAGGGACCCACAGGGATCATCAGTCCAGCTCCTGGCCCTGCCCAGATACCCCAACAACCCCACCCTGGGCCTGAGAGCATTGTCCAAATACTCCTGGAGGTCTGGCAGCCTTGGGGCCATGACCATTCCCTGGGGAGCCTGGGCAGTGCCTGAGCATCCCCTGGGACCACCCTTTTGCAGCCCTTTATCCAAAGCAAGGCTCTGCCTGGCCTTGAAGGCAGCTCGTCACTGTCCCAGGGGACAAAAGCCAGTGGAAGGGGATGGGGACAAGTGCATCTACTGCTGCATGGCTCTCCGGGAGGATCGGCCCATCCTCACAGCTGGGTGTTGCCTCAGTTCTGTGGGTATCCAAGGATGATGCTGAAGCTGTGGGCACCTGGGAAAGCCCCTCAGGATGTGTTGGGACATGAGCTTATCCAGCAAAAAGCCTTAAAATTATCAAGCTGAGAAAAAAGGTCGCTCCAGCCCAGACAACTCTTAACTGCTCCTCTTCTCTATTTCATTTTATTAACACAGCAGGTTTTTCCTCTGGTGGTTTCTCTCTTCCACTTGGCTTCTCTGTGGGTGGCCCCTTGGCAGAGGGGCAGTGCTAGGGGATGATGGGAGGGATACTCCTACTCAGCTTCAGGAGGGAAGAAGCTGGCAAAGGGATTGAAAAGTGGCAGAATTGGGAAAAGGTACATCCCCCTGCTGCAGGCTTCCTTTGATCATCCTTCTGCATCCATGTGCAAATGCACATGGAAAAGGAAAATGCAGTCAGTGATGCTGAAGTGGGAATGAGTGGATTAAAGCCAGCAGCTAATTTTCTCCCTAAGAAGGGGACAGTCACAGTGCCAGGACCATCTTTGCAAGGTGGCTGTGCCCAGTTGCACAGCTCATGGGTGACCACCAGGACACTCACCAAGTCCTCATGGGACCCAGGGTTTGGATGGCTCATCCCTCCACCACGTCCATCCTCAATTTGGGCAGCTGAAGAGGGGGATAGATGGAAGTGTGAGGCTTGAAGAGGCTCTGCTGCCCACAGCCCAAGCATGGGGGATGCTGGTCACCACCACTGCTGGTTGATGGCTTCTGTGGCCACTTGGCTGAGGAATCTGGTGGGACTGTGCATCAAGAGGTGTTGCCATGCCTTGTATGCTGTCCCTGTCCCTGACACCCAGCAGGAAGTTGGGCAGCGGGGAGCTGTGCAGCATCCCACCCTCCTGGCTGGCAGCGGGGACTTGGGGGGTCAGCAGAACAGGCACTGACAACAGTTCCTTGCCCTCACAGTGGCCCACCATGACCTGGAAAACACCCTGAACTGCAGCTTTATCGAACCACCCTCTGTGGTGGAGCAGCCTTCCCCATCCTGGTCATCCCGCGGCTCCTTCTCCTCCTTTGACACCACGGATGAGGGGCCCGTGTACTGCGTCCCCCATGAAGGTGAGCAGGGAATAGGGTGCATCCCCAGGAGACTTCAGGGACATCACCAGGGGCCTGCTCGATGGAGAATCACTCTTGTGTGGTGGGGACCGTGTCACCCTGGTTCCTCGTGCCCCAGGAAGGAGTGCAGGTTCCAGTCTTGCCTCCCACACAGTTTCAGAGCTCCCTCCTCCAGCATTTGCTGCTCCAGGGTTAAGACCCAGGAGATCCCCGACTGGGAGCTTAACTGGGAGGACACTGTCCTGTGGGAGCATCTCAGTCCTTCCCCTCCTCAGGCACATCCCACCTGACACCGCTGTGCTCTCTTCCCGCAGAGAGCATGGGTGACAGCAGGGACAGAGGGACACCTGCCAGCCCCGGGGACAAGCTGCTGGCCCCGATCAGCGGGGAGGAAGCGGGCGAATACACGTTCCTGAAGGAGACGGGCTCTGTCAGAGCCTTCCCGGCCGACAGCAGTGAGACCCCCCTGCTCAAGTCCTCGGACAGCGAACGCTCCTCCTGCGGCTCGGGCTCGGCCGGCGCCGCGCTCTACGCCCGGGTCGCCCGCCTCTCCAAGCAGTCCAAGGAGGAGGAGGATGCCACTGCGGAGCCCCGCAGCCCCGGGAAGCCGCCATCCCCGGAAAGGACCAAGCCCCGTCCTCCAGACCCGGCCACGAAGCCCAAAGTCTCCTGGATCCACGGCAGGTACAACTCTGGCCAGTCCAATTCGCTGCCGGCACCCAGCCAGTCCCCAGAGCAAGCGGCCGCCCGGTCCGGCAGCCCCGAGCAAGGCCAGGGCTTGGCCAAGAGGAAGAGGAGCCCTAGCGAGACGTCGGCCAACGTGCAGGGCAGAGCGGAGGAGAAGGGCGGCGCCCGGGGCAAAGAGAAAGCGCAGAAGCAACCGAAGGAAACCGGCGTCCCCGAGGGCAAATCCAGCCTCGCTGGGGAGCCCCAGTCACCCTCCAAACCCAAGCAGAGAAGCAAAGCCGGCTCGGAGCCGATGGAGAGCATCAACGGGGCGGTGCAGAACGCCTTCCGAAAGATGGGTGCCTTCCAGCAGGAACGGCGGGCCGGGGACACCAGGGATGCTCCTCGCAGCCCCGGCACCAGCAAACCCCGCTCCGAGCCGCTGCATCCCCAGCTGGCCTCCGAGCTGGCCGCCCAGCTGAAGGAAAAGACTCAGAGCCTCAACAAGGGGGACGGAGGCATCCGGGCGAACGGGGTCAGTGCCCAGCGGGAGAAACCCACCCCTCCACAGAAAGCCAAGCGCTCGGCGGCCGCCGGCGGCCAGAAGACCAGCAAACCCTTGCTGCCCACCTCTCCCCATCTGCAAAAACTGATCCCTGGGGCGGCCGAGACGGCAGCCGGGGAGCCCAAGTGGGTGGAGAAGCCAAGTGCCGGCAGCGGCCAGGATCAGGCTCTCCCCACTGAGCAGGCAGCCAAGAAAACCCCCATTAAGAAGCCTCCCAGGAAGAAGAGCCGGGAAGCGAGCCTGGAGCCTCCCAGGGCAGCTGCTATGCCTGCTCAGGCAGTGCAGTGACCTGGAACCGGGCATCGGCCCTGCACCGGTCGCACGCCGGGAAGAAGGACATTTGCCAGTACAACCAGCGAACGTGGGAGCCTGGACTGGGCTGGGGGCACTGGAAGAGCCTTGAGCCTCCCTTTATTCCCCCTCCATCTCACTCAGCCCCCTTTTTGCCTTAGTCCCCCCTGCCCTTAGGACCCGGTCCCTCTATCTGTGCCCTGCTCCTGCTCCCTGCCCGGGTCTCAGTTCGCATTCCCTCCCCG
>NW_008246061.1:3240863-3245607 GCF_000691975.1 Corvus brachyrhynchos
TTTGTAGCAGTATTATCGACCGCATAAGCAGCGCTTGTTGTACTAGACGTGCCCACGGTATATTCTGCAGTAACCGAGCCGCTCGCTTCCCGCGCCCCACTCGGGTCTGTCGGGGTCGCGGAGCACGGGAGAGGAAGGGAGCTGCTGCTTAGTGCCCAGGGCAGTGCCAGAGATGTGCCCCACATCCATCGCTGGCAGCAGCCCCTCGCCCCGGCGCCCTCCAGGCACAGCTCTCCACTGCCGGTGCATGCCGGAGTGGGGTCGAGCTGGTTTCGACCGATGCCACCCTCCCTCCCCTCCGCCCCGGCGCTGCTCCTGGCCAGGAGGAAGCACTATTTATGGATGGAGCTGGACGCCCTTTGGGCTCCTTCATCCCATCCAGTGGAGTTGGAGGGATTAGTTTGGTATGAGAGAGCCTGGCACCTCTGCAGAGCGCTTTCCTAATAAAAATGTATTTCTTCGATAGCTGGGTGCCATCTCTCCCTGCCCCAGCCTTCCCGTGGGCAGGCAACATGCCTTGCTTGGGCACTGCCTGGTCCTGAGTGGGATGCAGTGGGGAGATGGATGACCTTGCAGCAGTACAGGCAGGTGGTAACAAGCAGCAGACAGGGTGGGAAGCAGGTCCCCACTGGGGCTGCTGCTACATGTGCTCACCTGGCATCAGAGATGAGCCCTGAGCTCCCCTTCCCCCAGCATCCAGCATTGTCCCAATGGCTGACCGGTCCCACTCCCAGACACTCCTCACTGTAGCCTGGGTCAGACCCTGAGGTTCAAGAGAGCTCTGGCCACTGAGCAAAGAGAGCCCACCCCTGGGTGCTCAGAGTGCTGGGACACAAATGTGGGGGGGCATGGGGGTGCAGGGACTCTGAGCCCAGCTTTCTAACCCCCTGCCCAGGGGCTGCCAACCCTGGCAGCTTTTGAGGTCTCCACACAGCGCCAGGCACGATGCTGCCAGAGGGAGCAAGGCTGGGACAAGCCCAGGGGCAGCCCAGAAGCTGAGGCTTCTCCCACACAGCTTCTGCCCAAGATTCCTAAGCAGGACTCTCCCTGCCATTAGAATTGGGGCTGTCTGCTTCCAGGGGAGCCGGGAGCATTGGTGCCCACCACTGAGCCATCCTGAGCTGTGCCCAAGGGGGGGTGATGGCCCAGAAGACCACCAGGCCAAAAGGTCAACCACAGCAATCTCAGAGGTGATTGAGGCAGCTGGTGAACACCAGAATGGGATGAGACCACGTGGAACCAGGACTGCAACCAGCCCAGCACAGCACTCAGGAGGGGATGGGGCTCCAGCCCACACCTGGGCATGGCTCATCATTGTGGGGCTGGAGCCAGCACACTGCCTGACGCTGGCTGGAGAAGCATCATCACATAACACAAAGCTGAAGAATGACATCACAGTGTTGTTTCATAGGCTTCTGGTCACCTTTCAGAGTTCCTTCACTCTCCCTCCTCTTTCCTTCAGGTTTTATTTGGGAAGGTGAAGGACAATGGCTGAAACTTGTCCTGGGGCATCACACAGTGTAGAAAAAGGAGTGGATGAATCAGCTCAGTGTCACCAGATACAAAACAGAGAAAATCAATAGAAAAATGGGGACACTGAATCTATGAGACCTGGGATAGCATCCAAACCCCTCTCTCTCCACCACAGAGGCCATTGTTGAATGAACTGAAGAGGCTTCCAAGACACTCAGATTAATAACTACTGATAGGTTAGGAAAGAGAAGGAAAGGAGTTGAATCCAGGCAATAAAAGTGCAAAACTAAACACAATTTAAGAGGAAAGGGTTGTCGCAGGCATCACATGGTCCTTATATACATCTCTTCATGTCAGTGCTGAAGGGCACTCAGGGGAGCCACCCATGATGCTCATGATGGTGATCCAGCAAGGTGAATTTGTGAATTGCCCCAGCCTCCTCTTGGGGCACTTTCTTGCTCATGCAGGCAGCAGAGCTGGGGCTGATTCCTCAGGAAAGTAGGGCACTGTAAGCTCTCCCTTGGTCCCCAGGCTATCCTGGGACAGCAGAGGACCACCCAGGCATAAGCCCATCCATGGGCTCCAATCACAGTCCCAACGAGCCAGAGGAGAGCCTGCAAGTGAGGAGCCTATGGATAAAAGCAAAAATCCCTGTCACGGACAGGCAGGCAGGCCCCCGGAGTCTCCAGCCCAGCCATCACATCAGGGTGGCCATGGCAATGTCAGGCTAAGTCTTGGGATTCTCCAAGGGTGGAGATGCCCCAGCTCCCTTTGACTGTTCCAGGGTCACTCTCCTAGGAAAGAATTTTATTCCAAGATTCAACCTGAATCTTCCAAGCTTCAGCTGGTGACTCTTTTACCCCATCACATCCTCCAGCACCACCAACAAGGGTTCAACTTCATCATAAAGCTGTGTCAGGGGAGATTTAAAATGAGTAACAGGGAAAGGTTCTTCCCCCAGAGGGTGCTGGGCACTGCCCAGGTTCCCCAGGGAATGGGCACGGCCCCGAGGCTGCCAGAGCTCCAGGAGCGTTTGGACAGCGCTGCCAGGGATGCCCAGGCTGGGGTTGTTTGGGGGTCTGTGCAGGGCCGGGAGCTGGGCTGAACGGTCCTTGTGGGTCTCTTCCAGCTCAGGATATTCTGTGATTCTGTGACCTTAGTCATTGGCTCAGAACAGAACCCTTCCCCCAGCCCAGCCCTGCCCCCTCCTCCTGGTGTGATGTGTGCCAGCTCCATGAATGTGTTGATATCCCTTGTCCAGGCCTCTCCAGTTTCTTCACATCCCTCTTGAACTAGGAGACCACATCTGGACACTTCCTTCAGGTGTCTACCTGTGCCCTTCCCAGCAGCTCCCACTATGGGCTTTGCCTTATCTGGGAAAAACATCAAAAAGCTGATGTTCAGCCTGAGGTTCTCTGTTGCCTCCAGGGTCTTTTCAACAGGGTCCTTCCAGCTCAGACACCTCAGAATCTTCCAGTAATGTCCTGTGATGCCGTCGGCTGTGAAGGACATGGATGAGGCATTGCCACATCTCAGTATCATGAGGGGCTGATGAATCTCTTTTCCAGGCATTCTGCAGGCTTTCTTCCCACCGCTGCACATTGGATATCTCTGACTGAGATACCCAACGTGATAGACACTACTGAGGAGGTCTTGTTCAGGGGTCCACAAACCAGCAGAGGCTGAAAACTATCAAACAATTTCCCTGTAGCTGTGCGTTCCACCAGGAAATTATACATACTTGCTGTTCTGAGCTGCTTTCCAGGGCTGTTTTGGGCAGGCAGAAAACTTCGGCCTCAGGGAAAAAACAGCTGAACCCAGTCATAATGTGGAGAAATCAGGTGTTCTGCTCCCCTGAGACAGAGCAGGATCCACCTTCCCAGATAGACAGGTAGGGCTTTTGGTGACAACGTGGTGGCCAAGGCTGAGGTGAACTTGTAGGAGTGGCTGTGATGGAACCACCATCCCCTCTGCTCCACCAGCACCTCATCCACAGGATCAGTGGATCACAGTGACACTTATGGCTCATCCTCTCCTCCACCAACACTGCAACACTGATCTTCCTCCCATTTCCTCCTGATTTCCCAAAGCAAAGAAAGAGCTGTTGGGTTGGACAACGGTGCATTTTTTTGGCTTGGCCAGCGAGTAGCAATAAAAGCCAGCCTGCTGCCAACAATTCATTTCCTATTTCAGGCCCTACCAAAAATAAACTTGGAAGGGAAACTCCAATGAGAATGAAATGCAGAAGACAACTCAGGGCTCTCAAAACTATATAGGAAATTTCTCTCTCAGTGTTTTCTGGGAAGGGGAACAGCAATGTCAGAGGGAATTTCGTGCTGGATGGGGGGATTGTGAAGGGGTTTGGGCAGCTGTATCAGGATTACAGGGATATAAATATATATGCAGCTGACACTTCCTGTGGCTACATTACATTTGGGGAAATGGCCATTTCCTTCTTTGCCTCACGAAGTGTATGCAGGGTCCTGACTGCCTTCCCCAAGGACACTTGGCTCCAGGGATGGCCAGCCTGGGGACACCGGGATGTCCTCACGCCATATGGGTGATGTCCTCGTGCAGCTACCATCCAGCTGGCACTGGGCTCCTCGCTGCCAGGCTGCGTGGATCACCCCAGCTGGGACCCCAAAGAGGTGCAGCCACTGCAACGCCACCAGAATCAGTTACCATTCCTCACCACAGCCATTGGTGACCTCATCAGCATCTCTTGAGGATAGCTGGTGTTTGAGGAAGGCTCTGGTGGTGTTTGAGTGGCAAGAAATAGAAGCCTTTTGCAGGCCATCAGCTGCTGCTTGTGTACTCTCCCTGTGCCCACCAGCTCCATGCAGGTAGCACTGAACCTGCAGAGCCGAGGATGGGCACTGTGCTCCTGCGGGATGGCAGCTCCAGCATCACCCCCCAGCAGGAAGGAGAAAGCTGTGTCCCAGGGGTCCCTGTGAGCATGGGTGATGGCTCTGGGACCCTGCACCACCAGCCCTGGCATGACATGGACACCTTGATACAGCACCCACAGCTTTCCCTTGGGATGGTGGAGCCTCTGGATGGGTATTTGCAGCCTTTTCCCTCATGAGGAAATGGAGCAGGGGGGTAGAGGGTGGTTTGTCTCTGAACCCAGTGCCTGAGATGCCACAAGACACAGGATATTGATAAAAATATATACTCCAGGAGTATATGCACCCACGCAAAAATATGTGTGTGTATATATTATATATATTTTTTTAATATGTCAATTTAAATTATATATATATGTGTGTGT
>NW_008246061.1:3245646-3248392 GCF_000691975.1 Corvus brachyrhynchos
TATATATATATATTTGTATGCACTCCTGTACACTCCAGGAGTAAATGTTTTTCTATTTCTATATTTCTTTTCATATATAGACAACTACACTCTCCTATATACTCCCGCAGTACATGGTACATATACTTACAAATATATAACATAGATATATAAACTTCTATAGTTTTATGTATACAGTAATATATATATACACACACAAACACTTATGTACTTACCTATTTTTCTAAGCTCCAGGAACCAAAGGTGAGGACATCAAGGTCAGGCTGAGCCTGCCCACAGCATCCAGGTGCCAGCCCCATCCCTGCTGGCTTCATGGCAGTGCCACCCAGGCACCTCCCAACACCTGCCCACAGACCGGGTTTTGTGATGCTGAATCCAACAAGTGCTGTGCTGGGTACTTCCTGAGGATCTGGGCTTCAGGGGGCTCCAGCACGGACTTGCAGGGAAACAGGGCAACAGCATGTCTGGCAGGGACTTCACCTCCCAGCACCATCCCAGCAGCAGCTCCAGGCTCTGCAAGCAGGACCTGGCACCCCTCTAAAGCCATTTTGTCCCCACTGATGGGCACTCAGGGCTGGGCAAAGCCACGGTCGCCTCCTCTGCCCTGTCCTGCGCTGCAATGCGTTGCGTGGGCTTCAAACTGGGGATGCACCCTCAGCTTATCGAGACCTCCAGGGGTGCCTCTGCAGCCCCCAGCCCTCCAGCCTGAAGGATGAGGTGCACATGAATGTGCCTTTAGCGGGGCACAGGGCAGTGCCCTGAGCACTGCGCAGGGTAGGGGCTGCAGCCAGACCCCCGCTCGCAGGCATCAGGTGGGCATGCAGCACCTCCCCGGCTGCAGAACCAGCAAACCCACCTTGGCTCCATTTTAAGACTCTCCCTCACCCCACGGAATAGTGGAAGTGTTTCCATGTGATCCAGGACACCAATAAACCCCTAGCCGTAATGTGCTGCACAGAGCAAAGGGACTTCTAACACGCGGAGCCATCGCTGGACAGACCCAAGAGCCTGAGCCTTTATTTCAGCCTCTGCAAGCATCATTTGGGAAAAATCCCTATTTTTGCAGGGAAAGCACGAGGGCACTCTATCCAAGTATTTTGAGCAGGAGAAGAGGAATAACGAGGCGGAAGTCAGGCAGAGGCTCCGGGTACCTGATTCATCCGCAGCCTGTGCTCCCAGCCGCATCTCGCCCGCCTGTGTTTAGTCTGTGTGGAAGCACAAATCACTGCGCAATGTCATCACTCTGCCCGGATCTGGATTTCATTAGGAGCCACATGATCGGCCCTGGCTGCTGCCGGGGGCTGGCCGCGCTCCCCCGGAGGAACTGCGCAGGATGCGGGGCGGGGGTCGGGGCGCGGGGCTGAATGGGCCCCTTGTCTGCAGCAGAGGAGCCGCAGCCGCTTCACTGGGGCGGGGGTTTTGTCTCCCCGAGGGGCTTGGAGACCCCGAAAATATCCTGAGGGGAAGGGAGT
Organism: Corvus brachyrhynchos; assembly: GCF_000691975.1. Taxonomy (NCBI): domain Eukaryota; kingdom Metazoa; phylum Chordata; class Aves; order Passeriformes; family Corvidae; genus Corvus; species Corvus brachyrhynchos. The sequence goes on from NW_008246061.1 coordinate 3,247,119, forward strand.
GCAGCCTGCAGCTGTCCCCTGCTCAGTTGGTGACTGCATGGGCACAGCAAGGGGGACCCCAGGACCCACGAGCTGGGGTCCTTGTCCCTGCCCAAAGTCAGGCTGCTGACACAGAGGGGCATGGATGCCAACTGGGCAGCCCCAGCCAAGGGATAGAAGGGGCTGGCTCCAGGCTGCTGCAACCCCTGCATACGGTCATATCCTTTACATCTCTTGCCTCCCATGGATCCTTTACATCCCATTGCAATCCTTACACCTCGTTGCACTCTCTGAATCCCTTGCAGCCTCCTTGCACATGCATTCTTTATAGTCTGCTGCAGCCCTTCCTGCATCCTTTATATCCCTGACATCCCTTGCATCCTTTTCAGCTCATTGTATCCCTTTTATCCTGCTGCCAGCTTTGTGTCCCCTGCAGCCTGCTGTATCTCTTGCATCCCGTACATCCTTTGCACTCACTCCTTGCTGCCTGTGGCCCCTGTGCACAACTCCCAGCCAAGCCCACACACTTCTGTCTCATCCCAGCTCATTCTTGGTTATGAAGCCCTGTGCAGTGACCTGGGAGCACTTGCACCAGCCAGCCGGAAGCCTCTGCAGCAGGTCCAGGGGAAGCAGTCCTGCCCCTTGCCCAGGCTCCCCAGGCAGGGTGTTGTCCATGGGGTGATATAGACCTGCCACCTCATCTCAAACAGACCTGACACCCTTCTCTCTGCAGGTGGCAAAGACATGAGATGCTCCTGGGCTGCTGAGCCACAATCCACATGAATTTGCCCTGGATGAGCTTCCATGTCCTATCCCAGGAATGACGTGCAGTCAGGACACATGGGTGCAGCATCTCCTCTGTGTCCCCATGGAACTTGGCCCAGACAACCAAAGCCTGGACATGTTTTCCAACATGTTTCCAATGATGTCCACTGCCCTTCCAGCTCAGTAGCCCTTGCTCTCCTGGCTACACCAGCAGCCAACTGGGAAGGGAGCGTGGAGGCTTCATCCGGCACCACCAAGAGCCAGTGACCACCTCGATCCAGGTCTTATTTTAGCTGCAGCTCAGGGGCGAAATTCCCGTTCAGATATTCAGTTCCAGAGGCCAGAGCAGGGGAAACACTTTTACTCTGCAGTGTTTAAATTGGAATAAATCCGGTGAGCCTGAGGCTGATGCTCTGGCAGTCCCAGCAATGCCCTCCCCTCGCCTGGGGGATGAGGTGAGGGCCCACACAAGGTTAAAGTGTGAAAAAGGAGGGGGCAAGGCTGGGGACAGGTGGCAAAGCCATTGTGGT
>NW_008246061.1:3248423-3251945 GCF_000691975.1 Corvus brachyrhynchos
TGAACCCCCTGCTCCAGAGGGCTGGTGCAGAAGGGTCCAAAGAGGAGTTGGAGGAGACTTGAGGAAAACATCCAAGCCAAGCTGGCTGAGGAGAGACAGATCCAGCCTTAAGGAGAGGACCCTCCCAGACCTGGCCCTGCAGGGGTGTTGCTGCTCCAGGAGCACCCTGGCTCCAGTCCCGGTTCAGGTGCCAGCCAGGGACTAACTGCAAGCACCATGGCTTGGGCTGAGCTGCCATCCAGTCACCGGCTCTGGCCATCTCAGTCCACACCAATGCCATGGAGAGCAGAGCCACTGCTGGGATGCTCACCAGCTCTCAGCCCAAGAACCAGATGATGCTGACCTGTCCCTGACTCCACAGTAAAGGCAGTAAAGCCATGTTTGGTGCAGAACTGGTGGTGCATTGGCCTCTTCCAGTGACAGCTGGCTGCCTGGTGACACCACACTCACCAAAGGTTGGGGGGGCCGGCTCTGAAGTGGTGACTCAGAGCCATGGTGATGTGGCAGCTCTCCCAGGGACTCCAGGCTTGGACAGATACCTCCTGCAGGAGGGTGTGTGCTCAGGGTTCTCTGCAGGACTATTCCCCATGGCAATATGCCCCCATGCACCATGCTTCACACACCCCACTCCTGCTGTATTTCTTGTCTCCCTGCTTCTTCCCAGCCTCTTCTGCACCAGCAGCATGAGGAAAGCCCTGCAGCTGGTTTGGGGGCTCAAGAAGCAGCAGCAGGACAAGATCAGCCACAGATTCCTCTGTGCCAAGGTAAGGAACATCCCACTCTCCCAGTGCAGAGGTCCCATGGCCATATGCACCCAAATATAGCCTCATCGTGCCCAGCAGGAAGAGTCCCATTGAGCTCTTCCCCAGCCTCCCTCACTCCATGGTGGGGGTATCGGGGTGAGGAAGGACAGAGGAGCTTTCTCAGCTCTGTCTGTCTCTCCATAGTTCAATCCAGGCTCAGTTAAGGCTCTTCCTGGGCATCACAACCCAACTGCAGGATTGTTTCTGCTCTCAGGCCCCTGGGTCCAGCTGCTGTTTTTTCATCCTGGCTGCTGGCATGTTCTGGGCAGCTCAGGAAGGACCTGTACTTCCTCCACCCATGCTGTGTCACCTGAGCTGCTTGTGGCACCACTGCAAACACTGTTAGCTGGTCAGGGACTACCCCACCTCAACCAGAACCCACCCCCCAGGAGCCTCCTGCACATCCCAACATATCCTGATGTGCTCCCTGCCTGGACATACAGAGCATGGGACACCCCAGGTCACCATACTCTCCAGCCCCAGTCCCTATGTGTGCCACCCACCCACGTCCCCTACACTCCCAGACCCAGCCTAGGGCTGCAGATTGTCCCCAACAGGTGACCCATATGCAATCCAGCTCACTGAGCTCCTTCCTCCAACCCCAACCCCGTGTCCCTCTGTCCCTATGGCACTCATGCAGGTCCCAGCAGAGCACCCTGTCCCAGCTCTATCCCCACAGTGAGCTCACCCTGCATCCCCACCAGCATCCTGGCCCAGCAAAGATCCCAGTGCAAAACACAGCCAGGTACCTCATGGAGCACACACCAGCTCAGATTCCTGCCCCAGGACCCCCAAAATCCCAGCTTTGGCATCACCAGCCCTGCAGGCTGCAGAGGCAGCACCCAGAGCTGCCGGGCTAATGAGAAGTGCATGGGACTCACATCTGGTAGCAATTGAGCCGGGAGGAGCACTGGGGAGGGAGGAAGTGCAGATTTCCTGCAGCACAAAGGAAGGGAGAGGAATGTCCGTGGCAGAGCAGAGGCCCTGGCTGCCCCCTCCCTCCACCTTCACAGGCATGCACAGGCACCAGATCGTGCTTGCTCCTTTGCCGGCACTGCTGGAGAGTGCCCCTGGGCATGTGCCCTCCTCTTCCCTGGGCTGAGCCTCTCAGCTGTCCAGCTGCCCCCCTTTCCACCCACAGGCATGCACGGGCACCCCACAGCCACTGTCCACAGCCATGGCCATGCACTGCCAGAGCCTCCTGCATGGCCTCCTCCCTCCAGCCTGCTGCTACGCAGGGTTCCCACAGCAGACACCCCCAGGCTTGAAAGCCCCTTGAAACAGCCTTGGGAAGGGAGCAGAAGCCCAGTGAGCCATGAGAGCAGCGAAGTCAAGGCAGGGGCTGCACTGTGCCATGCCCACGAGGCTGTGACACTTGGAAAGGACAAGGCAGGTAGCATTTATGTCCTCACCAGTGCAGGCAGCCATGTCAGGGGAGGCAGCTGGTCTGGTCGTGTTTCAGGTGAAGCCTTGGCAACCATACCTGAGTGTCACTGGTTGCCAACAGAGCTTATCAAAGGTGTGAATGGCAGGTAGGTGTGGGATTTTGGATTGTGCTGCTGGGAGAATTCCCTGGGACAGCAAAACTGTGTGACAGCAGGTGGCACACAGAGGGGGATATTTAGCAAAAGCTGCCATCAAATCTTCATGGAGGAGCATGGCAAAGTGTTTGGGACGCTTTCATCCTGATCCAGGTTATTGCCCCAGCCGGAGCTGGGCAGGACAGCTCATAGCTCTGCATTAAAGGATCCTCTTTTCCCATCACCCAGCAGCTCAGCAGAGGCTGCAGCACTCAACCTCTGGCTGCTCCAGCACAGCAAAACCTCGTGGTGGTTCCTGAGGAAATCATTCCATGGAGGTGTTGTTACCAGGTTGGGGGAAGGATGGGCAGGGGACAGGCTGGACAGATGGACACGACAGGGTAATAAGGTCTAAGCAGCCCAGAGGTAGAGAGATCTGCAGTCAGCCCACTCGAAGCCTCTCCAGCACTTGGGATTTGGGGATCCTTTAATGGAAATTTGAGGCATTAAACTGGCGGGAAAAAGTAATATCTATTCAAGGATGTTTTCAGGATACCCCATTTTGCTGGAGATACTCTGTGTTCTCTCACATGGCCATTTCCTGTCCTCTCAAGCAGCAGCGCAGCTTCTGTAGGCTTTGAAGTCCTATTATATCCAGTATTTTAAAGGTATTTTTAACCCATTTCAATGAATCTTTCCTAATGCAAGACAGGAACCTTTTCCTGTGCTCTGCTGCCATGACTGCACAGCTCATCCTGCTCCAGTTCTCATCACCCACACCCCAGCACCCACGGGAAGCACCCATGACCATCTCAGCACGTAACAATGTGTATTCAGGGGTTGGAAGGGATCTGGGCAGCCGTGCGGCCTCGTCCTTCCTAGGGCACCCACAAACATTGCCCAGCATGACTCTGGCGCAGTGTTCATAGACAATGTTCCCCACTTCACAGGCTGGAATTACTTCAGACAGTGCAATCCCACCAGTGCCGGTGACGCACCACATTTTTGGCCGTGGTTGAAGTTATCCTGTCACCCACTTTTGACTCATCCACTCCAAAGAGGACAAATTACGTCTGAAATGCTTCTGATAAAGTAATTTAAAACATCTGTAGCTGCTTCCAAGCCGGAGCAGCGGGACACTCCGAGATTCCCGCCCGTGCATCCCATGGGATGGGCTGGAGTGGAACCGCCTGGAAATC
>NW_008246061.1:3253137-3256291 GCF_000691975.1 Corvus brachyrhynchos
GGAGGTGGGGGAAGGGCACTCGGGGGAGGGAGGGGTGGAACTGATGGCACTGGGAGCACCTGGCAGTAGTGTGCCCTCCTGAGCGCCCCCCGTGCCCATGGCAGGGCTGAAGCAGGAGCTGTTCCACCGGCACAAGGAGGGCCAGCAGTGCTGCAGGCCCCACAACCTCCCACTGCTCCGTGCAGCCCAGCAGCGTGAGATGGAGGTGAGGGGGGCTGGGCTGGAGATGGAGGTGAGGGGGGGGGGGTCGGGTGCAGAGCTGTGTCTCTTCCCAGGGCTCTCACAGCCCCATTGCTGCAGGAGCATTGCAGCATCTCCAAAGGGTTTGGCTATTCCTGCCCTGCAGCCTCGGGAGACACCAGCTGTCCTGGCTGGCCTTGCTAGCACAGACCTAGGTTCCCCACCCCAGTCTAGAGGCCTTCTCCTCCTGCTTTACTTTTTGTCTCCCCAAGGTAGGGGCCCAGGCTCTTGCCACCCCAGGTGTGATCTGTGAATTTTGGAAGCTCAGGAGCCTTCTCCAAAGGCAGTGCTGTCCACAGTACTTTAATGATCCATCATTATGGTGGGCTGAAGCCTCTATAGGATAGGAAGCAAGTGATAGAAAACGTGCAGAAGGCACCTGAGATCTGCCATAATATTGTAACAAGTCAAAAGCAGAAAATACTCAAAAGAATCACATTTTACTGAGTAGCACTGATAAGGAGGAAACACCTCGAGTTTCATAATTATAGTAATAGTTTCTGAGAGCATCCCAAGGCATTTTGAGAAGATTCAGTCCCAAAGGACTTTTCTGTCACCTGTTGGTGATAGATAGAGGCAGTTTTATAATGTAAGAAAATGGCAAGTAGCAGATTAATATAATCAGTGGAGTTGAAATGTGGGGGGAAGTTACTTTGGTCCACATTAGGCGAACGAGAACTGTTTTCTGCCTTGGCCCATGACAAGCACCATGTGAGCACAAGCTCACTGTTGGATCCTTTGGTGTTTCCACGTTCCTCATGTCCGTCAAGGTGACTAAAGCCAGGCTGGACCTCTGGTACCTGTCCCTGTTACTTTTGTCTCTGAGTAATTTAGACTTGCAGCAGTAGTATCTACTGCCTCTCTTAAATGCTTCCAGTATTTCATTAAATTGCTCAAATATGTCTCACTTCTCTTTGTCTTATATGCTGTGCAACTTCCTCCCACTTCCTCCTACCTGCCCTCTGCCTTTCTTCTGTTTTCCTCTCCCAGGTGTTAATAGAGTCACTTTTTCCCTTCTTTATCCTCTGACAATTCTGCCATAGAGCACTTTGGGAACAGATTGATCATCTCAGTTATATCTGATATGTGTCTAATTGGAGCTGTGCTCTGTGGTTAAAGGTTTCCATGACCACCTCCCTCGAGACAGCTTGGGATTGGGCTCCCAGGACAGGTAATACAAGGTGTAGGTTTTGGATGTTTGGCTTCTCTGTGGAACCCATGGCATTTAGAAAAGCTTAGCCCATCATACAGGGTCCGTGGCCACCAGGGCTGAAGCAAAACCTGTGTTTAAGCCTCAGATCTGTCCAAGATACGGCACTTTTCTCTAACCTGGAATTAGATGCCGACACTAAACAATGTGAGGCACTTAAATTTGGGGGGTTTTTTCAAGCCCAAAGAAAGTCATTCCTCCAGCACAGTAAGTGAAGGAGACAATGGCACACTGAGGTGGGTGGGAGGAAGGAAAATCTGCGGAATGGGGATTCAATCTGTTGTATCTCCCACAAAGAGCATGAACCCCTGGACTGAAGAAAGTGTGAGGACAGAGCTTGCGTAGGTTCATTCCTCAGCATCCTGTGGTGAAGGAGCAGTCATCCCTCTGCCTTGCCTTCTCTTGGGGCTGGAGTTGAGTTTCTTCCCATTTATTGCCATGAGATCCTGCCCTGAATGTTTTCTCTGAAGCAGCTTTTGTATGGTCACCTTCTAGTGGATCCAAGTTCTGCATCCTCCTTAATTGCAGATGGTTTTGTGAAGGTTTCTCACTGTGACATGCTAATTGTGGGCTCTACATCCAGGAGAGGTTCCAAGAGGTAGCTCCTGCCCCATGTGAGTGATAACTGCTCTTTGTTAGGTCACACGTTTTGCAGAGAGCTGTGGATACCCTTGCTGCAGACAGACCTCAGCCTGTGCCCAGACTGTTCATGGCCAAGAGATCTGTCACACAAATTCTGAATTTTCACCAGGAATTGTGGCAGGGTGGAGGCCTTCATCTCCCCCTAAGGGCTTTTTAACCCCCAGCCACTGCTGTAGGGAATCCTGGGGTTTGTGACTTCTGCCTTTCTGTGCAGTGGGGATAGTTTAACCACGTGGATGTTTCCAGCTGAACATGTGCCTGTGTTCTCTGTTACAAAGGGACAGCGTTGCACGAATGAAACATTGAAACTTGTGGCTTTCCAGAGAATCACAGAATAAGCTGAGTTGGAAGAAACCTACAAGCATCATCCAGTCCAACTCCCGGCCCTGCACAGGCACCCCAACAATCAGCCCCACCCTGGGCATCCCTGGCAGCGCTGTCCAAATGCTCCTGGAGCTCTGGCAGCCTCGGGGCCGTGCCCATTCCCTGGGGAGCCTGGGCAGTGCCCAGCACCCTCTGGGGAAAGGACCTTTTCCCTGATCTCCAGCCTAACCTCCCCTGACACAACTTTGAGCCATTCCCACGGGTCCTATCACTGGTCACCACAGAGAACAGATCAATGTCTGCCTTTCCTCTTCCCCTTCCAAGGAAGTTGTAATTTCAGTAAGTCTCCCCTCAGTCTCGTTTTCTCCAGCTGAACAGACCAGGTGTCCTCAGCTGTTCCTCATATGGCTTCCCCTCAAAGCCCTTCACCATGTTCATTGCCCTCCTTTGGATGCTCTCTAATGGCTTATTTGTTTCTTATTTCTTGCAGGAGAAGCACAGAATCATGGAATGGTTTGGGTTGGAAGGGACCTTAAAATTCATCCAGTCCCACACCCTGCCATAGGTGGGGACACCTGCCACTATCCCAGGTTGCTCCAAGCCCCATCCAGCCTGGCCTTGGACACTTCCAGGGATGGGACAGCCTCAGCTTCTCTGGACAATCTTTGTCAGTGTGTCACCATCCTCACAGGGAAGAATTCCCTCTTAACATCTAATCTAATCCTGCCCTCTCCATTT
>NW_008246061.1:3256397-3263547 GCF_000691975.1 Corvus brachyrhynchos
GCACAGGGGCTTCAGCCCTTGGAGCATCTCTGTGGCCTCCTCTGGACTGGCTCCAGCAGCTCCACGTCCTTCCCGTGCTGGGCTTCCAGAGCTGGAGCCAGCTCTGCAGGTGGGGTTGCACCTGAGCAGAGGGGCAGAATCCACCCCCTCACTCTGCTGCCCACCCTAGGAAAATGAGCCTGTCATTGTGTTTTGATGGGATTTGATGATTCCTGGTGTTCCCTGTGGCTTGCAGAGGAAGTCTGCTGCTCAGTGCAGCCTGGTGGGGGTGTATCACCTCTGCACACATGGAGCTCTTTACTTCAGCTGTACTCTGCTTGTGCCCTGCAATCCTGCTCTCTGCTCCCACTCTTGATTTCCAGCGTGCCTTTGGCACCCATAAGTTTGCTGGGCTCCATTTCTTCTCTGGAGGCAGCACAGAGGCTATCTGCTGAAGGTTGAGCAGATGTTGGTGAGGCAGGAGTGGCCATGTCCTCCTGGTTGAGGCTATTCTGGCAAGGTCCTTCTTTCATAATGTTCTCAGTCTGTCAAAAATAGAGCCCCAGCGTTCAGATCTTTTCACAAATAAATAGGATCTGTGTGGGGTTTACAGCTGCAGTTCCATATTAGTGTCCAGGGAGGCATCTTGATGAGCTTCAGTGGCCTGTGTTATTCCTCCAAGGCTTCCTTCAGCCTCACCTGAGAGGGGCATGTAGTTCTTGGGCCAAGCACAGCCATAGCTCAGGTGGTAACTCATCAGAGAAAGTGATTCAGACACTGATCAGTTCTTCATGGTCTTTTCTGGCCTCCAAACACTCGGAGAGCAGGCTGTTCCCATGACTTCCCTGCATTTTCTTGAGTGATAGCTTTGCAGGTGGAGGTGTTAAGACCTGGGGCTGTGCTGGTTGCCCACTGCTATCCTTGGACTCATCAGGAGAGATTCAGAGCCTGGTTGCTCTTGGGTTCCAGTAAAAGTTGTAGAGATGAGAAAAAGCCAGGAAGAAGGCAGATATTTCACTTTCACATTGGCTGTTCTGTTTTCCAGGCCATGGAGCAACAGATCCGAGAGGAACAGCGAATGATGGATGAGAAGATAGTCTTGGAATTGGACCAAAAAGTAATCGACCAGCAGAGCACCCTGGAGAAGGCTGGGGTGTCTGGCTTCTACATCACCACCAACCCTCAGGTTGGTGTTCGGGCACAGCAGGCGAGGTGTTTGGACAAGAGCTTGGAGTGACAGGACAAGGGAATGGCTTCCCACTGCCAAAAGGCAGGGATAGATGGGATACCGGGATATTGGGAGGGAATTGTTCCCTGGGAGGGTGCTGAGGCCCTGGCACAGGGTGCCCAGAGAAGCTGTGGCTGCTCCTGGATCCCTGGCAGTGTCCAAGGCCAGGCTGGATGGGGCTTGGAGCAGCCTGGGATGGTGGAAGGTGTCCCTGCCCATGGCAGGGGTGGGAATGGATGACCTTTAAAAATCCCTTCCAACCCAAACCATTCCATGATTGTTTGACAGTACTCTTGGCTTAGTATCTTTAATTTTTTAAAAAATATCACTGTAGATAAATTGGGGATGGCTGTGTCAGACAGAACAATCCATCCTTTGCCTCCCAGCTGATGGGTGGTGTCCACTGGACAGACCTTGTACTCAGTTCATAACCCAGGTACCACTTGGCAGCATTCCCAACTTCCTGCAGTATTTTTTTCCATTGTGGAGGGAAGAAACACTGTGCCAAGAGCCTGCAGTCTTGTGACTCTCAAATGGATCTGAAAAGCACTAAAATAATTAATTTATTGCTTTTGTATTCAGCTTAGCTGTAAAAACTGCCTTCAAGACTGTTTATTAGGCACCTTGTTCATTCTTGCATGTGACTTGCTGGAGCTGATGATCTCAGGTTGTGATTAAAGAATTGTTCCTAGTTTCCCCAGTGCATTTGCTCTCAAAACATCTGAGGAGTCACCTGGGTTTGTCCACGTTGTCCTTATGCCACTGCAGGAACGAAAAAACTGAAAATTCCCAAGTCCTGTTCTAAAGCCATACAAGTTTGCAGGGAACACAGAGACAGGCTGTTCTTAACTCTGTTTTTTCAGCTGATTAAATGTCACTTTGATAAAGACCTACTGCTGAGAAAACGCGGCTTAAATGAAGCTTAACAGGCATTTTCTAACACCCACCCACACGACTCCCAGTTGTGGAGCCTTGAACAAGCCTCTCATTTTTTCAGTGCTGCTATTCCGGCTGTATAATGCAGGGAGCCCCTTCTCTCCCTCCTGCCCTGCCCTTTATGTTGTTTTTGTAAGTAATAACCCTTACCAGGGTTCCTGTTTGCTGGGTTTGTGTATGTTTGCCTTCAGGACAAGTGCCAAGCCTGACCCGCATCTTGGCTTGTGCCTGTGAGTGCCACCAAGAAATCCCTGCTGGAATCTGTTCATGCAGTTCCTATCAGCTGATGTGTTTCCCCCCAGTCTGTATGAAATGCTTCCTTGTGCAGGGGATATATTTTTACAGAAACAGATTTTTATTTCCATAGCTCCGTGTCTGCAGGGCTGAGTCACAGACCTACACTTGCAAATTAGTGGCTCCACCATGTTGTCTCTGAGCTAAACATAACTAAAGAACGAGCAGATGGCAAAGGAACCATGAGCTGATGTTGGTGTCTCCATTTGGTTGTGGTCCTGGAAAAGGGAGTTTTCCAGGAATGAGGAATGAAATGCCTGCAGGGAATTTGATGCACCAGCACAGCCATGTGTTGCACCTGCCTTGGATCCCACTTAGAGGGTTCCCAAAGCAATCCCTCCTCTTCTGGCCCTTCTGTGCTGGGAAGGGGTCGGGGAGTTGGAGATGCTGTGGAGGATGTGGGGAGGGGCCTGGAGAACCTCCTCTGGGGCTGCTGCCCCTCCTCAGCCTGCAGAACTGGCCAGCCCTCATAGCCCCTACCACGTTTATCATGGTCAAGAAAGACCATCTCTGGATCCTTAAGGAATCCTCAAGCACTGGGATTCCTAAGACAGCCACAGTTTGCAGCAGGTCTGCTAAGATACTACTGCTCTGTGTTTTAGAGAAACACTTAAACACAATGAAGCCTTTGGTTTTTAGTTGCCTGGTTGATTTTTTTTTTTTTTTAATTCCCTAAGAGCAAGTAGCTCTTGAGGAGGTGGTACAGGCCAGTCGTTCCTGCAGCAGGGAATGGGATCATCTCCTTGCACAAACGTCTCTCTCCCTTTACAGGAGCTGACTTTACAGATGAATTTGCTGGAGCTGATTCGGAAGCTGCAGCAGAAGGAAGCTGAGGCTGAGAAGACTTCTTCCTGAAAGAGCAAATCTGCTGTTCATTTCCCAGAGTTTTTCCTCAGACTTTCCTCTAAACAACAGACTGTCCATGCATTTGCTTTTTATTGTGTCAGGAAGAAGCTACAGGAGTAGAAGAAATTGCTGAGGCACTTCGATTAGAGCTGGGGCAGGCAGAGCTCAGTGCAGCCAGGGGGTGCTTGGGAGCCTGGGGATGACTCTCTGGCTCAGCTGGGAGCTGATGGAGCATGGTCACCTGCCAGGAATGTCCTGCAGCTGTGCTGAAGCCATCACTGAGCCAAGGCTGGGCTGAGTACTGAGGCAGCACACTGAGCTCTGCTGTGTGAGGGTGACCTTATGTTTTCAAAGCGCGGGGGGGGGTGGCGGAAATTCCAAGGATATTTCTGTGTGTTGTTGAGGCAGAAACAACCTCTTAGGCAGACCCTTCCCAGAGTCTCCTCCAGGCTGGTACCAGCATTAGCTATATTAGTTTATCTGTATGCTGGCCAGCATTGTCTGTATTAAAGGAGGATTTCAGAGCTCAGCCCAGAGTTACTGGACTGGTTTTCAGTGTTCCCACTGACTCAGAAAGCAGAGCTTTTGTTTTGTTCTTTTAAACCAGTTTCCAAATTAAGAGAAATAAAACACTCTACTCTCCTTTCTGAGGCTGCAGCTTTCTGAATGCCAGTGGTTGTGTTTGTCCTGTCCTCAGTTGCTGAGTGTGGGGCTTATGGTGCATTAGATGGAAGCTGGGGAGGAACCTGGAGTGTTTCTGAGACCTTTCAGAGTGTTGGAAGAACTTGTGGGTGGCCTTATGGTGCAGAGAGCTGGTCCTGGAGGAGACAAACAAGATCAGAGCTACAAGGACCAATGAGGTTTTTGGAAATTCAGGGCTGAGGCCTCCTCCCATTTCCATCATGTGTGGGTGTTCCCTCCCCATGAGGGTGATGCTGTTGAGGTTCCGCAGCTGGAGACAAGACCTACTGCTTGTGTGGGGTCTTCACCTCCTGGATGAAAATCCCTGTCTGGAAGGCAGGCTGGTGTGGGACCTGCACCACTGCAGCGTCCCCACAGACCTCCTGGAACTGTGTTGCCCCTGGACCCTCACGTGGGAGGTCTGTGCTACACTGCTGAGAAATGGTGATGGGCAAGGTGGGCAACATTCCCCTCTGGAGACACCTTCATTCTCCTGGGAGGACACAGGGTAGTCACTGGTGCAGACCGGGTGAAGTCAGCATCTGTGTTCGGGTTTGTGACCAGAGCTATTGGCAAGGAAATTGCTGCCTGAGGTGAGGATGAGGAAGGCAGGGGTGAACAATGGGTTCTGTGGCAGGAAAGGATGCCCAGATGCTGGGGGCCACACTGCCTCCTAGAAGCTCCCCTTTCCTCTGCACAAGAGCTCTGGAATGGCTGGAGCAGCAGCAGAGTGAGGGTGTGGCTGGAGGAACTGGGATTGAGGTTACTGCTGGTGGGTTCAGCCTCACTGCGCTGCCCTGTGGGGCAAGGAATGGAGCCCACCTTGGTCCAGAGCCCTGCGTGATCCAGAATTGCTGCTGTGTCTCCAAGGAGAGCTGGTGCCAGGAATCATGGGAGCTGTTCTGGCACTGCCATGACAACAGCAGCTCTTGGGCTTTCTGCTTCCACCATCTGTTTGTAGTTGGCTCTGCCAGGCAGCTGATCAGATCCAAGCTGAAGTTTTCCATGCCTGTTGTCTTTTTTGGGTTTCAGAAAGGCCAAGGTGGAGAGCTGCAGGGGGTCAGATGGGGATAGCTGGTGGGAAAGGTTACCCTAAGGGAGCAAAGCCCCTGGGATGGCTTGTGATCAGGTCAGCAGGATTTCACCAGAGGAACACTTGCTCAGCCCCCTGAAACTGGACAGTACAACGTGGAGGATACTGCTGTTTTTTCCAAGCAAGTGTCATTTTGTCACCAGAGGGTGACACCATCCCACAGCGTTGCCCCCGCCACTGCAGCTGTGGTACTGGCGGTAACACGGGGCAGACCTGGTGAGAGCGACCCAAAGGGGCTAGAAATTCTGCTGGGCTTTGGCTGTCTCAGCTCCTTGGTTCAGTGTCCTGTGCCGCCCCCAAACTCTGAACCAGTGTCCCAGGAACATGTGTTTGGCTTCAGCCATCCACAGAGCTGGACTGAAAAGAGCTGGACTGCCCAGAGCTCCATATGTGCCAGAAGTGACATGGAGAGGGGATGCAACCCAAGGATCAAGTTCCCTGTTCAGGTGCAAGGTGACTGACGTGGGAGCTGTGGCTCCATGCCAGCCCCATGTTCACCCAGGAGCTGGTGAAAGGTGAGTGATGGGTGGCAGGAAGGGACAAGTCCTGTTTTCTCCTTCCTTTTCCTGTATTTTGGGCTGTTGAGGAGGAGAGCAAGGTCCCCTCCACATAAGGAGGTCGATTCAGTGTGGATAAAGGTGAATGTGTTCAGGTGGGAGTCCTCAAGTGTTGCACAGTGGGCTCTGAGTTGTGGGTGCAACTTGAGGGTGACGTTTGGGGTAATGACTGGTGGGTCCATGAAAATGTCAGCTTAAGTGCTCGATGCCATCAGAAAATTAGATGAATCATGAGAAGGGGATCAGAGAAGAAAATGAAAAACATGTTGCTGCCATGAAGCATATAAATGCAAATCCCTTCACCCTGACAAAGGCACGGTAGGGATGGAACAAGCTCTGCAAAGGCCCCAGGGACACCAGGGATCTGGAACATCTTCCAGCTGAGCTGAACTCCTTTATCTTTGACAAAGGGCACAGCAGGGGGCAGGGTGGAGATAAAACTATGAGTGGCATGGAGGGAGACTCCACTCTCACAGGAGCAGGAGCATTGCAGGGCACCTGTAACAGGCAGGTTTGGGTGGGACAGGTGACTGCTTGGGAAACTCCTGCCCCAGGGGGCAGGAGAGGCAGAAGGTTTGTGTTGGTTCAAGAGGAGGTGAAGCACTTCTGGAAAAGAAAGACCTTTTGACTTAGGGATGGCCAGAGGTCCATCTGCTTCACTGCCCTGCAGAGCCAGGTGGAAGCACCATAGGCTTTTACTCAGGTTTTGTGCTCTTGCCCAGGCCCTAGCCAGGCAGGAGGACTGTGAGCTGGAGGGGCCTGTTTAGGAGCTCCCCCTCCAGCAGCTTTCCCCACACCTCAGTTTCTCCATGACAACACCTGAGCACAGAGATGCCTGTCCTTCAGGCAGCAGCTCCAGAGCAGAGTGAGTAGAAGCAGAGGAGCAGGGTCTCAGCCCTTTGCTCCATCCAGAACTGCATCCAGTGGATGAGATTTGGGATAACTGTTCCTTCATAGAATCACAGAGTAGTTTGGGTTAGAAGGGCCTTGGATTAGAAGCTCATGAGCAGGAACACCTTCCACTGTCCCAGGTTGCTGCAAACCCCAATGTCCAGCCTGGCCTTGGACACTGCCAGGGATCCAGGGGCAGCCACAGCTGCTCTGGGCACCCTGTGCCAGGGCCTCCCCACCCTCCCAGGGAACAATTCCTTCCCAATATCCCATCCAGCCCTGCCCTCTGGCACTGGGAAGCCATTCCCTGTGTCCTGTCCCTCCAGCCCTTGTCCCAAGTCCCTCTCCCTTCTCTTGGAACCCCTTTAGGCATGGGAAGGGGCTCTGAGGTCTCCCTGGAGCCTTCTCCTCTCCATGTGAACACCCCCAGCTCTCCCAGGCTGGCTCTAGGGCAGCCCAGGGCTCCAGCCTTTGGAACATCTCCATGACCACCCTGTATCTCGTTTCCGTGCGGCTCCAGCTTCGCACACACTCCCGGGGGGATGCCCACTCTGGGGCCGTGGGTATCCCCCACGTGTCTGCTCCTCCCTGGGGCTAGGGGTGCCGCCCGGGGACCCCCCCACCCCTGCTCCCCCTCCCCGATCC
>NW_008246061.1:3263679-3277864 GCF_000691975.1 Corvus brachyrhynchos
CGCGGGCGGGAGCGGGGCGGGGGCTCGGCGCCGCCCGGAACCGGCATCGTGGCGGGGCTGAGCAGGAGCGAAACTATCGCCTCTCCCCGCCCAGGATGAATCCGAAATCCCCACACACCCTCCTCGGTCCGGAGGTCCCCACCTTCGGCCACCCCCCGAACTCCGGGAATGCTCCGTGTCCAGTGGGCACCGAGCTCCGCATACTCCCAGCTGCGCCTGTTGCGTGTGTTAGGATTGGGGACCCCAGTACTGCCAACGCCTCCAGTCGCGGGGACCCGGGTGTGCTGGGATGGGGCTCTCAGCCAGCACGGATTGTGCCCCTTGTCGTCATGGGCCATCATTGGCCCTGTCATTCCATCATCTCCCAGTGGCCTTTCCAGGACCTTTTGGCCTCTGAGAGGTGGACCCTGGAGCGGGGCTGCACCAGCCCTCCAAGCAGGACACGTTGTTTATGTAGGTGTGGGGTTTCTGGCACAGGAAAGAGGGCAGCTGCGAGGGGAGAGTGTCCCCAAATTCACCAATCACCCCATGGAGCAGCTGGGAAGCGGCACCTGAAGGTCCCCAGCGCTGTGTCCTCCCACTGTCGCGGTGGCAGCTGCCACCGTGGCTGGTCCCTGGCATTGGCTGTTTCTTG
The DNA here is from genome assembly GCF_000691975.1 of Corvus brachyrhynchos. Taxonomy (NCBI): domain Eukaryota; kingdom Metazoa; phylum Chordata; class Aves; order Passeriformes; family Corvidae; genus Corvus; species Corvus brachyrhynchos. The sequence continues at coordinate 3,264,314 of NW_008246061.1, forward strand.
GTCTGGCTGGGGACTCCCGTGTCCTCGCAGGAGCTGCTTCTGCTGCAGCCTCTGCATCATGCCTGAGCTTTCCCTGGGGAAGCAGCAGGATCCTGGGAGCAGGGAGATGCTGCATGCCCCCGTGGTGGAGTCCCAGCACAGCAGGGTGAAGTTCAGGTAGATGTTGGATAAGGTGGAGAGGAAGCAGCAAGGAAACGTTCATCAGGGCCAGAGCAGATTGGTTTGGGCTTTAACAGGGAGATGCTGCCCTGGGAGCGCTGTGGTTTACCTGGCACACAGGCACATGTCCCTGTCCTGTGCCACCCCTGGAGGAGGACACGCTCTGTGCTGAGCTCCATGCTGGCTGAGGAGCCAAGGACACCTGGAATGTGTCCTGGTGGTTTTTCCACCCTGTTGCCAGCACCTGATACCTCACTGCAAAGGGAATGCTCACCCCTTCCTGCCCCTCTACCAGGTCTCCAGGCAGGGTCTTGCTGCCGAGGACCCTTCACTCTGCTGAGGGCAGGGCCCACTGCCTCCAGGATGGCAAAATGGCTGCCCCGCTCCACCGACCTGACCCGCTTCTGCCAGAAACTCAACCGGGTGAAGACCCTGGAGGATGACATGATGGAGACATCCTTCAACAGATGCCTTTCCACCATTGACTTAACGCTGCTGGGCATTGGGGGCATGGTGGGCTCTGGGCTGTACGTCCTCACAGGCACTGTGGCCAAGGAGATCGCTGGCCCTGCCGTCATCGTTTCCTTCATTATCGCCGGCTTTGCCTCTCTCCTGGCTGCTCTCTGCTACGCTGAGTTTGGAGCCCGCGTGCCCAAGACAGGCTCTGCCTACATGTTCACCTACGTGTCCGTGGGTGAAATCTGGGCTTTCCTCATTGGCTGGAACGTGCTGCTGGAGTACATGATTGGGGGGGCCGCAGTGGCCAGGGCCTGGAGTGGCTATCTGGACTCCATCTTTAACCACAAGATCAAGAACTTCACCGAGACCCATGTGGGTGCCTGGCAGGTGCCGTTCCTGGCCCGCTATCCAGACTTCCTGGCGGCCGCCATCCTGCTGGTAGCCACCGCCTTCATCTCCTTTGGGGCCAAAGTGTCCTCCTGGCTCAACCACGTCTTCTCGGCCATCAGCATGGGTGTTATCCTCTTCATCCTCATTATGGGCTTTGTCCTCGCACAGCCCAAGAACTGGAGCACCCAGGAGGGTGGCTTTGCCCCATATGGGCTGTCGGGCATCATGGCTGGCACAGCCACCTGTTTCTATGCCTTTGTGGGCTTTGATGTCATCGCAGCCTCCAGTGAGGAGGCCAGGAACCCGCAGAGGGCTGTCCCCAGGGCCATTGCTTTCTCCTTGGGGCTGGCCACCGGCGCCTACATCCTGGTGTCAGTTGTGCTGACGCTGATGGTGCCCTGGCACACACTGGACCCTGACTCTGCCCTGGCTGATGCGTTCTACAGGAGGGGCTACGCCTGGGCAGGGTTTCTGGTGGCTGCTGGCTCCATTTGTGGTGAGTACAGGCAGCAGCGGGAGGGAGCTGCCTACCCCCCCCTGCCTTGGGGGCTGGGCAGAGCCCCCAGTTTGGGTTTGGGTCTGATGGGGTCTCCCTTCTTCTGCCCGTCCCTCAGCAATGAACACAGTTCTGTTGAGCAACCTCTTCTCCCTGCCACGCATCGTCTACGCCATGGCCGAGGATGGTCTCTTCTTTCAGGTCTTCTCCCGAGTGCACCCCCGCACACAGGTGCCCGTCATCGGCATCGTGGTCTTCGGGCTGCTCATGGCCCTGCTGGCCCTCGTCTTTGACCTTGAGGCCCTGGTGCAGTTCCTGTCCATTGGCACACTGCTGGCCTACACCTTCGTGGCTGCGAGCATCATCGTCCTGCGCTTCCAGCAGCAGAAGGGGGATGTCGCCATGCCGGTGGCCGGCGGCCGGCCCAACCCCGAGCCCCATGAGGGCCCGTCCTGCAGCGAGCTGAAGGAGTACGAGTCCTTCTCTGACAAGCTGCATCTGGTGGACAGGGACAAGAGCAAAGAGCAGCGGGAGCCAGGGCAGCTGAAGGCAGCATTTGAGCCCTACTTGGAGTTCCTCAGCGACTTTTACCCGGGTGAGGTGGTCACGGTGGCCGTGGTGACCCTGATGGTGTCTGCCATCTGCCTCTGCTCCATCTTGGTGTTTGGCAACACCCACCTCCACCTGCCCACCTGGAGCTACTCCCTGCTACTGGTCCTCTTCAGTCTGGGCTTCCTGCTCAGCCTCCTCCTCATCTGGGCCCACGAGCAACAGCACAGCACCCAGACCTTCCAGGTATGCCCAAGGCCCAGGCAGGGAATCCACTGCAGGGGTGAGGGGAGGTAGGAGCAGCTCTGATGGACCCGCAGGGCTCCCAGGCACAGCACTTCGTTGAAAGCACCACAACTGCTGAAAGAGGAGGAGGGAGGAAAGGAGGTAGAGGGTGTTTGGGGACACTGGGTGTGGGGAATGTTGGTGCCTCTGCCTGTTACTCTGCGTGGCCACTGGTCCCCAGCAGGGGACATCCCCAGCAGTTCTGTGTCCATCCCATGGGATAGGGGAGATGGCTCCTGTCCACCTTGGGCTCCCTTCTCTGCATCCCCACAACTCCTCTGCTCCTCTCCTGCCCCAGCTCCTTACTTTGGCTGCCCTTCAGCTATGTGATGGAGCTCATTTTCAGCCTCCAAACCACTTCCATGCCTCCTGTGCTCCCCCTCTCCTGTTTTCAGCCCACCTGAGCCCTGATGTGGTCAGTGCAGCTTCATAACACCAGTGGTGACACCACTTCCCTGCCATGCCCGTGCCCTGGCTCCTCCAGCAAGGACCACGTTGGCTCAGGATCCCGCCAGGAGCTTGTTTGGTCCTCATGATGATGCCTGTGCCCACCCCGCCAGCCTGGCTCCCAGCTACTGACTCCATTGTTCCTTTTCCTTAAAAAAAAGTGCCATTTTTAGAAATCTCAAGGTGACAGTCCCTTTGTCCCACACATTTGCCAGTGCTGCCTTTTGTCCGTATGATTTTAAAGATGGGGAATGTGGTCCTGCAGGTCTCACCCCCGCGAGCTCCTTTTCTCCTGTAGATCCCCCTGGTACCCCTATCCCCAGCGCTGAGCATCATCCTCAACATCTACCTGATGCTGAAGCTCAGTTACATGACGTGGCTCCGCTTCGCCATCTGGCTCCTCTTAGGTGAGTGCTCCCATGGCTGCTCCGTGGAGGGGGAACAGGGCTTGTCTTGGCACCCTCCAGCTGCTTTGGCAGCTCCTCTTCTCCGCTTACGGGTCTATAAGGTGTATCCTGCCCCTTTCTGCCTCCAGTTCCCCTTGGGAGATGCAAGCCGAGGTCTCCCAGCATCTCCTGAGCCTCTCTGTGTCCCGGAGTGTTTCAGCTTGTCCCTATTGAAGTTCAAATCCTCCTTCAAGCCCTGGGCCAGAATCACCCCCTTCTCCTCAGGAAGTCCTTCCCTTTCCCAGGGACTGAGGGTGCTCCCCTTGCTCTTAACATGCTGCAGGACCCTTTTCCTCCTGCAAGCAGCTCAGTTAAGCCCCCATGGTGCTCTGGCTTGTTGCTCCGCCAAGTTGCCAGCCACATCCGTGCCACATTCCGCTGTGATGCCAGCCATGATGGTGCCAGCAGCCAGGCTGTGCTGGAGCCTCTTCTGTCCCTGTCCCCACTGCAGGCCTGATCGTCTACTTCGGCTACGGCATCTGGCACAGCAAGGAGAACCTGCGGGAGCTGCAGCCCCAGCGTGTCAGCACCCGCTATGTGGTGTTCCCGGGCAGCAGCCTGGAGGAGAGGGTGCAGGCAGTGCAGCCCAGCTCCCAGCCTGCCACTGAGCTGCCAGACACCGACATCGATGACTGCAAGAGATGACACCTCTGGGAATGGGGGCACCTGGAGATGGGAGCATCGGAATCCCCTTCCGCAGTGAGGCCAGAGACCCACCCCCCTCCTCCTGGTCCCTCCAACAGCAGAGCCACTGGGGCTGCCCTGGGTGCGGGGCTCCATCTGGAGAGGATGAGGATGCTCACCCTTCCCCACGCGCTTCTGACAGAATGTGGAGGGGCTGGCTGCCTCCCTCCCCATCCCCTGCACTCGGGAGCTGGGTCTCAGCCCAGTGCCTGCCCTGCTCATGAGGAGCCATGTCCTCATCACCTCTCCCAGAGCATACCCTGGCACTGTCCAGCACATCTCTTGTCTGCCAGCACATCTGTGGGGGATGCAGAGGTTCCCCAGGGACTGGGACAGGCAGCCCAGTGCTGTGCATCCTGACTCATCCCGACTGCAGCCCCCCTGCCTCCTGCAGCGTCCCCTTCGGAAGGAGGCAGGGGCCAATCATGCATCCCCACAGGCACCCCTGCCATCCCTATCCCCAGGGCTGCTCTCCTCAAAGGCTGGGGCTGAAGGGGCTGAGGGGCAGCTGGACACGTGACATGGAGAAGGAATATGGCCAGAGTGGGTGGCTGGGCAGGTACCCCAAGAAAGCCAGTGGAGGCTGGCACGGCAGCAGCCCAGCTGCATCTTCCCAGCTGCTGGAATTGGCTGTCTGAGGGTGGGCTGGGGGCCATGCCTACCGGAAGATAATGCTATGGCCAGGCTCCTGCCCCAGCCCTGAGTGGGGTATGTGCTCAGGACCCCAGGTATGTTGCCTTGTCCCTGGAGGTCCCCAGTGGCATCCCTGGGCTGGTCTGCCTGGAGCCAGCTCCCCACTTCTCCTGCACCCCAGCAGCACCACCTGCCCCACCACGGGGAGCTCAGCCCTGCGTGATGCCCCTTCCAGGCTGTCTGGGGCTTGGGACAGGCTCAGCAGGTGCTTTTCAGTATTGCCCCCTCCCCAGCAATCATCCCTGTGCTCTGGGGTCACCCCAGCTGCAAGGGTGTCATGGGGGGCTCCCCAGCAGCACTGCTGCAGCCACCCCTGGATGTTTTGCCCATAGGCAGCCTAAAGTGGAATGGAAGAGGTTTTCAGCATGTTTTGGAAGTCAGTCGAGCGTGAGGTTGCCTACCTGACAGGCCTTGCAGCATGGACACCCTGCTCCATCTCATCCTTTGCATGCTGCAAGGAGCTGGGGACTGTGGGCAAGCTGTTCCATTACTTCTCGCTGGCCAGTCCCTGGGGGGCGCTGCAGAGGCTGTTGGGACCCCCAGTAGGATACGCTGGCTCCGGTGAACCCCTCTGTCTGCCAGCACTGCTCCGTGTCCTGCCTCGTCCCAGCACTGCTGCCACCGGAGCTGTGGCCCCGCTTGGCACCTCTGTGTCGTGGCTTGTGAGCAACAGGCTGATTTGGTCATCCTCATAAACACTGTTTCTGCAATGGCTCTGGCTCGTTGTGATCTCTGTGTCCCCAAGACTCAAGGTGGGAAGCTGCTCCCCAGTCGATGCTCAGGAAAGCACCCCCAGAAAGTGGGGAAAGGGAGGGTCGTGCTGCCCACTGCCACCCTGCTGCTACCGGGGTTCCAGTCACAAGGACAAGCTCCAGCCAGATCCACAGAAACCAGGACCCCACAGGGCTGGGGTAGGCTAGGACTTGAGCCTTACAGTACATAAATACCCCAATATTGACCCAGATGGGACTGAACCCCCCTGTGAGCAGTGAGGATGGTGCTGAGCAGCACCAGGGCAAGGTCACTAAAGCTGCCCAAGGTTATGAGCCAAAGGGTGGGAGAACTTGTGCAATTAATGGGAACTAAAGGATAACCCACGGATACCCCCATCCCCACACTGCTGTTTTCCAGAGAAATGTCCTTCCTGAGATAAGAGTCCTTCTTCATTAAAAAGCAAGTGTTCAACAGGCACCTGGGGAGGCAGAGGCTGAACCCTCCTTAGCGACTCAGCTTTAATCTCGGTAATAAATCCATTGTCAGCAGGACAAAGGTAAGTAAAAAGATCCACAGGGACACAGGAAGAGAAGGGAGCCCAGCACAGGGCTGAGGAAGGGCAGGAAAGTCCTCACTTTCCTGCCTTTCCATCAGAGAGGGATGGGCTGAGGGTGACATTTATGTTCCCCTGTGGAGGAAAGTTGATGGCAGTCACATCTCTCGGCTCTACTAGCAGGGGTCTCAATCAGCCTTTTAAGCTGCAAAAGACCAAAGAGTTATTGAATGAGCCTCACAATCATTGATATTTAATCTATTTTAAAACATTCATTTCTAAAAATGCACAGAATCTCTGTTAGGCTGTGGCACACAAAGCACAGGATCCTCCCCAGCAGAGCAGGGGGTGCCAGGGATGCAGCCAGCAGGGTATTAAAGGATTGAAATGTAATTCCTGGGCGCCTGGGAGGCCAGTGGGGCCTCTCGAGCACACTTGTGGGATTTTTTTTTTAAATAGGATTACAAAATTCATCTGTTCGTGTGTCATACACCATCCTACAGCAGTAACATGCTCTGCACAGAACATGTATTAATTGATTTTTAATTGACTACTCATTAATGCACACAGAAAAAAAAAGGGGGGTGGCAGCAGCCACTGGCACCCAGACAGCCCTTCTACAGGAATTTGTTTTTGAAAACTGTATCAGCAGAGAAAAAAAAATCCAAACTAAACAGCATCAGCAGGGCTTTAAGATGGCAGCCTGTAATTGTAAGAGAAAACACTGGCTGCCTCATCCATACCCCCGCTTTGAAAGAGATGTAAAACGAAACCATTCCCATGTGCAGCTCCCAGAACCCTGTTTCATGGAGCTCCAGGAGCAGCTGCTTGCTGCTTTCATGTGGCTGATCATATGCCTGTTTTCCAGAGCAGTATTCTTCTCCAAATTAACTTAAAAATATAAATAAAGTCCTCTATTTTCTGGGAGCCATGGCAATGGTGTAATCAGGCTGCAGGAAATCAATCTATTTCCAGAGCTGCAGGGAGGTATGTGGGTCAGTGCTGCAGTGGTAAGTGCTGGGGCTCCAGGAACTGGGAAGGGCTTTACGGGCCATGGGGCAGGAGCAGCTCTGGTACACGTGCTCTGTCCGGACTGGGCTAAGAGGGTTAACGTGAGTCCTGGGTAATAATCCCCACAGACAGTGTGGGAGTGGGCAGGCAGCAGGAAGGGCTGGCTGAGCCTCTCCAGTGATGCTGCTGGACTGGGAGGACTGGGAGAGTAGTTGGCAGGGCAGTGCTGGTTTGTTGTGACAGTTCCCATAAGGCAGGTGCAGCAGGACAAGGAGAAATGCAAATCCAGAGGGGAATAACATGGGATTGGTACTAGAGAGAAAATCAGTGCTGGGGCTGCCACCCACCCCGTTTAAATGGCAGTGAGTAACTGAGCCTGTGGACCTTAGCCCCAGGTGCAGCTCAGGGATGGACACAAGGACTGAGCCAGTGATGATTTTGGAGGCTTCAGGGCACAGGATTACTGCTGCTGCCCATGCAGCCCCAGGGATGGGAGCTGTGAGAGCTGCAGAGACCTCTGGGCTGGGCGAGCTCTTACAGGGATCACTGGCCTGTGGAACCCACAGGGATTGCTGAGCTCCTGCTTGGGGAAGCACAGGGGAGCAGGAGTCACAGGTGCACAGTTTAATAACTGGAATAAGCAGCTGCTTGCATAGCTGAGCCCATGCTGGAGAGAGGAAAAGGGGGGCCCCAAGCCTTGGAAGAGGGTGGTGGGCTGCACCCCGGAGAGAGCAGCTCCATGTCCTAATTAAATCACTTCCCAACCTCATGTTCCTAAATTATCCCTCCTCACTCCCCGCCCCCGCACAGCTCTGAGAGCAGCACAGATGAGCTGCAGGGCTCGGGGGGTGGTGGGGCTGGCTGTAAGTAATCCTCTCATTATCCTGCCATGCTCCCCTCCTCCTCCTGCAGACACAGCCCGAGGATGAGGTAAGCATCACGCAGCATTCCAGGATGCCAGCAGTGGTGTACCTGCTCCTACCACCGGCCGGGGAATGGCAGGGCATTAGAAGATGGCACAGAGCAAGATGGTCTTGTTGTCCCCTCATCCCTGCACGATGTGCTGGCGGTCAGGCACACAGATCCCCAGGTCATTCCAGGAATGTTTGTGCTGTGTCTCAGCAGTCCCTGCAGCCACAGCTCTTCCCTGTCTCAGCACTTTCCAAGGGGCTATGCAAGCGAGGGCACAAACAGCGCGGCCCCGTCCCTGTGGCAGAGGCTTCATTCCAACATCAGATGCATCTGCTGCATCTGCTTTGGGGACAAGGGAGGAAACGCCCATTGCCCCACGTGTAACACACCACACAGACACAAAACTGCATCTACCAGCCTCAATGATCTTAGAGGTTTTTTCCTACCTTACAGATTCCATAAAAGGAGAATAAATCTTGCCCACATGCACAGGAGACATGGAGTGAAGCAGTGGACTGAAACTGCCATGAGGGAGATTTAGGCAGACCAGAAATGCTTCCTGAGGCAGTGACAGCTTGGCCTGAGGTTGTGAAATGTCTGTCAGATGCTGGCAGGAAGGAGCTGCAGCAAGTGGCTCCTCTGCAGCCAGGATGGCTGAGTTCTCATGATCCCACACTTCTCTTGCTAGGCTGGAAGCATTCTAGGGCAGCACTGGGGGCTCCAATACTTGCTGGGTAAGAGCCAACGCACCTCGGGGCATGGCAGCATGCTCAATATCCTAAAGGAGATAAAAATGCTGAAGAAAAATACTTGGGAAACGCAAAAAAAACCAAAACCTTTTCTGTGTGTGGGGAGCAGCTGGAGCCACGCTAGAGGCTCCACTGCCCAGCCCTGCCTCCCAAGTTAGTAGCTGGTGCAACCACAAACTTCACCTGTGTAGCTTACACCAGAGAAGTTCCACATGGAATCAGGCAGTGAGCTTCCCTGGAGTAATAGTGCTCATTTTCTAGAAACAGGCAGCTGGAGCAGTCCCAGAGCGCTGCAGCAAAACAAGCTGGCAGATCCTTCTGAAAGGTGATGGGGGACAAGGACAGTCAAGGCTTCAAAAGGCCACTGAGCAAAGGCCACTCAAGAACTGTGGGAAAATACTATTATTGATAATCAATGTGGATTTGTGTAACCTCTGTGCTCTGACGGGGACAGAACCTGGAAAGAGGCAGCAGTGCTGGTGTGCTGTAACACCTTCATGATGCATCCAACTGCTATCTGGCACTTTTGCAAAGACAACAAAAAGGAACAATATGGAATTGGCACTGGACACACAAAAAAAGCCTCAGTACTAGAACCATTGAATCCCTTGTGAACAGGGGTTCAACAAGTCTTCTGCTGAGTTATTCCAAGACTGGTTCCCAACAGAGAGAACACAACTGAGTTTGAGGAAAGAGCAACAGTGATTCCAGCTGGGGAAGTCAGCAGGTAAACCAGGAATAACTGGTATTTCAGTATAACAGAACTACAGTTCTTAGAGTAACCCCTTACCCGTTAATTCCTCACAACCTTTGGCAGCAGCTGCCGAAACACAGCAAATCCCTCCAACTTCCCACACAAACCTCAAGGCCAGGTCTGGCTGCCTGCTCCCGCTTCTCCCAGCAGCCCTCCAGGAAGGCAGATCCCACCTGGGCACAGGGCAGGCTTTTGCTCCATGTCCCTCAGCCACCTCATCAAACCCACAGGACAACGGGATGCTCAAGGTCCCTATCCCAGTGACATTACCTGGTATAACACTGCTGGCTCACCTGGTGTGTTTAGGTTCCCAAATGGTTTGTTGATAGGTTTATTGAGCCTAAAACCACCCAGCTCTGACTCCAGTGACAAACAAATCTATGTGTGTCAAAACACAGGCAAGTGGATCTTCTCCAGATGGTGAATAAGGACAGATATATGATGGAGAAGGTGAAGCCTGTGCCAGGAGTGTATTGTTTCATAGGACTTTAATTTGCATCTCTTCTTTGGAGAGCACAGGAAGGACTAGGGGCAAAGGACACAACAGAAGCAATAAATGGTGAAATATATTTTAAAATATAAGTATTTACACTGATTTAAATCAAGCCCCATAAAGCTTCTGTGTTCAATACACGAAGTTTTCATCTGGAGATTGAGGGGGTGTCAAGATGGTTCTGATGTTTTTAGAGACAGCCCAGATTTAAAGACTGCAGCCCATATTTACCACATGCAAATAGTTTGGACAGACAGTCCTGAGACCAAAGCACAGGCTTGATTTATTAGAGATGTAACTGTAAAATTATTTGCACATTTATAGGACAGACCCCACTAGGTAAATCATAGAACTACTTTCAAATAAAGAAGATAAACTTTATAGAATCACAGAATCATTCAGGTTGGAAAAGACATCTAAGACCATTAACCCAGCACTGCCAACTCAGCACTCACCACCTACATGTGGTCCCTTTCAGCCTCAGAGGCTGGAAGAACTGTTTTTTATTTTGATGAGTAAAATTTTAGTAGAATAAAAACAATATACAGACTACAAAACAAATATTTGTATTGATTTATCAATCAGAAATTAAACCATTCAGGACATTAATTTTAGTAATTTTGACTCTAAAAAGGGAAAAACTAGAAACAGAGAAATGAAAACATATGTGATATGTGCATAGATACTGGATGATTTTTCTCTCTTAGTTCCAAGGTCTGTGTGACCCTGGGTCATAGATGACTCTTGGACAGGCACAAGGCCAACAGCGTATCAGCTTCATGTGAGCTCTCACAGCTTAAGAACAGGAGTGAAAACAATTCAAGCTCCAAGCCTTTGGCCAAGGCAGCTGCCCTTGGCTATGGAAATGGTTTCAGCTGGTTCTAAGTTTAATCCAGTGTTTTCTGCTATAGCCATTCCAAAAATCTCCCCTAAGAAAAAATACACGAAACCAAGCAGTTTAAGAGTTAAAAGGAAGCTTGGGTTAGTTCATGTACTTCTCTGCAACTGTCTGTATTACCTCTAGGTAATTAAAACTACAGCATATAATTTCTTTTTCTACCTAATTTACCACAAGCCCAAAGCAGAAGCTGTCAGACAGTGAAGCATCTGTGTTCTTTGACCTCAGGTTGCCAAGACAGCAGAGAGGGACTGAAAATCCAATCACCATGACAAAGCCAGGGGCTGGTGCTCACAGTGCAGCTGTGACTGCCCCGATTGTTCTCCAGCTGGTGGAGCCTGAAAGCCGAGACCAAGCACCCAGGGAGCTCCCACAGCCTCCCGGGCCTGGAACAGCTCCCAGATCCGCTGGAAATCAGAATAGGTTTGGTCAGCAAGTGTTCTGTGAGTTTCCAATGGGGCAGGAAAAAAATGAGGGTGTCAACCAGCATAAACAAAAAGGAAACCGTGCCCAGGTCTGAAGACCAGACAGCTGAGGAGAACTGTTGGACTGTAAAAGGAACAGGAGGTGAGGAGGACAGGGGTGGTGACAAGCAGCCACTGCAGCCTTCAAAGGTAAACACAAGGAAAAGAAGCAGCATGGAACTGGGAAGGAGCCAGGTGGACAGCTGTGGTGTCCCTGGTGGCCAGAAATGGTGAGGATTAAGGTTATTTTCTCTCCTGTGAGCCAGAGAAGCCCACTGAAGACATGAAGGATGTTCAAGGAGGAGGCTATAGCAGGTGAGATGTGTGAAGATTGAGGGTTGTAAAGCAGTGGATGGAGTGGATGTTGAATTTTGCGTGAAAGACACCACCCAGGGAGAACATGGATCTGGTGCACAGCATGGGATGTGGCATGGCAGAGAAAAAATTCAGTATCTGCCTTTCTGAGTGTGTACCCATCAAAGCAGTGCTGGAAGCAGAGGGATTTGGAGTACAGCTGCAGGGTGAGACCAGGAGTAGGGAGATCTGTGAATATTCATCCTGGAGATACACATGGCTGGGGATGCTCAAGGACAGCTGTAGATGGAGAAGGTGAAGCCTGTGCCAGGAACATGCAAAAAGGAACCTAAAGGTTGGAAGGTTAGGAATGAGTGTTGATGTCAGAAGAAATGTTGTGCACAAGTGGAGAGTCCAGAGGAAAGGATGGAGGGCTTGAGCCCAGCACAAGTGAGCCTGGTGATACCAGTGCAGATGAAGGCCCAGGGGACAGTAACTGGGTGGCATCACAGGAGTGCTGTGAATGCACGGATGTGCAATTAATTAACAGCTGCTCAAAGTCAGGAGCCAAAAGAAAAGAGCAGTAAAAAGGCTGACACCAACAAGACCAGCAAAGGGAGTCCCCAAACACAGGCTGACATGGGTGTACATAAGTACAAGATTCCCCTTCAAAAATCATTTCTAGCTTTGCCAGGAAAGCAAACACTGGATACAGTTGAACATAATTCATTATGTTTTTAAAGGATTAGTTTATCTTTCCATTAAAATGATGAAAAATACTTCTGCTGTCACTATTCACAATGTAGAGGAAAACACTGTGGCCCACTGTGCCTGACAATGTACCTCCCTGGGCACCGCTTCTGCCTGCAGCCTGTGACTACACCTGGAGTGAGTGCCCCTTTAGTTTACTCACAGGTGCTCTGAATCCTGAATTCAAGGTTTAAGCCTGCATTGCCCCAAGTATTCTCCTCTCTGTCAGAGGCAATTCTAGTTTCAAAAATATTTACAGTTAAACAGAAGCATGGCCCTGACCTTGTGATTATACAACAGATACTACAAAATCAAATTATTTACTCCATCCACGGATATCAGAGACAGGAAAATTAACTGGAAGGGAGCTCAGAGAACTATTCCAGACAAAATAAACTTCACAAAACAAAAAGGTTTATCATCAAAAATTAGTAGGAAAGACTGTACTCTTTTATGGTCCAAACTACACATTTCTAGGATGCTGTGCCTGCTGAAAGCAGCTTCAGGTGGGACTATCTGACATGAATATACAGAAGGTTTATAATTTCTTCCTAAAAATATTAATGTAAAAATGTGGAGTACTTCAGGGGAGATGACACAAAGGAAAAATTCTCAACCCAAGGGGCAAGAGGTGTACTGACCCATTTACACATCCCATCCTCCCACCTGCATCCAGGGAAGGAGATGATTCCGATTCCTGAGCACTTCAAAGCAGTCTGCTGGCAAATCCCCACTGCTGGCCAACATCACATCACATCACATCATCATCACATCAACGTGGTGAACCCTGGGCTGTGGTTGGTCCTCAAACCTCCAACAAGGCAGGCTGGAAAGGGCCCTTGATGTATCCTTGATGTAAAACTTGGGCTGCTCCAACACCCAGAGGAGTGACATCATTTTCATTAGTGGGAAAGACAAATTTCCTACCCCTTGGTCAGGGGGTCTGTGCTGGTTTAGCACAGGCTGGGGGTGTTCACCTGGAGAAGGCTCCAGGGAGACTTCAGAGCTCCTTACAGTGCCTAAAGGGACTCCAGGAGAGCTGGAGAGGGACTGGGGACAAGGCATGGAGGGACAGGACCCAGGGAATGGCTTCCCAGTGCCAGAGGGCAGGGCTGGATGGGATATTGGGAAGGAATTGTTCCCTGGGAGGGTGGGCAGGCCCTGGCACAGGGTGCCCAGAGCAGCTGTGGCTGCCCCTGGATCCCTGGCAGTGTCCCAGGCCAGGCTGGACATTGGGGCTTGGAGCAGCCTGGGACAGTGGGAGGTGTCCCTGCCCATGGCAGGGGTGGCACTGGATGAGCTTTAAGGTCCCTTCTAACCCAAACCATTTGTGATTCTCGTTGTGGGGAGG
>NW_008246061.1:3278681-3291940 GCF_000691975.1 Corvus brachyrhynchos
ACCCACGTGCCACCAAGGGGGGGGGGGCGGGCGCCCGCCGAGGCCGCGGGCCGGCGGCTCTGGGACGCTGCGGATCTCACCTGGCCCCCGCAGGTACGGCCGGGCTCCGGGCGGGGGCAGGGAGGTCACACATGCGGTCAGTCACCTTGGCAAGGGGATGCTGCGGGTACCACTGGTCTCCTAAAGCCCTGGCAAGGGCATTATTGCCTGTTCCACCCATGGTGTCACAGGGCGTCCCCTTGGGCCCACCCTGGTGTCAAGCGCCCCGTTGATGGCTTCTTCTTGCTTGCCAGGGAGAAAATGTGCTCTTCCTGGTGACCAATTTCATTGCCACAATCCAGCAAGCCCAAGGCACCTGCCCCGAGGTGAGTGAATGGAGCTGTCCCAGCCCGGCCTCACAGGGGTGGTGGATGGAGCTAGTGGTCCTGCTGCTCAGGGGAACCCAGTGGAAAACCAGATAACAGGAAAAAATGGATTTATATTACCACGAAACCCGATTCCCCTCGTTCTCACTGCTTCATAGCTCTCCCCAGCTCATCTGCACTTTACTCTGTGACACCCGCATGAGCCAAGGTGTGTATCCACATGCTACCAGAACTGTTTGTGGTGGTCAGGACAGGGGACATGGGGCCTCACCAGGTCTGGATTCCTTGTGTGGTGACATTTTTATGACCATTCCAGGCTTTCTGCTGCCCTTGAACAAGGGGATGCTTTGACACACACTCCATGGATACCTGTGTCATGTTTCCTTGATAACTCCATGCTGCAGGACTAATGTCCATCTTAGTGTCCTGTTTTTAGGAGGAATGGAGCACAAGGTCTAGATGGTTTTCCAGCCAGCCAACACTAAATGGTATATGTTCTCTGGGAGAAATCTTCCCTTTAAGGCTGGAGTCAGGCCAGCTCCTCTGCTGAGCTCTCCCAGGCTGGACCCAGCTCAGCAGATGGGAGCAAATGTCCTTTAAGCTGAGCCACTGCTGGCACATTGTACCCAAGCCAAGCACCAATTGTCCTAATGGTCCCTTCAGCTCCTGCTGTGGCCAAATGCTGCAGAGGAGGAGAAACACCGGGTCTGGGTTGGGGAAAATGGCACAAATGATCCATCTTTAAAATGTTGAGAACTCCTAAAGTCCTAACAGTGGGGAAGACAAGTGCTGTAGGGCATTTCGGGTTTCTCACAGGCAGCCGTGGGCACCTCTAGATGCTGGGTTTGCAGTGTGCAAGCCAAGGACACACAGAGCTGAGGATTTCATTCTGTTCCAGAGCTGGGATGTATGTGGGTGCCTGTCACAGCCTACACCCCATGCTGATCTCTAGGAGTTCCTCATTTCCTGGCACTGGGGCTGTAGATGACATTCATATTTGGAAAACTTTGAATATTTAGCAGTGGCAGCTACTGGCTCTGCAGGGAGTTGGAGCTGTCTTAATATTCTCGATGGCCAGAGTATTTGGTGCTGGCGGACAAGTGTGTCTGTGGCCAGAGGCAGTACCAAACATGAGCCGAGCTGTTTCAGCAGCTGTACATGCACTTAAAACTTTGCATCCTTTTATCCCCTTATGTTCCAGTGTTTGTGTTCCTTTTCAGACTACCTAGTTCCCTTCTTCCCATGCCTTCTCTTCCTCCCCTAAATAACCCATTCCCTGTAAACACCCTGTGCAATCCTGAGATGTTCTCCTGCATCCCATAATGACTCCAGACCCCTAGGTAGAGCCCACCCAGCCCAAAGATGCTACTCCTCAGATCACGTTGGTGGGGTTTACACCTGAATGAGGGGCTGGGGCTGTCCTGGGTCAGCCTGGGGAAGGCCTGGACAGACCCCGACTTCTGACTCCATAACTGGGGATTCCCCACCTGCCTTTGGGCCTCTGTGTCCCCCAGGGCTTGGGGAGGTGGGTTTCTGATGAGCTGCTGACTCCTGTCATGGCCTGGGGGAGGTGTTAGTGGTGTTTCCCCAACTACATAATCTCTCTGTGTTTGAATAAGAGGTTTTTACTGCTCCTGACAATCAGGTAGGTCCAGAGTAAGGGTGAAGCTTTCCCTGTCTCTTGTAAAACTTGTGTTATGCTGGATTTAGGGTCTACTAAGCTCTCCACCAGGGAGTTCATTACGGTACTTTACAAGGTGTTTAATGGGCTCAGTCATTAAGGCCCTTGTGAACCCCTCTGTGCTGATTCCCAGTTCCATCTGAAAGGTCTGAGGTAGCTCCTGAGGCTTCCTCTGCCTCCGAGAAACAGGATGCAAATGCTCTGGAGAGCATGGAGACAGGCAGGAAGGGTTGGCCCTTGGACATGCCTCTCTTCTGACTGGCTAGAGGCTGGTGACTGTTCTTCTCTAGTTGTTTGGGAAGCACTTGGAGAAGCAGGAGCAGCAGTGCAACAATGCGGGGGGGAGTGACAGCATGGCCTCAGGTAGCTGCACAGCATAGTGACCGCGCTTCTCTCTGTCCCTCCCAGAGCCCCTCTGTCCTTGACGGGATGTGCACAGAAGACGCAGATTGTCCCATGGGAAACCCTGTGGTCCATGGCAATGGTACTGGGTGTTTTGCTAAAGAAACAAAATCCTAGAATGGTTTGGGTTAAAAAGGAACTTAAAGCTCA
Source organism: Corvus brachyrhynchos (assembly GCF_000691975.1). Taxonomy (NCBI): domain Eukaryota; kingdom Metazoa; phylum Chordata; class Aves; order Passeriformes; family Corvidae; genus Corvus; species Corvus brachyrhynchos. The sequence goes on from NW_008246061.1 coordinate 3,281,280, forward strand.
TCCTGTTCCACCCCCTGCCATGGGCAGGGACACCTCCCACTGTCCCAGGCTGCTCCAAGCCCACTCCAGCCTGGCCTTGGACACTGCCAGGGATCCAGGGGCAGCCCCCGCTGCTCTGGGTGCCCCCTGCCGGGGGCCGCGCCTCCCCACCCTCACAGGGAGGAATTCCTTCCCAATATCCCATCCATCCCTGCCCTCTGGCACTGGGAAGCCATTCCCTGGGTCCTGTCCCTCCATGCCTTGTCCCCAGTCTCTCTCCAGCTCTCCTGGAGCCCCTCTAGGCATTGGAAGGAGCTCTGAGGTCTCCCTGGAGCCTTCTCCAGGTGGTCAGCCCCAGCTCTCTCAGCCTGTCTTATATTGTCTCGCTTCTAGGGATAAAAACCGGGAAATGTTTGATGTTCAATGCCACCTGTTCCACCTGTGAGATCTATGGCTGGTGCCCTGTGGAGAATGGCACCCTGCCCAGGTAATCACACATGAGGAGACAGCAGGTGTTGGGAGCTTTGGCTCCTTCCGCTCTGTGCTAACCAGGAGCCTGACCACACTCGCCCAAGGGGCAGCCAGGCTCAGGGAGACCTTTGACATTGACCTCCTGGTCAGTTAAACTCAGAGGACTTCACCCAAGAGCATTTCTTGCACCTGTCCATTGTAGCCAAAATCCTGGGTTTGCAGGAGAGACTGCAGAGCTCAGGAAATGGGGCCTTGGCCACTGTGCAAGACTTGACTTCATTGGTTGTTGTTTTCTAGGAAACTTCTTCTGGCCGAGACGGAGAATTTCACTCTTTTTATAAAAAATACTGTCCACTTCACCAAATTTAACTTCTCCAAGTAAGTACAGCACTTCCCAGATGGGCTGAGCATGCAGCCTGGTCCAGCCTTGGCATTGAGCCTGTCATGGGGCTGAGGAGCTGAGGCTTGTGGAGCCAGTGGCAGCCAGGGCAGGTGGTGCTGGGGCAGTTAGGGCAGGGGGCAGTTAGGGCAGGGCAGGTGTTGAGGTGAATACAGGTCACTTCAGCTGTGCTGAGTGTACCACTCTAAGAGCAGTGGGATGGGGACACCTCAGAGAGAGGGACTAATGTCCATCTGCCCATGTAGAGCACTGTGGGGAGCAGGACAAGGCCAGCCATTCCCAAGCTCTCATCTGGGAGTGAAACTAATATTTTTGTCTTTCAGTGTTTGCAAAGTGGTTTCACAGAAGGTAAGTAAAGGGCTGCACTGGCCCCATGGCCCCAGGCACACTGACTGTGCTTCTGTACCATGGCAGGAGACGTGGCATGAACTGTCCCTGCTGTCACCCCTGGAGCACTGACTAGAGCTGGGTGCTGGGAAGAAACAGAGGAGCACAAAGAGGCAGAAGGGAAGGCCATGGCACATGCTATAGAGGATAACCCCATGTGTGATTCCTCTGGGCTGGTTTTTCTCCACCCTCTCTCCATCTGAGACTTTAGGCGAGGCATTGACTGTCCTCCCATCAATGCAGGAGCACTGGGGGGCCCAATCCGATGAGAGGGTCCCCTTTTCAGTCCTACAGCTGGGCTCTATGACCTCCTACACCCCTGCCCCCCCTCTCTCCTGTCTCAGGTGCAACACTTTACAAACTACTGACCCCAGCTATTTCAAGACCTGCACATATGATCCAATCTTCAACCCCTCCTGCCCTGTGTTCCGTGTCCGTGACATGGTGGAGGCAGCTGGAGAGAACTTTGGAGACCTTGCACTACTGGTACTTGTTTTTTTATATGAGTATGGAAGATGACTCGAAATTCCCCAAGGATGTGAGCAAGAGGCAGAGGACTGACCTGAAATGCTAAGGGAATATGTGATCTGGGAATGTCTGAACAGTTAATAACTCAGCCAATCTGATCCCATGCTTCTGGAATAAAATATGTTTTGCAGGGGGGAAGCATCAGAGTTCTTATCGAGTGGAACTGTGACCTGGACCGTGCTGCTGCCCAGTGCCAGCCACAGTACTCCTTCAGCCTGCAGGACACAAGGTACAATTTCAGGTGAGGATGCTGGGACAGCAGCAACACAGGCCTGTTGGGATCACATGGCAGTTGTTTGAGATTTCAGCTCTGATGGATGCTCTGAAAGGAGCAGGGAGGACAGGAAGTTTGCCTCGGTCAGTTCACAAATTACACTGAGCTGGGTGGGAGTGTGGATCTGCTGGAGGGCAGGAAGCTCTGCAGAGCGATCTGGACAGGCTGGATCCATGGGCCGAGGCCAGTGGTGTGAGGTTCAACAAGGTCAAGTGCTAGGTCCTGTCTTGGGGTCAGAACAACGCTGTGGAATGCTCCAGGCTGGGTCAGGGTGGCTGGAAAGCTGCAAGCAGAAAAGAACCAGAAGGTGAACATGAGCCCTGGTGTGCCCAGATGGGCAAGAGGCCAAGGCCACCTGATTTGTGCCAGCCCTGATGTGGCAGCAGGGCCAGGGCAGTGCCTGTCTCCTGTGCTGGCACCGCTGAGACACCTCCAGTGCTGGGGCAGATCTGGGTCCCTCCTGACAAGAGAGACCTGGAGGGGCTGGAGCATGTCCAGGGAAGGGAACGGAGCTGGGAAGGGGCTGGAGCCCCAGGAGCGGCTGAGGGAGCTGGGAAAGGGGCTCAGGCTGGAGCAAAGGAGGCTCAGGGGGGACCTTGTGGCTCTGCACAAGTCCCTGACAGGAGGGGGCAGCCGGGGGGGTCGGGCTCTGCTCGCAGGGAACAGGGACAGGAGGAGAGGGAACGGCCTCAAGTTGCACTAAGGGAGTGTTTAGATTGGATATTAGAGAAAATCTTTTCACTGAAAGGTTTGTCCAACCCTGGTGCAGCTGCCCAGAGTAATGGTGGAGTCCCTATCCCTGAAGGGATTTAAAAGCTGTGTAGATGTGGCACCTGGGGACATGGTTTAGTGCTGGGTTAATTGGTTGGACTTAATGATCTTAGAGGCCTTTTCCAATGATTCTGTAATTCCAAGACAATGGGGAATGGTAACTCAGGGCAGGGCCTGTCAGTACGGGGATGGTGTGGCAGTTCTCACACTTTGTAGCTCTGTTGTGTTTGGAGCTGAGCAGGGCATTACCTGCCTGAGGGCAAGGACCTGTGACTGTCCCCACCTGAACTCCCAGTGGAGCTGCGTGCTCCCAGTGACCCAGACTGGGTGCTGAGGGGATGCTGATGCCCTGCTGTTGGTGCCAGTGAGTCATCGCAGCACGTGTATGCCCAGTTCCCAGCCTGGAGGACACCCAGGAACCCACAGGCCCAGCAGTCTTTTGGCACTGGCACCCCCTTCCCTCCCTGCCTGCACAGAGCTGCCTTTCTGAGCCATGCCCAATGTTTCCCACAGAACTGCCTCCTACTACTGGGGCTCTCAGCAGCAGCTCTACCGGAACTTGCTGAAGCTTTATGGGATCCGCTTTGACGTCTCCGTGCACGGCCAGGTACCATGAGCGCCTCAGCCCCAGGGCTGACTCCTCACACCACTGCTACCACTCTACCCCCGTGGCTTTCTGCTACTGCCACTTCTCCCCACCTGAGTGAGCTCTTGACCTCTGTCCAGAGTTTTCTAAGCAGAGCAGAAGAAAACAGTCTCTCTCATTTGAGGAAAAACCTTTTGGTAACGCCCTAAGGAGAGAGATTTCCCTCACTGAGGGTCTGACATGGGGGCTGTGAAGTGTTCTGTAGGCAAGGTGAGATGGTTTGGGCCTGTGGGCCTCTCTCTCTGAGGGTCTTATGGTGGGAGCACCCTGACAAAGATCAACCTGAACTCTACTGAACTGGGACAATTAATCCCTTCTTGATTAAAAGTAACCTCAGGGGGAAAAGGTGTGGTGTGATCAAGGCTGGACATGCCCTAGCCATGTGCACTGAGAGCTCAGAAACCCCCTGTGTCCTGGACTCATTCCCAGCAGTGTGGGCAGGGGGTAAGGGGGGATTCTGCCCCTCTGCTCTGCTCAGGTGCAGTGCTGCCTCCAGCTCTGGTGTCCCCAACACCAGAAGGATTTGGAGCTGCTAGAGTGAGCCCAGAGGAGGCCACGGAGATGCTCCAGGGCTGGAGCCCCTCTGCTCTGAAGCCAGGCTGGGAGAGCTGGGGGTGCTCACCTGGATAGGAGAAGGCTCCAGGGAGAGCTCAGAGCCCCTTCCAGGGCCTAAAGGGGCTCCAGAAGAGCTGGAGAGGGACTTGGGACAAGGCATGGAGGGACAGGACCCAGGGAATGGCTTCCCAGTGCCAGAGGGCAGGGCTGGATGGGATATTGGGAAGGAATTGTTCCCTGGGAGGGTGGGGAGGCCCTGGCACAGGGTACCCAGAGCAGCTGTGGCTGCCCCTGGATCCCTGGCACAGTCCAAGGCCAGGATGGATGGGACTTGAAGCACCTGGTCTAGTGGACAGGGTCCCTGCCCATGGCAGGGGGGGGGGAAGTGGATGAGCTTTAAAATCCCTTTTAACCCAAACCGTTCCATGCTTCCATGATTGTTGATGCTACTCTGTGCAGCATCACTCACAAACTCCGTGCTTAGCTTTCCAAAGAGGGAGCCTGTGCTGAGAGCACTTCCCACAGTGAGAGATGTCTACAGCTGGTCTTTTGTGCTCAGTAGTGCCCTTTGCACCTAAAGAAGATGAAGCACAGAGTGCAGGACAGGGTGCACCACTTCTAGGCAGAGAGAGCTGGTCCAGGAGCTGTGGAGCAGGAGAGAACAGCTGGAAGAGAAACCACCAGACTCATTTGTGCAGGGAGGAACACATGACATCGGGATCGTGTTTGCTGGGATGTGGTTCCATGGGTGGCAGCTGCAGCAAGAGGGAGGTTCCTGCTGTGCCTGCAGGAGCAGGTGGGTCACAGTAACCTCTGCTGCCTCCAGGTCATCAGGCACCTCAGTCCCTTCTTTGACAGCCAAAGGAGGTTGGAGTCAGCACAGCAGTAGTTCCTACAAGTGAGCATGGGGAAATATCCCTGGATCCTTCTGACTTTGAGCACGCTGCCCCGCAAGGCTCAGCCCATACCCTTCTCACCCCTCTGACCTGCTCTCTTACCCCTCCCCTGTTTCTCACCAGGCTGGGAAGTTCAGCATTGTTCCTACTGCCGTGAGCTTTGGCACCAGCATCGCCTTCTTTGGTGCTGTGAGTACTTCAGATACCCTCTTTTCCTTTGATCTGTGGCTTGGGATTTGCCACTTCTCAGTTGTTTCCCTGCTTGCCTGGGCACAAGGCTTCCTTAGTGCCAGCCAGCACAGAGGGGAGATGCTCTGGCAGGGTGTCAGCTCAGGTTTCCCTGTGACCATTAGTAATGACACCACTGGATCGGGCTCCTGAGTGCTGTCTGGGTCACATCTCATGGAGGTCAGGTTTTTTTGTGGATCCTGGGACAGAGCATCACTGGGGTGCTGCTGGCAGGAGAGAGCAGCTGCTCTCTGCTTCTCCTCCACCTCTGAAGAGACTCAGTGTTCTGTCACTATGGTGGGGCAGCCCCTTATAGAGCCCTCCTGTGGCTCTTCCTTTCTAGCAGAGGAACAGGGAGGTCCCCCACCTGCCCCCCTTTCCTCCCTGACATGTTCGTCCCAGTCCATATGTGACTGTGAGTGTGCTGGAACAGCCCTCCCTGTCCATCCATTGCAGCCTGGGGATCCTGTCTGACCTTCTCTGCAGCTCCTGGGACCAGGCTGGGTCAGAGAGGAGCCAGTGGAGCTGGCTGGAGGCAGGGCTGGCTCACTGCCCCAGCAAATGCCCACACCTGGCTGCAGGGCTCAGTAGGAGCTAGGATGGTAGGCCATGCATTCCTGTGGGGAGTTTCATGTCTTCAACTTTTGTTTGTCTCCAGGCTACAATGGTCTGTGACCTGGTTCTGCTCTACCTGGATGCAAAGGCTGACCTTTATTGGAAGGAGAAGTTTGAGGAGGTAAGGATAGGGCCACATGGGAGAGAAGAGGTTTTTGAAGTGAATCATTTTGGATTTAATTATTTTCTGCCCTTTGGTTAAAACTCACTTCCCAAGATCAGGGAAAAACCTGGTGGAGCAGCTCTGAGTCTCCAACTTTTGGGCTTGGTTGCCAGTCTGAACTGAGAGAGGGATCCAGCTGGTGCCAGGAGTCAGGGAATGTTGCACCATGACCTCAGCTGCTGTTAAGACATCAATGGGTCCCCATGGAGACCTTACATGGAAAACTGACCCAGCTCTATGTTTATTCACCCTCTTCCAAATGGAATCTGTTGGGACTCTGTGCAGAGAGGCCAGCTCTTCAGAGCACATCCCATTCTGTGGTTCATTGACAGGTTTATATGCCAAGCATGATTCTATTGTGGGAATTCACTGCCCTGGTGAATCAGGGAGTCACAGGGAAGCCCCTACAGACCAGAAGAGCTGGCAGCCCTGCCTCAGGTCATCTCCAGCTTTGTCTGGCCAAGTCTTTGGAGCCTCTGAGGACTGAGATCCCCCATCTCCTGGTGAACTGTCCCCAGGATGCACCATCCTATGGGGGGGGGGGAAATATTCCTAATGCCTGATCTCAAATCCAGACTACAGTGGGGGTCCTGGACAGTGAAGCTGGTTGCATGAGACCAAGCAGAGTAGCCCAGGGCTGCCTGGGCTGTCTCCATGTCTCCATGCCTGTTGTATACTGATGTCCCTGTTCATTCTGCAGGCAAAACCCCCTAAAGGTAAGCCTGAGGCCGCAGCTTAGGGACATCAGGAATGCTCCACTGAAAACACCCTTCCCTCCAGAGCCACCTCCAGGTAGATGTGATGGGGGCATGGCTGCAGCCCCGGTGGAGGTGGGCCAGTCCTGGCCCAGGTGGGCACTGCTGCGGTTAGGGTCTGCCTTTGCTGGAGAAGCACAGGCAGCAGCAGCAGTTCTTAGCTCCAGGGCACAAAGACAACCCAGGGGCAGCTCGCAGCACTGACAGCCGGTGCTGGAGCAGAGCTGCCCACAGAGGTGCCCCAGAACCAGAGCATGCTGCAGAGCAGCTGGTCCTGCTTGGCACAAGAGGCTTAAAGCATTTTGCAATTCTCCATGTTCCAATGGCCATGGGCCTTGATTTTCCTTAAAAAACAGGGATGCAATGGAATAAAGCTGTTCTGGAAGCAGGAGGCTCTGCTCTGTCTCTAGTCCTGGAGGGACTGTAAGGTTGTGGAGTGCTGCTCTTGCACCTCGTGGCACCCTGCATGCTTCCAGTTGGGATGGCTTCATGTGGGCCACCTGGACTCTCAGAACCTCCCTGGGAAGCTCAGGAGCTGAGCTTAAGGTTCCAGCCCTGGGCTGGTACTTCCTAGGGGTATGCAGTGGTTCCTGCACCCTGGTTCCTGCTTCTTGCCAGGGCTGATGCTCAGTGAGGACAGGCACAGCCCTGGGGTGAGCTGGAACGTTTCAGTGGGACTGACCTGTCACTCCCACTTTTCCCAGGGTGTGTTGGCTGGTGCAGGGCAGGGATCAGCTGAGCTGTGCCTGCGTGCTGCTCTGGAGGCTCCACAAGGCTCAAAAACAGTGTCTGTGGGTTCAAGCACCCTTTAATGCTCCCAGCCAGGACCAGCTGTGTGGAGTGGAGGGGTCCTGCAGCATCTCCCCATCTCAGCTGCCTGTCCCCCTGTGTCCCCCAGCTCCAGCCGGCCCCTTCCACCCTCCTGGAACTGCCGCAGATAGAACTGTGCCGCCAGCTGCTTGGTCATGGTCCTCAGCGCCAGGAAGGCAGCCACGATCTCGATGAGGAGGAAGGCTAGGAACAAGCTGTGCATGGGCACCTCCAGCGGCAGGTGGATGAGCCGCGCCTGTGTCTCCGGGGCAGCTGGATCAGGAAGGAGAGGAGCAGGAACCCAGCCAGCTCGGGCACCTGCAGGAGCAGAACCTGCTGAGATAGGGCAAGGAGGTAGGGGTGGGCTGGGGGGACCCTCCTGTGCTCCTGGAGCTCCCTGCATCAGCCACTGCTGGCCTTGGCACCTGGAGACTGGGGATGTCCCTGCCACACACAGCTGTGGCCAGATGCTGTCAAATCCCCCCAGTGCTGAAGGGTTACATGGGAGGGATACAACAGGAGGGCAAGTGGGTCCCCTTCATTCCCTCTCTCCAGATCCTGCCTGCACCCACAATTCTCTTCTAGGACAGCTCCAGGCAGAACTCCAGAGGAAGGACAGTGATGGGCACTTGGGTCCCAAGTGAGGGGACATCCAGCTCTCCCAGCTGGGCTGATCCTCACTGAGCACAGGGGGCTTCATGGCCAGGGCAGGCAGTGCTTACCTTCTCATGGAGGTTCCCCAGGTAGCCCAGGTAGAGGCGGGAGCCCTCAGCCAGTGAGAGGATGAGGAAGGCTGTGACCAGCAGGAGCTGGTAGTGCCAAGGCAGCAGGTGGTACTGTAATGGGGGCACAGCCTTGTCCCAGTCCAGCTGTCCAGTTTCCCCTCTCCCTGTGTACCATTCCCTGCTCTCCATGCCCAGCTCCCTGTGCCCTCCTCCCCATACCCAGCTGCCCATGCTCTGCCAGCTCTCAGCATGCTGGTGCCCAGCTCTGCCTACTCTTCCCCCCTGGTTTAACTGTTCCTGCCTGGAAAGTTCATGATTTCCATCTCTGGCAGACAGAGATGAGCAATCTTGTCTCATGGGGGTCAGGGCATTTTGGGGATCCATTAGTTCTCAAGAGGCTCCTCTGTCCCCTGCCTACTTTGTCCCCCACCCAAGCCCAGGGAGACTTGGCAGGAGCAGCTCCCCCCACTGCCATGTGCCCCATAGGATGGTACCTTCAGGTGCAGCATAATCCCCTCAGCCAGGCACCAGACCGGGAAGTAGTAGACGTTGAAGTAGAGCATCACCTGGAGGGGCAGGCTGGACAGCACCTCATGAGCTAGGCAGGATGGGCAGGGATGGGCAGGCTGCTCACCAGCTCCGGGGTCCCCCTGCCCAGAGGGACCCCCCCTCATAGCTTGTGGAGGGGAGCAACAGCCCCTGGGTCCCACAAACAGCTGATTGCAGCAAATGTTATTTTTGCTCCCCTCCTTGGTGGGTGGGTTCAGGGACCCTTTGGGTGCTCCTGGCTCAGAGGCACCCAGGTGCTTTGGTGATGTGCTGAGCAGGGTCACAGTGATGGACAGCCCCTGTCCCCAAGCCCCCTCCACAGAGCCCCTCTGCCCATACCTGGCTGATAGGTGTGGGCAGTGCCGCTATCCCATGTCTTGTTGTTGATGAAGAGGGAGCCACTGAAGGCCACCAGGCCCCGGCGCAGGCTGGGGGGCAGCGGGGTGGGCACAGCCATGGATGGCAGCCGAGCCCTGCTCGCCCCAGCCCAGCTTAGCTGGGATTAGCCAGAAGGGAATCTATGGGATGACAGGCCAGGCTAATGCGCAGGGCCACGCGGCCATTGGCTCCCTGGGGACAGGGTTGCTGAGCTGGAAAGGGGATCTGAGGAAGGAGAATTCCCACCTTGGAACACGAAGCCTGTGCAGGAATCACAAGGAGGAATTGCAAGGAAGTCAAAAGTCACAGAGTATCTCCCCTCTGCAGCATCTTTAGGGGGTGACAGCAGGTTATACCTGTCACTGTGACTTGCAGCAACTGCACCCTCTCCCAGCCAGGCTCTATCGACACAAATACGGCTCAAAGACCCCTGACAGATGGGGATGCCTCATGAGAGGATGGTGCTTTTCATCTGAAATGCTTCTTCAAGGCCTCCAGGCTCATGGAGCATTTACCCATCACCGTGAGTTCCCCAAGCCCCATCCAGGCTCAGGAGTGCTGGGGAGGGCAGTGAGGTATGATGTGTGAGGGGGTGGTTGAGCCGGAGGTGAATGACAGGAAAAGGGGATGATCCTTCAGGAACTTCAAGTTTAAAATCACAGAATTATTAAGGTGGGAAAAACCCTCTAAGATCATCAGGTAAAATCATTAACTCAGCACTGCTAGGGCCACCACTAAACCATGTCCCCAGGTGCCACATCTACACATTTCTTGAACACCTGCAGGGATAGGGACTCCACCACTGCCCTGGGCAGCTTGTGTAAGAGCTGGACAAACCTTTCCATGAAGAAATATTCCCTAATATCCAACCGGAACCTCCCCAGCCCAGCCTGAGACCGTTCCCTCTCCTCCTGTCCCTGTTCCCTGCGAGCAGAGCCCGACCCCCCCGGCTGCCCCCTCCTGTCAGGGACTTGTGCAGAGCCACAAGGTCCCCCCTGAGCCTCCTTTGCTCCAGCCTGAGCCCCTTTCCCAGCTCCCTCAGCCACTCCTGGGGCTCCAGCCCCTTCCCAGCTCTGTTCCCTTCCCTGGACACGCTATGTAAGTGTCAGTCTTACACTGACACTGTTGAGTAGAACAGATCTGGTCTCACCTCATGATCTTCAGCCTCTAACTCACCCCATAAGGTGCATCAGAGAAGCTGCCTCAAATAGTGGGAGCACGTGCTATAAATGGGATCCTTAAGGGCCAGGAATTGTCAAGGAACACAAGAAACCAAAGAAAGAGATGATTCTTTACCTTGATAAAGCTAAAATGAAATTGCAGAGCTCATTGCCATATGCTTCCAAACCCTGAAAGCAGGGTTAGACTACCACCTGACTGGCTGAAGTTGTAGGATCACAGAATCACAGAGTGGTTTGGGTTGGAACAGACCTTAAAACTCATTCCGCCCCCTGCCATGGCAGGAACACCTTCCACTAGCCCAGGTTGCTCCAAGCCCTGTCCAACCTGGCCTTGGGCACTGCCAGGGATC
>NW_008246061.1:3292138-3305105 GCF_000691975.1 Corvus brachyrhynchos
AGGTGAGCACCCCCCAGCTCTCCCAGCCTGGCTCCAGAGCAGAGGGGCTCCAGCCCTCGGAGCATCTCCGTGGCCTCCTCTGGACTTGCTCCAGCAGCTCCAGGTGCTTCCTGTGCTGGGACCCTGGAGCTAGGTGCAGTTCTCCAAGTGGGGTCTCACCTGAGTGGGGCAGAGGCAAAGCCCCAGCTGTCCCCCAGGTCCTGCCAGCACACAGGCGAGACATGGGCAGGGTGACAGGCACAGCCCAGAATCTGAGGAGCAGGAGCTGGTGGAGAGCTCAGGATCTGGGGGCATCAAGTCTGCAAGGTGAGCAACCAAGATGATAACTGGGCAGTCTGGTGAAGATAACTGAGATGGGGCACTGCAGCCGGGGGTCACTGCATGTGCCACAGCGGGGCTCTCATGCCTCATGGGAACAGGCAGTTTCTTAAGTAGAGTTGGAAACTTTCTCTCCTGGCATGAGAGGTTGCAAGATGTGCCTGGAGAGGTGACAGAGAACACAACCCAGCCTTGCCCATGTGCCTGGACAGACTCACCACCAAGAAGCATTTGCCAAGGCACTGGATGAGGGGTCCCAGGTTTAACACCACCCCACACCTGTGCAGAGGAGCAATACCCATCTGAGCCAGCAGCCCCACCCCATGACCTGGCACATGTCCCAAGGAAAGCTACAGTCGTGACTGGAATTTCTTGTGTCACAGATGATATTACCAGCCCTGGTTGAAACAATTCCTCTGTAAAAAGCAGGGAATGGGACTTGTTACCCCCACTGCAGCTGTAAACTGGGGCAGAAAGTCCTTCCTTGGCCCCTGAATGGTCTTCAGCCCTGTGCACATGGGGGTGATACCCATTTTATGCAGCTCATGCCCAGTACTGGATGAGGCAGCATCAGAGGCAAAGGAGGTCAAAAAGCATCTTCCTGAAAAACAAAGCACTCTGCTAGTGTGTCCCCAGTGTAGCCAAGTTGTGCTGGGGGAGCTGCCAGTCTCACCCAGCATGGAGTCAGAGAGCTTGGGGAAAACACAGAGCTCCAGGGAATATCACCTTGTGGTGCCCCAGAGTCCCCTGGCACTCCAGCTGGGTCTCCTGGGGAGCTGCCAAAGCCGAGTCCAACTATCTCACCAGCAGGACATGGGATAAAAAGCCAGATCTTTGTGGGTAGTGGGCAGAGCTGAGGCAGCACCTGGGCAGCTGCCTCCACCTGGGTAGTGCCCATGGCCCCAGGCCACTCTGGAAGAGCCCTGTCTGGGGCTCTGGGAGCTGAGCAGCCCCAGCCACCCCTGCCCTCAGAGGAGGACCTGGGGACAGAAACACTGACATTTGTCTTTTGGAACCTGAGATGAGACTTGCAAGTTCCCATCATTTTTTGGATCCAGTAGTCCTTGATGAACAGTGGTCCTTGTTCATCACTATGTGCTGGAGTGTGCGCATCCTGCTACTGTCCCTCCTGGTCATTCCACCTGGGAAAAGCTTTGCAGTGAAACCAGAGATGTGATAGACACTGGTGCACTTCTACCCAGGTGAGCTCTGAAAGAGTGGAAATAAATACGGGTGAGCTGGACACAGGTGGGAAGTCTCCAGAGAGGAGGTGCTTGAACAACCTGGCCAACCTGCATAGGTCACCCAAGGTCTTGGAAGGAATCAGAAATTACTCAGATCCCAAGAATAGTATTGCTTTAATTCATAGGGGGTGAATCAAATTAAAAATATAAATCCTCTTGTTTTGGACTCAGGGTAAAACACTGACTGCTGGGGAAGGAGTCACCCCCAGAACAAAGCACTGGAGTCTCTCCAACGGGGACCCTCAACCCCCACTCTGCTGGGCTGATGGCACAGGGCTGTGGCTGGCCAGGTCCACTCCTGAGCTGGAGACACGGCTCTTCTTCAGCATGGGGCAGGGAACAGGACAGCAGAGCACTGGCATAGTGGGCTGAGAAATGCAGCCTTGTCACTACGCCAGACAAGTGACAGAGGATCGACAGTCAGAAATGTTCCTCCAACTACTTTTCCTCGAATAACACCTCAGCAGCATCAGTGATCCCATGATAGTATTAAGGAGAGATATCCCAAGGCTGGCTGGAAGGGTGGCCACCCAGCCCAGGGCTGCAGCTGAGCCATCACAGCTTTCAGGTACCCCTGCTACCCCGGGAACGGACCAAGAACTGCCAGTTCCCCAGCCCACGCTGAGCCCCCAGAGACAAGGGAATGCCTCTTGGCTGCTCCAGGACAGGAGATGCTGGGATGGGGACCAATGAGCTCCAGAGCCCTCAGCATGGTCAGGGACCCACCTCTGCTGGGGGCCTGCACAGGACCAGCCTGGACAACACAAGCACCAGTGTGACCCCATCTCCTGGCCCGCTCAGATGCCCCCTGGGGTGGGTGGGCACAGGGAGAGCTGTGGCAAACACTGCAGCCATGCAGGGAGGGAGCAGATGTCAGGCTCTGCAGGGATGCACATTGGAGCTCTGCTGGGAGCGAAGAGAAATTGGAAAGGAGCATCATGCATGAAAGCACAGGAGCAACCAAAGGCACTCGTGCTGCTGGGGTGAGGGGCATGCATGGGGCAGACCCGCCTGGGGACCCTCAGCCCGATGGCAGCATCCGGAGCCACACGGCACCCGTGCCCACTACCAGTGCCAAACCCCACGCTCTCTGGGGGCTGCTTTTCCAGCATTCCACAGCAATTGCAACAGCAGAGCCCCAGCCTAGCAGGCACAGGGGCAGAGGAGTGGTGGGAGATCCTCCTGGGAAGGTCAGTGCACAACGCCAGGCGTGGGTTCATCCAGGTCTCAAAGGAAAATGGCTGAGCCATGGGGTTCCCACCAGACCGTGGAGCTGCCATCCCATCTCCCCATGGCGAGTGCAGCATCAGGAGGGCTCAGCCATCAGCGGCGTTAGGAGCCTTTTCCTGTTAGCCAGGACATGTCTCCAGTTCTAAAAGAGAGAAAAACCACAGCACTGTGAGGGGTTTCTCAACATGCCCAGGGAAATGCTCTTGGTGTGCCTCAGTGCTAGTCCAGTACTTGGTGTTCATCCCAACACCCTGCTCCCTCCTCTGCCCTCACTCACCTGTCACTAAACTGTCCAAAAAGTCATCTGCAGATCCTCAATTCTGTGTAAAACTAAGCTCAAATATTTTATTTATTTATACTTAAAAGCAGCCCTTCAGCTGAAAATTCACGGAAAACCACCAAACCCCCAGCCAAGCAAGGTCCCAGCCAAAAGGCAGCTGCCCATTCCCCATGGATCTGTGCTTGATGTGGCTCCTGGCAGTCACAGCCCTACCACCCACCATTGCCCCCCATGCGAGGGGGATGCAAAACAAGGACACCATCCATGTAACCAGTGTCCCCCCATGGGAATTAGGGACATGGCCCAGTCAGGGGGTCGGCTGTCCCTCCTACCAGCCCCTCACACCCAGCACACTCAGGACCCCAAACCGAACATACTTGCCATGACGGACAAACAGCCTAAGGTTGTGAAAGCAGCAGGAGACAGAGAGAGAAAAGGCATTCAGGTTTAATCTGGCTTCTTCCAGTCCCCAAGCCCCATCACAGTGCCAGCAGCTCCTCCCCACCCCTGAGATGCCCACAAGATACCACCTCCCTCCCAGCCACAAAGTGGGACACCAGCAACCATTTCCTGATGTACTGGGGTGATGGAGGCCCTGGCACAGGGTGCCCAGGGAATCTGTGGCTGCCCCTGGATCCCTGGAAGTGTCCAAAGTGAGACTGGACAGGGCTTGGGGCAGCCTGGGCTAATGGAAGGTGTCCCTGACCATGGCAGGGGGTGGAACTGGTTGGGCTTTAAGGTCCCTTCCAACCCAAACTATTCTGTCATTTTATGAAACCGGTCTCAGCTGGGTGGGCCCACGACATGCTCCCCATCCCAGGGGTGCCCAGGGAGTCTGAGCTGGCTCAGAGCTGCCTGAGGGTTGGGAGTGCTCCTCTCCCTGAGCTTTTGAAAAGATCTGCTTTTATTCCAGATGTGGAAACACCCGTGGGACAGGGACCCACATTCCCTCAGCAGTTCTGATTCCCACTCAAAAGGCTTCTTCCCAGCTGTTATCACCTCCCTGGCACTTGCTTTCCAGCACCCACCCTCAGCACAAATCTATGCTCTTTCCTCTGCACGGCCTTAAGAATGAAGCAAAGGGAGAAAACTGCCCTTTGCCTATGAGCTCTGCTCCAAGGAACTAGAGGCTGAGACACCACAGGCCGGCATCCTGGCACCACCAGCTCTCTGGGCTGGGCTGTGCATAGGGAGTTGAGCACAGACTACACACCCAGTCCCTCTCTGCAGGTCTCCTTGACTGACTAGGTGCCCAGGTGCACCCCAGCATCAGGCATTGCTTCATTGATGATGTGCCAGTGCCTGAAGGCAGGGAGTATCCCCATCCCATCCTGTCTGTGCAGGGATTTGGTTCCTGGTGTTTAAGATAAATCCCATGTGTGTGGGATGCCAGACCAGGAGGCAGCCAGGAAGCAGCACAGGGGGGATGGAGGAAGCAGAACAGGAAGGGAGATGCAAGAAGGGTATGGAGAGGGATCAGTGGGAAAGCTCAGCTCTGCCCAGCATTCTGCTTAGCCAGTGCCCTGGCACTGCCACTTCCCACTGCCTGTCTACTTACTCCACATCGCGCTTCCGGATGGTCCTGCCAGCAGCCAGGACCTCGGCCACCTTGGAGACAATTGGGTCATAGTTCATGCTGGCCACAGCCACCACCTCGTCACTCCTAGGGCCAGGCAGAGCAAAGCAGTTAGGGCAGCCTGGATGGCCACAGTTCCATCACCCAAAACCCACCATGATGGAGAAAAGAGGGAGGCAAAGAGGAACACCCACTCCAGAGCCGGGCCCGATCCCAAGGTATGAGCACCACAGGGATTGTGCTAGTGGCTGGAACAAGGATCGGGAGAGGGCACAGAGTGGCACAGCAGGCTGGCCCCACTGGTCCCACCGATGTTCATGTGCTGATGTGGTGAGCATCACTAGGGTGCCTAGGTGATGGAGACAGCTCTGGCACCCTGGCATCTGTGGGAAAACACCACCAAAGGTAGATCTGATGGTGGATAAAAACCTGGACACCACAAAGGATGCCCAGCTGTGATCCCTGCACTGCAGTCCTGTGCTGAGGGAGTGGAGAGGCAGGTGGTCAGGATTTCCCTGTGGAACACTCAATTGGGATGCTCCACATCTCCTTCCTGATCTCCACCTCCAAATGGGCAGAGTGGCCCACTCTGAGCTGCTCCACAGGCACTGGGACAGTTGGGTGTCCAACCCCTGGGCCCCACAGCCCCAGCAAGGAAGTCCCCATGTATATGGGATGTCCAGGTTGGCTGACTGTTCCCCTAGCAGGATCCCAGTGCAGCTGGGATCAAAGGTTGAGTGGAAAACAAATGAAGCAGAAGGAAGAGGATGTAAAACTGCTGGAGGAGCTTTGGCTAAAGGTCACATGCAAACGAGAAGGGCCCTTCTCATCTGAGGTTTGCCGAGGTCAATCCAAGCATAAACTTTCAAAGCCTGACTCATGGGGAGATAACTGAATGCACTCTGTGAGATCAGGGAAGATGTGTGCGTAAGATATTAAACTCTGGTGATATTGTTGAATAAACTGAAGAGTAGAAGCATCCACTAAACCAAGATCAGCTCTTATATCCACTGCCAAAGACCTCTGTGATCAACAGAGCAAAGAGCAGCTGGGGTGGGGAGGGATGTGTGCCTAATTCCCAGGATGAGGAGAGCAAAAGTTGTGTTTCAGAGGACAGCCATGTGCAGCCATGGGAGTTAAAGCCATCTCTCACATCTGTCCATAAAGCCATGGGACAGCTCCATCAGACTATTTCAAAAAACTCCCATTCCTAAACAAGCTCACAGCAAATAAAGGAGAGCAGTTTCCTGAGCAGAGCCAGCTGCCAGCTGGGAAACACAAAGTGGTTGGAGAGACCTATCCATCAAAACCAGTGGGAGATGTGCTGTTCCAAGCAATGAATAACCAAGGTGTGCAAGGGAACCAAAAGATATACTCCCACCAGCTGCCCACTGGCTCAGCCTCAAGCCCAGACAGTGCCTGAAGGGGCCAGCCAGGAAGGCACATGCAGCCCAAACATTTCTGTCAGCAGGACATGGGGTAGCTGCTCCTTTTGCAAAATAACTCATGGGGTGCTGGTGAGCTGGAGCATCCTGCATCAGCAGTGGCTTTTGAACACTTCGTCAGACAGAAAGGGAAGCCAGGAGGAATCCCTCTTTTTCAAAAGGTCTTCAAAGGCAGCAAGAATTCCCTTCCTGAACCTGAGATTTGGAGCAATCAGAAGTCTTTGTGAAGACTGAGGAAAGAGGGAAGCACAGTGGATGTGTCTACATGGTCTTCCCTTCCTTTGCAGGGTTCAACGTAACAGAGGTCGGGAACTGTGAAGAAGATAGCCACAGCAATTCCCTGGTCTCCAAGGTCTTAGGGGCAGGATGACATCAGTCTGTTGTGAAGGCAGTGTCCCACAGGGACATCTGCAGAGTGCTGTCCCCTACACCTGCCAGCACAGGGTCTTTTACTGACCTCTACACAGCTCTGACAAAACAGCTTTCCTCTTCAAACTCTGGGGCAAAAGAAGCCTTATTGTGAAATCCAATTCTGAGGACAGGCTATAGGAGTGGGAACCACCAGCGGTTCCTGCAACAATCAAGGAGGACCAGGGAGGAGAAGAGTCCAAACCACAGGGTGGGCATAGCAGAAGGAAGCAAGAGGAAATGGTCAGCTTGGGACTGTCCTCAGTCCAAAAGCATTATCACCAACTAGAAGAACTACCACCAAAAAAGAAAGAGGAAGAAATGTTCCAGTGGCCTCTCACAGACAGGGAGCCAAGCAGCAGGGGAGGGCCACACTGGCTGCCCCCCCCAGCCGGTGCTTCCCAGTACCTCCGGCTCTCAGCATGGAATGCCGTCCTGGTACCCACACGCCATCTCCGGGAGCCCCTCCTGGGTGGCAGAACAACACAGCAATCAGAAGGAACCCCCAGTGCTGCCCGCCAAGCCCAGTTTCCCTGGCAGCCCCTGTCCCTTGCAGCCACCACAGCACACAGATTGTGGGGCCCTGGCATGGAGCAGGGATTATGCACCTCGCTCAGGGCGTTCCCTTTGAACGGCCTCCTCAGATGTTTAATTAAAGCAACCTGACCTTTCCTTTCTGATTAGGGTTGGGATAAAGAGATAAAATGCTCTCAGATGGAAAGGCTGCAGGAGGGGAACAGCAGCTGCAGAATCCCCACAGCAGCTCTCCCCAGCACAGGTGGTGCCTTGGCACAAACCCACCCCTTCAGGCAATTTTGGCCAAGGTTCCAGCACACTCTGAGCTGTATCCAATGTGCAAAGGGCCCTAGGTGCCATCTGGAGCCCCATCCCTGCAGCAGGTGTTTACCCAAGGTGTGCAGGTACCAGGGGGAGGAGGGTGAGCATCAGGGATCCCTGGGGTGATACAATGACAATGAGCCCCATGCTTCTCCAAGCCCAATGCACACATCCAACCACCCAGCTCCATTCTGGAGCGACATGGGCAAGTGGGCCACCCTCAGGGAGGGAGAAGGCATGGGGTACATTGGAGAGGGGACAGAGGGGCAGTGAAGTGATGTCTGCAGAGCCAGAGCTGGCTCCTGTCCAGAGCTCCCTCCTGTTCCCTGCCTGGATGCTTCTGCCAAGTGCTTTGATGGCTGAGCTGGGCAGCCTTTTGCTTCCCTGGCTTCCCTCTCCTCATCCTTAATATCAGAAAGCACTTGGAGAAACCCCTCTGGTTCCAGCATGAGCGTGTTCTGTGGCCACTGATTTCAGACTGGGATGGACAAAGGCAACAGAAGAATAAACAGCAGCAAATATTTTTGGGATAAATTAATGTATTTCCAGTCTAAACAGCCAGCATGGCTCCAGAACAGCTGAGGCAACACATCCCAGCTGCCAACACATCTCAAGGATGCATTCCCAGGTAGGCTCTCAACCTCGGGGGGAGCTGGGTTTCACTACAGGTGTAACAAAGTTCCTGAGTTCCTTCAAACCTTCACAGTTTGCGATAGACAGAAGAGCTTTTTGAGCTCAATTTGTCAAACCAGAAGCAGAAACAGTGATGCCTGAGCACCCTGTCCAGCACTGGTCACAAATCATTAACATGGTGATGAGATGGGAAGGAATTATTTGATAGTAATTGCCAGTAGAAGCCACCATCTGCTCCCAGAGATTATGAGGACAAAGGGTTTACATTTGGCAGAGACACCAGGTCCAAAGACCAGTTTAACTTGTTGTACAATCAGACCATCACTTCTCCAGGGCCTTGTATAAGTGTCCCACAAGGTCAGTGTCCAGAGGTGAACAAAACCGACTGACAAAAGCTCTGGCAGAACTATCTTCCAGCCTAGCAGAGTAATCTCAGATGAATGCCTGTGTAGGAACATGGACAAGAGAAACACTTACTTGGTATAAAATGCCACAAACTTCAGTTCATCTAAATCTCCCTGAATGACAACATCATCAAATCCTTCCCCATGGCCTGGAAAGCAAAGCAGAAGTGGATTCAGCAGCAATTCCTATGGATTGAGCTCTAAGACAGGGTATTTCATTCCAGTACTAGATGGAGAACATCCTGCAGTGACCAAGAGACCAGCACCTGGAGATGCAGGTACCAAAGATCACAGAATCACAGGAGGGTTTTGGGTTGGAAGAGGCCTTGAAAAACATCTTGTTCCACCCTCTACTATGGTCAGGGACACCTTCCACTATCCCAGGTTGCTCCAAGCCCACTCCAACCTGGCCTGGAACTCTTCCAGGAATGAAGCAGCCACAGCTTCTCTGGGCAACCTGTGCCAGGGCCTCACCACCCTCACAGGGAAGAATTTCTTCCCAATATCTAATTTAAGTCAATCCTCCATCATGTTTAGAGAAGTGCACTTCATGGCAGATGGGTTTCAGAGGAGACATTGAACTCCCTCAGAAGCCAGGCAGGGAAGCAGCCCTGTGGAGGGTTCACAGCGAGGGAGGTGACCCTGGCTTCTCTATCCCAGGACACCTGCAACCAGCACAAATTCTCAGCAGCCCCAGGGAGCCTCTTACCTGCATATCGGATGCTCTTCCCAAACATAGCTGTCCACAGGTACGGGACAGTGCTGATCTCTGTGCCGTGGGCCAGCATGTTCAGCGCGGCGATGCGGCCTGCAAGAGAGCACAGGGACAGGAGAATTGCCACACCAGGTCAAGCTCCATGCTCTGCCCTCAGGTCACAGCATCAACATCCGCAGTCACAGAGTACAGGGAAACCAAGAACTGCTTATGAGAAAACCCACACAGCAACAAATACAAAGCAGGGAGCATGCAAGGATGGGCTCAGACTCCTTCCCATGGTGCAGCTCCTACTTGTCACCTCCACTTCTGTGAGCCATGTACCCATGAGACTCTTTACCCCCAGCTTGTGCAACAGTGACAGGGTTGAGGGTGTGCTGAGCTCCTATCCAGATGGGGATGGGATGGACAAATCCTTGGAGGGCATGGAGACTGCTGGGGTACAGTCCCTGCTGCAGAAACATGTCTGGATGTGGGGGATGTGTCCAAAGGCTGAATTTGGAGCTGTGGTTCCAAAACCTCTCACCCAGGGCACAGGAAACCTCCCTGTGGGACTGTGGCCATGAGGGCAGCCCATCACACCAGGGGTTTCAGACTGATGAGATGGGAGAAGGATCAGAGCTCTGCTGAACACTCCTGGGCCAGCCTGGCAGTGTGGGAAGCCCAGCTGGGAACCTCAGCCCAGGTTGGCATTAGGATGTGAACTCCTAAGTGTCTCAGGGCAAGAAGAAGAGCAGGCTCCCACAGCAATGTGTGTTGGTTTAACACAGCCTGATTTTTTGGTGGGGGGTGGGGGGGAAGCCACAAAGGTGGTTTCTGTGAGAAACTGCTAGAAACTTCCACTGTGTCCAGCAGAGCCAATCTCTGATGGATCTGAAGATGGACGTGCTGCTGGCCCAATTAGAGAAGTTGGTAACACCTCTGTGATGACATATTTAAGAAGGAAATCAAAACCGCGTGCGGCGTTTTTTTTCCAAGGGGTGGTGAGGCACCACTGCTGGGACCATTCCGTGTGTCTGGGGCCATGTGGCCACAGCCATCTCAGCACGGCCTGCAGTGAATTTTGCCTGCTTGGCCACTTTTAGCCAGCCGTGCTGTGAGCAGAAGGGCAGGGGTGGCAGCAGCGGCTTCTCCTTTTCAGAACCCCGCATGAAGAGAGGCGCTGAATGGTGCCAGTGCCGCGGCAGCCGCAACTACCCACACAGTGGTGGCGGGGACCACGTGGCCAGTGACGAAAACGTGGCGAGTGATTCCCCGATACAGAACTTAGATGAGATCAACTTCTCAGCACTGCGAAATCTTGCAAAAATCTTTGAACTGGAATTTGTTGGCAATGGTACTTACAAGCAGCAAATTTTTTCCTCCTAGTCGGAGAAAGAGGAGGAAGTGAGGACATGTGGAGAAAAACAATATGGTGACACCAAGGTCAGTGGAAAGAAAGAGGGAGAGGAGGTGCTCTAAATGTCAGAGTTGAGATTTCTCTGCAAGCTGTGGTGAGGACTATAATAAACAAATTGTCTCCCTGTAATTCATGAAGTCCATGGGGGGATGCAGAGAACCACTCACAGACTGTGGGAAAAGGTGCTCACGCCAGAGCAGGTGGATGCTGCAAAAGCTGTAATCCAGTGGAAGACCTGAACGGAGAAAGAGGGCCCTTGCTTCCAGAGATAAAGAGGACTCTTGCTTCCAAACTAGAGCAGCTTATCTTTAGAAGACTACACCCCATGGACTAATGACCAAGCCTGCAGTTTTGGGAAGACTGCTTTGCCAATGGGAGGGACTCATGTTACAGCAGGTTGGGGGGGACTGATACTCATGAAATTAGAACCACGCTGGAGAAGTTCACAGACAGCTGTCTCCCATGGGGAGGACCCCACAGCACAGCAGGAAAAAGAGACTCCTTTCCCTAAGCGAACTGAAGAAAGGTTTCGAGTGAAGAACTGACCAAAACCCTCACGCCCTGTCTCCTTGCACTGTTGGTGGGAAGGAGGGAGGGGCTGGGGGGGGAAAAGGTATTTTAAAGGCTTCTTTTATTCCTCATTATCCTCCTCTGACTCTGTTAAGAACAAATTTACTTTATACCTTTAGGTTTGAACCTGTTTTGCCCTTAGAGTGTTTTCTCCTAATCCTTAACTCATGAACCCTTCGTTATGATTTTCATGAGTACCTGATATTTTAACCAATATCAAATGACAGCACAATGCCAGGGAGCAGAGGGAATATGAGAAAGCCTGTCCCTGGGCTCCTCTGTGCTGGTGATGAGGCATTGTTAGGCAAAGCTTGGCAAGAATGCTGACAGATGAAGGCACAATAGGCAGCATAAGATACACACACTTCAAAATGTTCAATACAAGTCTCTCTGTTGGCAGTTGTCTCATTCTTGCTCTGGAGGGTTTGGAAATTTCCTGAGAATCTGGAAAAGGCTTTTTTCTGCAAAGTACCTACCATGCATGTGGGCCATCTGCCAGTGGGGGACATTCACCTTCTTGTTATTCCTCAAGGCCAGTGGAAATGTGACAGCATCTCCAGCAGCAAAGACCCCTGGGATGTTGGTCTGCATCATCTGCAGGGGGGAACAGAGGTGGGCATTAGTGGGGTTTGCACTCTACATGAACAGAAACTCCAGAGCTGGAGTGGTCCAGTGCTGCCACAATCCCCCAGAACACAGGGAAAACCTCTGCCTGGCTGCGGGACCCCCAGGGGAGATTTCATTCAGCCTTCTTCACTTTCAAATGAGAACACACAGGCAGGGACCTACAGTATCCCTTGGCCAGTGGGTTATAGAGTAAAAAGAGATACGGACTGGTGTCCTGGAGCCCCTCTCAGAAGTCTGAAATTTGTTGGTGTTTGCAGATAGAGCCCAGCTTATTGCAGGCATGAGCATAAGCTCAGTGGCACTGAGCCCTACCTCCCAACACACTCCTTTGCCCATTGCACCAACTCCCACCAGCTCCAACACTGCTCCCATCACAGTCACTGGTGGTAGGGAGAAAGGATGAGATCCTTTAGGATCCTTGAAAAGATGGATCTTTCTCATTTTTTTCCCCTTTAAATATCCACAGCACTCCAGGACAGCTCAGAGCCAGACCCAAGCCAGAGCATCCAGGTCTCAGGTTTGCACACCCCCACTTGCAGAGGGGGGTCCCAGGCACTCCTGGTGACGCTCCCAGAATCTTAGCATCTCACTGAATATCCTGAGATGAAAGGGAACCCGCAAGGGTCATCAAGTCCAGTTCCTGGCCCTGCACAGGCCAACCCAAAGAATTCCAAAATTCCAATTCTGCCAATCTTAGCAGATAAAAGGCTATGAAAAGCCCCTGGCAGCAGTTTGGAACCCTAGGGAAGATCATCCATCAGAAGAGCTGACCCCGCTCCTCCTGCTCTCCCTCCTGTGGGGGCTGCCCCTGGGCTCACCTTGTTGACCACGATGAAGCCCTTGGAGTCAATGTTGATGCCACTCTGCTTGAGGAAGCCTGTCGCTGGGACTGCGCCTGGGGGAGAATCCAAAGGCTGCTGCTGCAGTATCTGGTGTTGCACAGCCCTGGAGGATGATCCCAAAGCTAGCGGTCCCCTCCTGCCAGGACAGTGGGGCTGCCCCCAGGGACAGGCAGCAGCTGCTCTGGGAGTGTGGAGCAGGGCCAGGTATCCTATAGAGCCCCCACTGCATCAGCCTCTGGCCCCCCAGGATCCCTGTCCTGCCCAAGCCACCAGTGTAACCTGCCCACCGCCCTTTTCCTTTTCTAGTGCTTGGAGATAATTTTCAATTTAATTCTCCTTTATAGATATTTTGAAAAAAATTATATTTAGAAGGAAACCTTCGAGTTTCCAGCCAGGGCTCCTCAGCCTCCCCCCAGTCTGTACATTTCCTTCACCTTCC